>NC_137463.1:205029877-205399236 GCF_964235325.1 Thermobia domestica | reverse complement strand
GGTTGTGATACATTATTAGTATTAGGACTTGGAAAGTTTATAAAATTTTCCATGAAAACGCTAAAATCATTTGTAGTTAAACTATTAGCTTTTCCTTCAGACACAAGTTCCATAAACTTTTCACGAGCTAAATTCTTTATATTATCTTGACGAAAGAAGCCTATATGATATAAATCAATAATATCTTTTGCAGACTTACATTTTTTCAAAACAACATGAGGATCACAACCAAAATGCATAAACAATGCCTGCAATAACTTGGAATAAGCTTCATTGCTTACCCTTGCACCCGTAGCATGACATTGTGTTATCACTTCCCATGTAAATAAAACTTCGTTTGGATTTTCATATCCACGTGCTTCCTGCGCCGACAACATGGTACAGATGACAGATTGTCCTTCCATTGTGTGATTGACACACTAAATATGTAATTGCAATATGAATTTTTTGTTTTATACAGTAAATATTTTATACAATGATGTACAGAGAACTTTGATAATTGTTTTCACAGTTTTTTTAAATGATAGGGTTTCGTAAGTAGACTTTTATGATATGATTCACAATGTGTTGACCAAAGATACACTTTTTAAGAATTTTTACACTACCAATAAGTATAATAATAAAACTTTCCCGAACTTGTTTTGAGTTCACAAAAGATTTAGTTGTAAGTTTACCGACACTACACTTGAAAGTTTGTCGGCAATTGCACTAACACTTGCCGTTAACTACAATGATAAATCTTCCCGTAACTTTTTTCAGTTCAGTATCGATGCACTACCACTTGTCACTCACTAACTATATTTTTAGTTCACCGAAGATATACTTTTAAGTTTATCGGTTAATCCTTTAGCACTTTCCGATAATTGTAATTTACAAAGTGCCGTAATAAAATTGTTTTACACTAATTACAACACGCAAAGTACAAACAGGAAGTGTGTTTACTTTTTATTGATTGTTTATTATCAACACTAATAAATGGAAATTCCAAGAACTCCACACGAAGATTCCCGAAGATTGCCGAAGGTTCCCGAAGTTTTCCGAAGTTTTCCGAACATTGCCGAACCTAACCGAAGATGAACATGAGAGTTTATCCACAAGTCCTGTACATGTTGGTTAATGTACCACACGAATGGTTCCGAAAATTGCCGAACTTAACCGAAGATGGACATAAGAATGTATAAACAATTCGTGTACACGTTTAGTAAATGTAAATTGCAAAAGACTTGTAACTTTAAGATATATTTCAAAGTTTATTATTAGATGTAACTTTATAACAAAATTGGTATTTTAAAATAAATGATTTAACAATAGAGAGTATACCAATGATTGGCTTTACTTTAACAGTAGTAATTCTATAGTGTGCGGCGCGCCTTGCGGCGATGGATTTATAGTTTTAAAATTTAATCTCGTACCCAAACACACTTAGTTTTTGTAATCTCGTACCCAAACGCAGTTAGCTTTGTAATCTCGTACACAGGTGCTTTAACATATTTTAAATTAGTAACAGTAATATTACATAATGTGATATAATTTGTAAATGCACTATTAAAGTTTGCAACACTTCAAATAATTATAGCTACTTGTTTTGTATGCTTTTCCACTGTGTTATTGGCCTTAAAAAAATTCCTTTGTTAGTAGTGCTAAAAATTTGTTTTGTCTACATTGCTACAGGTGTTTAAACTGGTTTAAACCGGTTTAAACTAGTTTATTGTTTTTTTCTTAACAGAACACTCATAGAGTGTGATCGTATTTAAATTGCTGTGCAAGCTCATTATTTATTTAACCTTTCGTAATATTCATTGGATCGTTTGTTACTCAAACTCTTTATTTATTTAACCTCTCGTAATAAATTACTCGAACACTTCGTGTGAGCATACAAAATATGTTCCGAAAAATACTAAAATGTGTCAGCATACGAAAGATAATTTGAAAATAATTAAAAAAATGAAGTAAACTTAGAATTAATCCCGATAGAAACACAAAGTAACATAGTTACAAATATTTTATTCGTTCGCTTGATTAGCAGCTCAGAGGAATTACATTCCGAAAATATTAAAATTAACAAAACATAAATATAAAAAAGTTATTTTAGCATGACACAAGATGATTAAACTTAAAATTTATTACATGAAGCTCTTTGATTGTTAAATGGAGAAGTAAAATTTAAGTCAGTGTTGCAATTGAATACAGAAACTATCAGTAAAAGTACAAGTTCCCAAAAGTAAAATGTAGAAACAAAACTTAAAACACAATGTTGTAATCTAAATTGCAAAGAAAATTAAAAATACAACTTACAAACAAAATGTAGAAACCGAAAATAAAATTGCAGAAGCAAAATTAATACTACAAGTTTTAAAAAAAAAATTGAAACTGACATGAAAATACATAAACAAAATTAAAACAACGCTACAATTTAAATTTAAAGTACAAGTTCCCAAAAGTAAAGTGCAGAAACAAAACTTAAAACACAATGTTGCAATCTAAATTGGAAAGAAAATTAAAAATACAACTTACAAACAAAGTGTAGAAACCGAAAATAAAATTGCAGAAGCAAAATTAATACTACAAGTTTAAAAAAAATTGAAACTGACATGAAAATACATAAACAAAATTAAAACAACGCTACAAATTAAATTTAAAGTACAAGTTCCCAAAAGTAAAGTGCAGAAACAAAACTTAAAACACAATGTTGCAATCCAAAATGTAAAAGAAAAAATTAAAAGTACAAGTTTAAAAAATTAAAACATGCAAACTAAAAAATAAAAAATAGAGAAACAAAACTTAAAACACAATGTTGCAATCCAAATTGCAAAAGAAAATTAAAAGTATAACTTTAAAACACAATGTTACATTACAAATTCCAAAACAAAATAAAAATTACAACTAAAGAAATCAAAATGTAAACTGAAAAACTAAAAATGCAGGAATAAAAAAATTTTAAAGTACACAATGTTGCAATCTAAATTGCAAAATGAAAATAACAAGGAGGAAACAAATTTTAAAAAATGCAAAACTGAAAACAAAAAATACAAAATAAGATTAAAACAATGTTGCAATCGAAAATACAGAAAGAAAATAAAAATACAAACATAAAACATATACGAAACATTATGTAGTAGTATAGCACGTCATTATTTTAATAACATGAGTTTGCACCAGCTTTGGTGAGATTTGCGGACAAAGTTGGTGAGATCTACGTGCTATACTACTACATAATGATTCGTATATGTTTTATGTTTGTATTTTTATTTTCTTTCTGTATTTTCGATTGCAACATTGTTTTAATCTTATTTTGTATTTTTTGTTTTCAGTTTTGCATTTTTTAAAATTTGTTTCCTCCTTGTTATTTTCATTTTGCAATTTAGATTGCAACATTGTGTACTTTAAAATTTTTTTATTCCTGCATTTTTAGTTTTTCAGTTTACATTTTGATTTCTTTAGTTGTAATTTTTATTTTGTTTTGGAATTTGTAATGTAACATTGTGTTTTAAAGTTATACTTTTAATTTTCTTTTGCAATTTGGATTGCAACATTGTGTTTTAAGTTTTGTTTCTCTATTTTTTATTTTTTAGTTTGCATGTTTTAATTTTTTAAACTTGTACTTTTAATTTTTTCTTTTACATTTTGGATTGCAACATTGTGTTTTAAGTTTTGTTTCTGCACTTTACTTTTGGGAACTTGTACTTTAAATTTAATTTGTAGCGTTGTTTTAATTTTGTTTATGTATTTTCATGTCAGTTTCAATTTTTTTTAAACTTGTAGTATTAATTTTGCTTCTGCAATTTTATTTTCGGTTTCTACACTTTGTTTGTAAGTTGTATTTTTAATTTTCTTTCCAATTTAGATTGCAACATTGTGTTTTAAGTTTTGTTTCTGCACTTTACTTTTGGGAACTTGTACTTTAAATTTAAATTGTAGCGTTGTTTTAATTTTGTTTATGTATTTTCATGTCAGTTTCAATTTTTTTTTAAACTTGTAGTATTAATTTTGCTTCTGCAATTTTATTTTCGGTTTCTACATTTTGTTTGTAAGTTGTATTTTTAATTTTCTTTCCAATTTAGATTGCAACATTGTGTTTTAAGTTTTGTTTCTACATTTTACTTTTGGGAACTTGTACTTTTACTGATAGTTTCTGTATTCAATTGCAACACTGACTTAAATTTTACTTCTCCATTTAACAATCAAAGAGCTTCATGTAATAAATTTTAAGTTTAATCATCTTGTGTCATGCTAAAATAACTTTTTATATTTATGTTTTGTTAATTTTAATATTTTCGGAATGTAATTCCTCTGAGCTGCTAATCAAGCGAACGAATAAAATATTTGTAACTATGTTACTTTGTGTTTCTATCGGGATTAATTCTAAGTTTACTTCATTTTTTTAATTATTTTCAAATTATCTTTCGTATGCTGACACATTTTAGTATTTTTCGGAACATATTTTGTATGCTCACACGAAGTGTTCGAGTAATTTATTACGAGAGGTTAAATAAATAGAGTTTGAGTAACAAACGATCCAATGAATATTACGAAAGGTTAAATAAATAATGAGCTTGCACAGCAATTTAAATACGATCACACTCTATGAGTGTTCTGTTAAGAAAAAAACAATAAACTAGTTTAAACCGGTTTAAACCAGTTTAAACACCTGTAGCAATGTAGACAAAACAAATTTTTAGCACTACTAACAAAGGAATTTTTTTAAGGCCAATAACACAGTGGAAAAGCATACAAAACAAGTAGCTATAATTATTTGAAGTGTTGCAAACTTTAATAGTGCATTTACAAATTATATCACATTATGTAATATTACTGTTACTAATTTAAAATATGTTAAAGCACCTGTGTACGAGATTACAAAGCTAACTGCGTTTGGGTACGAGATTACAAAAACTAAGTGTGTTTGGGTACGAGATTAAATTTTAAAACTATAAATCCATCGCCGCAAGGCGCGCCGCACACTATAGAATTACTACTGTTAAAGTAAAGCCAATCATTGGTATACTCTCTATTGTTAAATCATTTATTTTAAAATACCAATTTTGTTATAAAGTTACATCTAATAATAAACTTTGAAATATATCTTAAAGTTACAAGTCTTTTGCAATTTACATTTACTAAACGTGTACACGAATTGTTTATACATTCTTATGTCCATCTTCGGTTAAGTTCGGCAATTTTCGGAACCATTCGTGTGGTACATTAACCAACATGTACAGGACTTGTGGATAAACTCTCATGTTCATCTTCGGTTAGGTTCGGCAATGTTCGGAAAACTTCGGAAAACTTCGGGAACCTTCGGCAATCTTCGGGAATCTTCGTGTGGAGTTCTTGGAATTTCCATTTATTAGTGTTGATAATAAACAATCAATAAAAAGTAAACACACTTCCTGTTTGTACTTTGCGTGTTGTAATTAGTGTAAAACAATTTTATTACGGCACTTTGTAAATTACAATTATCGGAAAGTGCTAAAGGATTAACCGATAAACTTAAAAGTATATCTTCGGTGAACTAAAAATATAGTTAGTGAGTGACAAGTGGTAGTGCATCGATACTGAACTGAAAAAAGTTACGGGAAGATTTATCATTGTAGTTAACGGCAAGTGTTAGTGCAATTGCCGACAAACTTTCAAGTGTAGTGTCGGTAAACTTACAACTAAATCTTTTGTGAACTCAAAACAAGTTCGGGAAAGTTTTATTATTATACTTATTGGTAAGTGTAAAAATTCTTAAAAAGTGTATCTTTGGTCAACACATTGTGAATCATATCATAAAAGTCTACTTACGAAACCCTATCATTTAAAAAAACTGTGAAAACAATTATCAAAGTTCTCTGTACATCATTGTATAAAATATTTACTGTATAAAACAAAAAATTCATATTGCAATTACATATTTAGTGTGTCAATCACACAATGGAAGGACAATCTGTCATCTGTACCATGTTGTCGGCGCAGGAAGCACGTGGATATGAAAATCCAAACGAAGTTTTATTTACATGGGAAGTGATAACACAATGTCATGCTACGGGTGCAAGGGTAAGCAATGAAGCTTATTCCAAGTTATTGCAGGCATTGTTTATGCATTTTGGTTGTGATCCTCATGTTGTTTTGAAAAAATGTAAGTCTGCAAAAGATATTATTGATTTATATCATATAGGCTTCTTTCGTCAAGATAATATAAAGAATTTAGCTCGTGAAAAGTTTATGGAACTTGTGTCTGAAGGAAAAGCTAATAGTTTAACTACAAATGATTTTAGCGTTTTCATGGAAAATTTTATAAACTTTCCAAGTCCTAATACTAATAATGTATCACAACCTACCATGTATGGGAGTGGTAAAACAAATGAATATTTTCGCATTGTTAATAGTACAACCAAACATTATACTTATTTTGGACTTACGGGAAAGGAAGTTACAATCGAACGTATGCACACTAGTGGTATAGATGATCCTGAAAAATATATTCAGTTGTTATTTGAATTTGTAAAGGATCATGTTTTAAATGATGCCGATGATGATATGTATGTTGGTATAACAATAGAAAGTTCTGCTTCCACAATTAATAAACCAATATACATTTCGTGGCGTCAAAAGTCAAATTTAAGCTCCGACATTTTATTTCGTAAAATTGAAAATGTTTTAAATAGTAATGAAAATTATTTATTAGGTGATAAAGTAAATTTCAAAATTCATATTGTTGATTCACGTAAAGGTCGGGGACGAACAATGGGTTCAGCAAAATATGTTGATCTTGTAACACACATGCATCAATGTACTATTCCTGTACAAAAGGATGTGTATTGTCTTCCTAAAAGTATTGTCCTTGGAATGGGTAGGGCTGATCATCGTTATAACTATGTATATCAATTGAAAAATCATCCCGAACGATTGATGAAATAAGCAAAGGATTTGTGTGTCAGTGCTAAAGTTGACATTGAAATCCATGATGGATGTACTATTAATGATGTAAAAAGTTTCAAAATAAGCTAGCACCTCATTATCAAATTGTTGTTTACGAAAAAAATCGTTTAACTCGAAACTACAATGTAATTTATCCTGGAATACATGCATCCAAGAAAATTTTAATTTTGTATACTGAGGGACACTATGAATTAATTACTAGTATTACAACGTTATTAAACAAGAAAAATTATTGTCATTATTGTTTGGAAGCTTATCATCGTACCGAAAATCATAAGTGTAACTTCAAATGTCCAATGTGCGAAAAGTATCACAATGTTTGTAATAATGATAATAATATTAAACACGAGTGCGTTGATTGTCATAGACTGTTTTCTTCAGAAGAATGTTTTCACAATCATAAAATGATAAATGTTTCCGGAAAGAGTTTATGCGAAACAAAGAAAATTTGTGTCCATTGTGGTACTATGATTGACATGCGTTCACGCAAGTCTGAACATAAATGTGGTGAACGTTATTGTAAAACATGTTACACATATGTAAGCGATGACCATATTTGTTTTGTTCAAACGGCTATAATGCAACATGTAGATACCTTTTTGTACATTATCTTTGATGTAGAAACAATGTTACTTCCTAAAAATGAACAAGGAGAACAAGAACATCACGTAAATTTCGTAAATTGTATTCATGCTTGTTACAAGTGTAAGGACATGAAACTTGATGATACATGCTTTGTATGTGGTGATAAAAATGGATTCCGTTCGTTTGATTTCAATAACATTGAAGAATTTGTTAATCATGTATTAATAACTCGACCAATGTTTAAAAAAATCATTGTGCTTTCCCATAATGGCAGTAATTATGATATGCAATTCTGTGCTAAAACTTTGATCATAAACCATCATTTTACACCTGAAGTAATAATGTCAGGGCAAAAAATTATTGAAATGCGTTTAGGACAAAAGATTTACTTCCGTGACACATATTTGTATATGGGAGTTAAATTATCTAAATTACCTAAGACGTTAGGTCTTTCTGCAAATTTACGAAAGGGAGATTTCCCGTACTTGTTTAATACATTAGAAAACCAGAATTATATAGGCAAAATTCCTGATCTAAAATATTTTGATCCTGATTCAAGGAGCACTGAAGATCGAGAGCAACTTATTATATGGCACAAAGAACGTGCTGCAAGTAATGAGGAATATAATCTCCAAAAGGAAATGATTGAATATTGTCGGAATGATGTTAAAATTTTAGCAGAGGCTGTCATTAAATTTTCAAACTTAATTGAAGACAAAACAAATGGTATCCAATGTTTTATTGTTGCGTCAACTATTGCTAGTTTGGCAATACTAACATATCGTACCTTATATTTACCCAAAGAAATTATTCCCATCATTCCACCTTATGGGTTTGACCATCGTGATCGTCAAAGTCTGAAGGCAATGTATTGGCTGCGATACTTAGAACGTACTACTGGTAATAAAATTCTTCATTCTGGAAATGGCTTGGAAAAACAATTTGGGAGGTATAAGGTTGATGGATTTGAAACTAAAACAAATACAGTTTACGAATTTCATGGATGTTACTATCACGGATGTTTAAACTGTTATCCTACACTACGACACGTGTCCCTAGAATCATCCTCTAAGCAAGGCACATCACTACAAGATCGGTATGAAAACACCACCACAAAAATAGCATTTCTTAAAAAATTAAATCTTAATGTCATTGAAATGTGGGAATGTGAATGGGATCATATGGTAAAAAATGATAAAAAATTACAACAGTTTATTCAAACACAGTGTCATGATCTTGTCAACCATCTGGTACCTAAAGATAGTTTTCATGGTGGGCGTACAGAATGTTTTAATGCCTTATATGAATGTACCAGCGAAGAGTTTGTGGCATATTATGATATTACCAGTCTTTATCCGTGGGTAATGGCACGTAAGCCGTTGCCTATAGGAAAACCTATAATATACAAGGGGCCTGACTTTCCACAAGTGCAAAGTATTCATGGATTAGTGAAATGTAGTATCTTACCTCCCAAAGACTTATATTTTCCAATTTTACCATATACATGTATTGATCGCCTTTTGTTTGGGTTATGTCGTACGTGTATGGAACAAAGTGACAACAATTGTATGCATAATGATTCCGAGCGTGTCCTTACTGGTACATACTGTACTCCTGAACTTCATGTAGCTTTAGATCTCGGATACAAAATTCTACAAATTATTGAAATTTGGGAATTCAAATTATCCGATTCAGAAAATAATCTGTTTAAAGATTATGTCAATTCCTTCTTAAAAATGAAGCAGGAGTCTTCAGGATTTCCTAGCTGGTGCAAAACTAAACAAGATCAAGAAAAATATATTACAAACTATTATGAACATGAATGCATTCAGTTAACGGAAAATAACATTGAATCAAATCCTGGTCTAAGATATATTTCCAAAATATTTCTCAATTCCTTGTATGGAAAATGGGGACAAAGAACAGATTTATCTCAATCTGTAATTGTAGATACTCCAGAAAAATTTTTAAGTTATCTATGGGCACCACAATATGAGGTACAAACTGTATTGCCTATTGGAGAGCGCCATCTCATTGTATCATATAAAAACATTGAAAACAAAAACAAGCCATGGAAATTTTCCAATGTTGTCCTTGCAGCCTTCATCACGTCTTGGGCACGTCTAAAACTTTATGAATTATTGACAGCTATACATCCTGAGCGTGTATTGTACTGCGATACTGATAGTATTATGTTTGTGCAGCAACGTAATGAAAAGCCTCCACTTTCTTTGGGTTCCTATTTAGGTCAGTTAACTAATGAAGTTCCTGATGGTTGGGAAATTGATGCCTTTATAGGCTTAGGGCCAAAAAATTATGCCTATAGAATGAAAGAAGTTCAAACAGGGAAAGTAGATTATGTATTTAAAATTAGAGGAATTACTTTAAATCATCGTACACGACAAGAAATTAACTTTGATCATTTTTATCAACTAGTTCGAGATAAAGCTGACAAAAAACAGTTACACAATCCAGGAAGAATTGTTCGTAAGCCTGGGTTTGTCATCGTATCCAAGTCTGAAACTAAAACACATCAAAAAGTTCAAAATAAAAGACGGCGATTAAATCATAACAGTATTACTGACTATAGAACATTGCCATATGGTTATCAAAGTATTAAGTGCGTGAAATGAATGGTATTCTGTATATATGTAAATAGTAGACTGTCTAAAGGTACTATAATGTCATAACATGGTCATGATATCATCAAATATGTTCATAAGTTTTCCTATCAGTTGGTACTTGTACGTATATATAATGTAAATATGTCAATAAGTTATTAAAAATATTCTAAGTATAGTAAATATCTTATTTAAATATATATGTATATCAATACGCCAATATTGGAAAATAGAATATTGTAGACTATATAAATAGAATAAAGCGTTACAATTTATAATATTATGTTTTATTTCTCCAAACAAATATTGATATCATACGAAGTATCTGTATTCTATATAAGATAAAGAAAGAATACGTATGCTTCATATAAGGTTATTTATACGTGTTTTATGTTCCTACAATAAATGACTCTAAGTTGGAAACCATAATGTTGGCATAATGTCTACTATACAATGAACAAGCATCTTAGAAGTAAGTAAAGGTATCAATATAAGACATTAGAATACTGTAGTCAAAAAAAATATCTATAAGTAAATGGGTTATAACACAGTGATATACTTTGTGCTTCAAATACCACTAGAACATCTTTGGCATGCTCACACATTTTAGTATTTTTCGGAACACAGTTCCTCGGAGCTTGCTTAGCAAGTGTTCGAGTAATTTATTACGAGAGGATATATACATTCTAACATGGTATTCAAGGTAATCTATATACATAAGCAATCAAATTATAAGGCTACAATATAATCAGTTCATGTGTTTGCATTCACATAGCATATCATCACAACAACATATACAGCTCTACAATACGATAAAATAAGGCTACCTCAATAAAAAGTCCCAATATATAAACCTACAATAGAAACACTTTAGATGTTTGCATCCATCCTAGTATAGCCCCTAAAGCTACGCAACCAACAACACATGCTTAAAACACTTACATGAAAACAACACATAATATGTCTACAATATGATACATATATTCATGTCTCGATATCAAAAACCGATATACATACATACATATATCTGCCCACTTACAAACTATTCATATATACATACAATTTGTCATTCGTCTAAGCTTCGTACACCATTAGACCCATACAGTATCCAAAAGATGATATTCTATATTAAAATCACATATCAGCTACACATACATGTACCCCACTTACAAAGTAATCACATATACATGCAATTTGTCATTCCTCTAAGCTTCGTACACCCTTAGATCCATACAGTATCCAAAAGATGATATTCTATGCTAAAATCACATATCAGCTACTGAAAATACAATATCAGTACATAAAATACCCCCTCATTAATATTCATTACCATCTCATTAATATTCATTATCATTTCATTAATATTCATAAATAATTAATTCATTACTCTAGTTTTTAAAAGGATAAAATCATTTATGTGAAAATACCTAAAGAAATCTTGTTTGAACACTTCTTCCAAAAAGCACAATAGTGAAAGTTGTCTTGAGTACACAATTCATTCAGTCTTTTTCCTCTTTGCAAGTCAGGTAGGAAGGGCCACCCTTTCTCTCCCCCTCTACGTATGTGGCAAGGTCTTAACAAAATGCGTAACAATTCCCACGCCATTTTAAACTGGTCCTTTGCACACAAAATAAGAGCACACTTCGCCCCTCCAATCTTATGTGCGGTCTCTGAGTATGGGGAAGCAATACATTAACTTTTAAAAAGTGACATTTAACTATCTCATTCTTCAATTCTCTGTCGTTAGAATAATGATTCCTATTTCTTTCTTTTTCACATATTTTTCAGTTTCCATACAGTAGAAATCACAGTCCCCCCAATTAAGCAATGTCCAGAGCACAGTTCGCTCCCCCCAACTCCAGCATTCTGGAACACACACATACAAGCAGGTGTCTATGTTACGTTCGTTACTCTTCACCCATCAAAGGGCTCTCTCACTCCCACCCGCCATTCTAACCTATACCTAACATATAGCTGTGCTTTTAACATTTGTTGTTTATCCAGAGTTTCCCATGTTTCTAAATACATGAAACTAACTTATTTGACATGTCTTTCTCACCTCCCATGGTTAAAGCATTGTGCAACATCCATATCTCACATTAAATTGACACTTTCTTATTTCCTTAATTGACACAATGATGAAATTACGAGACAGCTCCAAAAGAAACATCTGCTACGATTACAATGGTGTTTGTCGGCAATCCAATGAACAAAGACCTCACACGTTGGATAGATCCAGCCCCTTGACTACTTTTTTATCCTTTTGTTTTCTGCCTTTCTCCTTTAGTTACGTCACCTTAGAACATCCCATTCTTTTATTATAGGTGCCTTCTTTCTTTAGAATTAGTTTCTTGAATACCAAGACCAACTGCGTTCAAGATTAACAAAAAAGACTTGTGTGGACATGCTTTGAAGCTTCTTCAGTTATTTCTGGGCACTTGAGGGATGAATAAGCAAGGAAGAAACAAGTTTCTTAAAGGCTTGGGGAAAAACGGTAAGTAATCAGCATAAATTGTATAAATTAATATAAAATTGTATTAAAATATATGATAAAACATTCAAGAGGAAATTTGCATCCATTTTCGTGAGATTTTGGGAACATGGGTAAATTTTTTGGTACAAAATGGCGGATTTTACCCTCATTTTCGTGAGATTTTGGGAACATGGATAAATTTTGGTAGAAAATGGCGGATTTTAGGGCGTTTTTCGTGAGATTTTGGGAACATGGGTAAATTTTGGTACAAAATGGCGGATTTTAGGGCGTTTTTCGTGAGATTTTCGGAACAAGTTCGTGAGAAGTACGTGCTATACTACTGTGTACAATACTAAATATGTTCTATAAGGATATTGAAGGGTATAAAAACTTCTACACACTGTGTATGGCACAGGTATTCTTTTTTTACAATTAGTAGTATTATTTTTTTCTTTACAAAATATTGATATAATTCCCTTGTACATGAAAAGTAAGACGCAAGTTACAAGTTATTGAGTTTGATACCAAAAGAAAATGTTATCCTCGAAATTAGCCCACAAAAAGAAGTGATATCCAACAAAAAACATCCCTGTAAAAGAGCCAAGTACGAGTGGCCTTAAAAAGAATTGAAATCACAAAAATAGGCGCCAAGTTCTGGTGGACAACAGTTACAAACACTCACTGGCTCACTTCAAATTTAGATTTGAAACTTGGCTGTTGTCTGTATGGTTACCACTAGCTCACAATTATGTCAAACTACTTTATAATTTTCAACAGACAACATAGGCAAGTTTCAAATCTAAATTTGAAAGTGATTCCTTGAGTGTTTGTAACTGTTGTTCACCAGAACTTGGCGCTCATTTTTATGATTTCACTTCTTTTTAAGGCATCATACTTTTTTTTTTTTTTTTTTTTTTTTTTACAGGAATGATTTTGTTGGATTAAATTATTACTGGTCGTGGTGGTGACATTAACCTACCCTTGATGTCCTTTATAGAGTAATAATTTTTTTCTGTGCTCACTCGACAAAGCAAATTTGTCTATAATATCACTGTTGGGAATGCATTCTAAAATGTCTTTCTCGGAAGAAAGGACAAGCATGTCGGAGAGCCATACATCTCCCATGCTGCTTCTTAGTCTATTTTTTATTAATACAATCTTTACTTTACTCATAATCCTCTCTGCTGAGCAACTCGTTGCTGGTAATGACAGAAGTATCTGGTATAATATTGTTAGGTATGGAAAACCAGACATATTCAACAAACCTATGGGCGGCCCTTCTCTCTTAAAACGAACCAACCTTTCCTTTCATACGGCTACTTGCGCGGTACTTCATTTATCGAATATCGAAGCAGGGGGTACGGGGGTTCACCCCGGAAAATTTTTGAAAATTAGCTTCTCAAAATCGTGTTTTAATGCTATTCCGACAGTAAAATTGCTAGTTCGAAAGTAGAGTAAAATCCCCCCCTAAAATTTTTCTCAATGGCGCAGCTTGCGCCATACATCCCCCCTGTTGGCGGCCCTGAAAGTAAGTATAATACAACCTGAGTCTCAAAAGCACCAACGTTGCTCATGTCAAATCATTTGTTATATTTCAATATTATCAATCTGCGCCTGAACAGAGTATGAGCCTGGACCAGAATTGTTATCAGCTGTTTTCTTAGGGAGTTCTCCGGAAGCTAGCACCCGAGGGAAACGGTAGGTAGCAAGATGTCACCAAGAATGTCCCAGAAGTTTCATCTCTCATATAAGCGGCATCTGGACTGTATGCTTTCTATCACTCTCCAGGGCAGCGAACGAAAGTTTAACGATGGTAGCTTCAGAAAATAACTTAGAAGTTTTGCACTACCCAGAATATTTTGACGTCAGGTGGACAAAATTTTCATTCAGTATGCTCACTACTCCCCTTTAAAAAAAATTGTATCCAAGCTGCCTTTACTTGTAAACTGAAAGCCATGTATGTAATGAAGCCAATGGTCATCTACGTAAATGGATAAAAGTAGATCGCCTTCATCTTCTGTGTCTTGTGACAGACGCTCTATATGTTTCCAAGAACTGCCAGCAGAAGTTTGAGAGTGATGAAATATTTCTTTTGGACATAATAACAAATAAAAATAGAACTATAGCACAATTGGAGAGCACGAAAGAGAAACCTCTGTTAGGCGGGTGGGGAAAACGTTTTTAAACGAACGTGTGCAAGAGAACGTCAACGGAGAAATACAGTACTCATTACATGGTATTCAACTTCATCGTACACGTCGCAATAAATCCCATAACAAATATATCAGTGAGAAAAGAGATTTTACTGTAGTACGCTACTAAGTCCTGGATGCCATAATTAACTTTGTTAGTCAGCATTTGCTGTATGAAGATAGTATTGTTGCTTTGGAGCCTTTGCGTGTTTTGCAAGAGGATGTAACTGCTGATGCCCTGAGAGAATGCCACAAAGTTATTTGTCTTGATACAGATCTTTTGCAGTTCGCAATGCAATATAGAGAGGCATCATCGTGCAGTATGTTGAAAGATCTGGATGCTAAAAGGCTTCTCATGAAAATCTGTGGAAATCAGTCATTTCATGCTCTGTCAACAAGTCTAGCCCGAGTTGTTGCTTCGAAACCATCTTCTTCCGATGTTGAAAGACTTATAAGTGAGTACAACATATTGAAAACAGATAACATACTGTCTTTAACTCCCACTACTGTGAAAAATTACCTTCACGTTAATATAAATATGGGTCCGTTGGAAGATTTTAGCCCATAGCTGGACAGAAAGGAAAGGCGTTTTGAAGTTGGTAGGAAGTCAAAGGAACAGCCCTGGTATAACGGTGTATTTGCCTCGGCAGAAAACAGACTAAGACAGCGAGATGATCACGGAAAAATGACAGTGAAATTCTTATGTAAGAAAAAGTGCTTTTTTCTTCCAGTGTGACTATTTTTCTTGCCGGTTTGTTTCCTGTATTTTATGGTTTAACACAATACAATTAAACATGTATCCTAATGTGCCTTTAATTTTGTTTGCTCTGGATGCCAAAATTTTCCTAAATAATAATAATAATAATAATAATAATAATAATAATAATAATAATAATAATAATAATAATAATAATAATAATAATAATAATAATAATAATAATAATAATAGTAGTAGTAGTAGTAGTAGTAGTAGTAGTAGTAATAATAATAATAATTTTTTTGGTCGCAGGTAAACATGATGTACTGGACAGAACACTGATTATATGTCTAAACAAATGCTGACTAAACTAGTTTTTCTATACTATATAAAATTTTTACCAGTGTGGAGCTGAGATTTCGTTGAATTTTAGGCCCTGACTGGTCCACAGATACTCCATTCAGTAAATGCGGTCAGTGAATACCCATTTTTATCACAGACTAGCAGCGTTCACCCCGCTTCGCTGCGGTCACCCCGGAACGCAATAAACTTTGTTACTTAGATAATTTTTACTTTTTCGCTTTCAAATTGCAGTAAATGTTAACATTATAGCGCCTGTCATTTATGTTAACCCGCCGAGTGACACGGTCATGCAGGTTGCATATAAATACGTTTATTTTTATACCTATGATGAACTAACAAAGGATTTGTACGTTATGGACACTTGAATGGTCAATTATCTCAAGACACTGGTAATTAAAAATTAAAGTGATATGATAAAAACCATCTAGGGTCCAAATCCTAATAACCCCCCAAAAATGAAAGAAATTGGTTCAGCCGTATTAGCGTGATGAGCTAACAAAGGATTTGTGCGTTCTCTTTTATATATATATAGATTATTTGTTCTTCGTCAAATATACATTTCTGAGAAAATTAAGCATTAAGCATTTCTGACAAAGTTACATTGTAGGACTTATATTATGCAGAACAGTAAATCAGTGGTGATGTGAATTTTCAACAGGATGTACTAATTAATGCCCCTCCTTCAAATCTAATCTCAAAACTAATAATACTTATTTAGCATCGACTACAGGATAGTAGCGTTAAGCTATTTAAACTACATTTGAATTTACATACTTTAAGGCTTTGAAACATCCGAGACTCATAGGATAGAAATGAGGAAGCTGAGTCAATAGGGCCATAAAAATTTCCCTAGTGACGCCGAGGAAGAACCTTGGTAATCTCCTCAGTCGAAATATTTATCCACGAGGGATCGATCACCCATCTTCCGAATCTTAAGCTGATGTTTTACCGCTGAGCTTTGACAATTCGGCGTGAGTGTGAAGTTTTTGTGTATTTGAATTCATGTCAAATTCTAAAAACTAGTGAAGGTAAACAAACGAGAGAAAGAAAAGGGCCACGTATACTTCTTTTGCTGTAAGAAGTCCCGATTGAAATGTCTGTTCTAACACTGTTTGATATTAGTGGAAGAAAATCGCATTTCCTCTTTTTGCTTCAAAAAGTATTCACTTCATAATTTTAATAAAGAAAGACACATTCATTCATTACTCAGTTTTAGAGCTCAAGGGTAAAAGTAACAAAAAATAATTGAACTACGGCCAGATCAAAACAAGATACTGCACTCGGGGCAGTTGCCCCAGGTGCCAGCAAACTAATCTGTGTGTTTATTCGTGTAGATGTAAATGAAGGGGATGCTAATCGCAAAATTTACCATGGGCACCAAATGTCTAGTTTCGTTACTGTTTTAGAGCCTGAAATCGAAACATTTTCTTGAAATATTAAGAATACATGATAATTATTTGCAATTTACTTTAAAGTGAAACTTAAGCTTCAAGAATAAGGCTTAAAATTTAAAGTGGGCTGGGAGTGCAAATTAGTGTCCTGTTAGAGTTCAGCTCGTGCGACGTTTGTCTCTTAAGAACATTTGTCCTTGTCCATCACTTTTTACAGTTTATTTACCAAACAACTATTTATATTATTATGCAGTATTAAACCAAATCTAGAACTTGTGATATTTATTTACTTCCATAATTCCATCCGTAACCTGAGTTCGTTTCAAGTGAAATTTCACCATACTTTTTCACACAAGAAGAGTTGAAGATCGAAACATCCGTAAAGAAGATAATTCGTTCCATTTGAAGAGAACAATGAACAAAACGCGCTCTTTCCATCGAAGAGGGACTTAAACAGAAAAGGGGCGTCATTTAGGGAGGAGGAGGGGCAATTGCCCTCCCCAGGAGTTTGAGGTATACATATACTCTAATAGATTGCCTACTAATATACTAGTACAAAATGTGAAAGTCTTATGTCGGTGATATTCTTGCCCCCCTCAAGCGAAGTATGAAATGACGCCCCTGAAACAGAGCTAAAATAGGCCTATATTTCAAAAAGAACTTTCAATGTAGGCCGTAAGCACAATTACATATTATAGTTTATTCGGTATTTAACAAATTTTAAAGAAGGAACTATTAATTTCATAATGCATTTATTTATATTCTTCCATACTAGATGTAAGGAAAGAAAGCAAAAAAGAAAAATTTGCATCGGCCGGGAATCGAACCCGGGCCGCCCGCGTGGCAGGCGAGCATTCTACCACTGAACCACCGATGCTACGTTAAATTCCTGCCTTGCTGAGAGAAGGTATAGGACGGATAGATACATTTGAATATTTTTTAAAATAGTTAAAAGACGTAGACCAAACTACTCATGTTAAACAGAATCTTCCTTTTCAAAAATTTAGATGAAAAAGTGTAGATATATGCCAACCTGTTCATTTTTCATAGTACTCCTTGCAGACTCTCCGGCGTAGCACGTGGAAATGACTTCGATTCAAAACAACGTAGGCCTATTCAGCAAAAGCCTAGAATAGTAAGCTAACGCATGTGGTTAGTTTCTTATTCTATGGCAAAAGGAACAGCTTCAACTACGACACTTGCTTTAATTTCTTGAGGACAATGAAGTAATGAAGTAACGTACCTAAGGATGCATGTCCCCATCCCCGCGTAAATGTCTAAAAGAGCTCCACCCCTTTCCAGGTTTATGAAGGTACGCAATTTTTTTTTTTGGGGGGGGGGGCAATTCGGGGCATTTGCCCCGGGGCGCAGCTGGTCGAGAGCATGCAGGGGGCACCATTTCGAGGCAAAATTGTCGCTAGCAAATTTGGAAGTCTGTATGGACGATGATGGGATGGTTGGTGGAATGAAGAAAGTGGGAGAAAATTTGAGCTGAAGGATGTTCTCGCAGTATCTGATGAAACTATCACTACTTCCTCTAATTCAGAAGTCAAATCAGTTAATGAACTTAATGAAATCAATCAAAGATCTAAAATTTGTAATTAATTTAGTATTTTGGGACTCAGTTTTGCATGAAATAAATGGAGTTAACGAAGAAATACCGAATTAGCAGTGTTTCTTTCAGACAAAAATGTTCCTTGGAGACATACTTAGTATTCGAAGGGCACATATTATTTTCACAATATATATATAATTTTCAAAAGTAAACATGAGCTATGATATATTTATAACGGGAGAGTCATATTTTTTAAATAATTTTAGGAAAGTAAATAGTTCCATTACGGACGCAACTAAGTTAGTGCGGTTATTTATAAACCAAGCTCCCAAATCACTTTGCGTTTACCAAATATTTTCACTTTGCAAATAATTATGCTATACATTATTTATTGAATGACTTATGTTCTACTCTCTATCTAGTCCCCACCTTCAGCAATGCAATTGCTGTTACACTAAGATATCATCTTAATTTCTCTCTAAATCATAAATACGAGGGTCACTACGAAAGTTTTGAGATGTGAAATAACTTACATACTTAAAATCAATTTAACACTTACATTTTCTCAAAGTATTCACCATTACACTGTACACACTTTTGCATCCTCGAAAACCACTTTTGGAAACAGTATAGCGAGTTTTTTTCTTCAAGTGTTGAAAGTTCATTCTCGTAAGCCACTACAGCTTCTTCAGGGCTGCAAAATCCGTTTCCATACATGCGAGTTTTGATCCTGGGAAACAAAAAAAAAAAAAGCACACGGGGCCAGGTCAGGGCTATACGAAGGATGAGTCATAAGTTTGACCTCCATAGATTCTAAACACTGAATTGTGATGTTGGCCGTGTGTGCAGACGCGTTGCCATGATGAAGCAGGATCCCACGTAATCCAGTTCTTGGACGCCGTTTCCGAAGCTTCTGGAACGCTTTTGTTAGGCAAACAGTGGTGTACCACTGAGCAGTAACACTCCTTTATTCTTCAAGTGGAACAGTTGCAACATGGCCAGATTTGGAGAAGAAACCCCATCAGGATGCCGCGGTCGGCAAGAGGGATTGCCGCCGTCGACGGTGGCAGGCCGCCGGTAGGCAGCCGGCACCCGTCCGCGGCGGCACGACGATCTACTTGTTCAAAATTGCCGACCTTTTGCCGAGGCGGCAAGCGGTCGAAAATCGTTAAAAATAATGCCCTTTGCCGACTCTTTGCCGACTGTTGCCGACCGCCAGAGTCGGCAAAACAGTCGGAAAGACCTCTTTCCGACCCTCTGCCGACTCCTTATGCCGGCCTCTTTTCGACGGCGGCGCCGGCGCATTTACTGCACCTTTACGGCTGTTTGCCGACTGCTCGGCAAGGCAACTTTCCGACGGCGGCGCCGGCGCATTTAATGCTCATTTCCGGCTGTTTGCCGACTGCTCGGCAAGTCAACTTCTCGACGGCGGCGCCGGCGCATTTAATGCTAATTACCGGCTGTTTGCCGACTGCTCGGCAAGGCAACTTTCCGACGGCGGCGCCGGCGCATTTAATGCTCATTTACGGCTGTTTGCCGACTGCTCGGCAAGTCAACTGTTCGACGGCGGCGCCGGCGCATTTTATGCGCCTTTCGGGCTGTTTGCCGACTGCTCGAAAGGACCTCTTTTCGATGTCGGCGTCCCGATTCTCCCACTGGCGGCATCCGACTTCTTGCCGCCGTCGAAAAGTGGCCCTTTGCCGACTGGAAATCTACGCTTCAGGAAGGCAAAATTTTCATCAGCTTTTACATTAGTCTTGCCTAAGTCTTCCTCCATGCTATGATTTCTCGACAAGGAGCACCCTTGGAAGTTCTTGATGTATAATACTTGCATTTTTTTGTGTGTCCCAGTACAAAATTTGTTCTTTTTGCTTTTTTGCAGCACTTTCAGCCAAAAAACAAGAAATTGAATGGGACATGGAAGTATTATATACTTTCAGAACTAGCAATTGTGCCCTTCATGAGAAATCATAGCACGGAGGCAAACTTAGGCAAAGCTACTCTAAAAAGTGGTGAAAATTTTGCCTTCCTGAAGGGTTGATATCCAGTCGGCAAAGGGCTACTTTTCGACTGCGGCAAGAGGTCGAATGCCGCCTGTGGGAGAATTGAGAAGCTGACATCGAAAAGAGGTCCTTTCGAGCAGTCGGCAAACAACCGGAAAGGCGCATAAAATGCGCCAGCGCCGCCGGTGGAAAGTTGCCTTTCCGACCAGTCGACAGACAGCAGAAAAGATGCGTAGCACTGCAATGAAAATCATGGCGGATTCCCACCAGTAACAAAAATGAAATGAAATCTTTAATTTTACGTCCCACGGTTATGCCGGTTAGGCTAAAGGAGACGGTGATGATGAATAATGAATGAAATGGTGGAATGAAGAAAGTGGGAGGAAACGGGAGAACCCCGAGAAAACCCACGCATACGGTGTTTGTCCACCACAAGGTTCACTTGGCGGGAGTAGGGTTTGAACCCGAGACCCCTAACACCAGAGGTGAACGCTCTACCACTGAGCCACCGCGCCCCCCCCCCACCAGTAATATTGCACTCGGTACATACGCAGTACATTTCTACAATTCTCAGTACGATTTAAGTGCTGAAAAGTATCTGGGAATGACTTACAAATGCTTAAAAGCGAACTAAAAATAACAACTGAGCAGCTAATAATGAACGTTAAGAATAATTCAATTAACATGTCTGTGCGCCTAATGTGAAAAACTTATAACAGTCAGTACATTTTCCCCCTGAAAGCACATCTTTCACTATCGCGACCACTAGGAACAACACTGTTCTATGCAATCAAAATTTGCTAGTTGCAAACGCTTTCTTCGAAAAAAAAAAAAAAAAAAAAAAAAGCCGCAGCAATCCGTCGGAAATACGGTCTTTTTAGGTTGTCGTTTTCCCATCAACTATTGGAAAAGGATTTTAAACGTCAATGATTTTCTAAATTTTTTTAAAGTACAGGGGTCACACTCCCAATGGAAAATGAGATTTAAATAAAAATTAATGAAGTAAAAATTATAAATAAAAATACTGTAATAAAAGGTATGTGGTGGCGGAGAGATTCAAACCGAGCCTACACGCAAAAAAAAAAAAAAAAAAAGGTTAAAGTAAACAAGAAAAAGGTGGACAGTAACCATGTTAGTTTGTCAATATATGGAAAACAGAGACGTGTATCCAAGCAGCCAAGCCAAAATGTCTCTGCATTTGTTGAAACTTTGGTATTAAAAAAAAAAAAAAAAAGTGGCCGGAGCGATCACTTGTCTGCTTACACTCATGACTATATTCGTAGAAACCAAACACTGAAATGCACTAAACACAAGTTCTAACGACTAAGCTGTCAGTTCTAACTCTATGCCTTAAATATTTATTTAAATACACTTTAAAAGTGGAAATCATATTAAGATAAAATAACAATTAAGTAGGTAACTAATTGTTCATTTAATGCGTTCCTATATGATTTATACATTAATTGTATACAATGAAACAGAAAAATGTGAGAAAATAATTTATATCGTAAATGAAACAGCCACATGTACAGTATACTCATAGTGCATACCCATTATATAGAGAAAAAAGTTTAATGAAGTCATTTACATAAAAAATGAAGTGTTTTAACATAATACTTTGCAAAGATCCTTTGTTTTAAAGGAATTCTTTAAGAGAATAAATGAAGGGAAGATCACAATTTTTTCTGGTCTATATTAGCACTAAAAACACACCAAATTGTATTAAAAAATACAATGCACATCGTATTAACTTATATACATTAGCCTATGTAATGAACCTTATCATCATTTAGAAGTTATATGTAATATACCTTCGGATGTACTACTACTTTTTTTTTTTTTAAACAGAAATTTGTAGCATTCCATAACATTGAGTTTTAACACAGATAGCCTTCATACAGTATGTAAAATCAGAAAAGCAAATATATATGAAGTGATTACAATGTTCAAAAAAGCACTATATTATTCTAAAGAATTCCTGCTATCCATATTTTGTCTTGAATAACTCAGCCATTTTTCTTTTTTAAAGTGGATACTTTCAAATATTTAGGATCAATATTAACAGACGAAAATCATATTCACGAAGAAATTAAATGTCGACTAAAAGCAGGGAATTCGTGTTACTATTCGGTTCAAAATCTCTTGTCGTCGCGAATTCTGTCGAGAAATTTGAAGCTTAAAATATATAAAACGATAATCATGCCTGTTGTTTTGTATGGTTGCGAAACATGGTCGCTTACTCTGAGGGAAGAACATAGACTGAAAGTATTTGAGAACAGGATCCTGAGAAGAATATTCGGACCCAAGAGGAACGAGAATGGGGAATGGCGGAAGCTTCATAACGAGGAACTACATAGTTTATACGGTTTACCCAACATTGTTAGGGTCGTCAAGTCTAGGAGGCTTAGGTGGGCAGGTCATGTAGCTAGAATGGAAGAAAGTAGAAACGCTTTCAAAGTCTTGACTGGTAGACCCATAGGAAAACGACCATTAGGAAGACCTAGGCGCAGATGGGAGGATAATATTAAGATGGATCTCGCAGAGATAGGAATACAAAGTAGAAACTGGATGCAATTAGCTAAGGATAGAAGTCAGTGGAGAGCTTTTGTGAACGCGGCATTGAACCTCCGGGTTCCATAGGCCATAGAGTTAGTTAGTTAGTTAGTTAGCCCATTGATATATACGAGGAAATCTTCCTCTGTTTCTTTGAGATTTTAAGGGTTTTACTTTTTATTATTTTTCTTCAGGTCTATTTAAATGTCTCTTACTTTGTGGAAATAAAATTCTGTGTTGTATGTTTTTAATATTCATAAATGACATCTAATTTAAATAATAATATACTTATATATACTAAAAGATCATTTTGACAAAGCAAGGGACATTTAAATAGATATTCAGAAGAAATCAGTAAAATCAGAACATCAAAAATTTTATTCATTTCAAAGAAAAGGAAGAATACTTCCCATACAAATCAATGGGATAGAAAAAAAAGGAGGCGATGGTACTGAACCTCACCGTTAAGGAGCTTGTACTCTGAGAAATATAATTACACTTTCTCTCTTAACTGATTCCACGCAAAAAAAAAAAAAAAAAAAAAAAAAAAGTTAAGAACAATATCAAACAACAGTTGTCTTTATAATTGAAGAAAACTTCAAACCTATGAAATAGTAATGTAGAATTTAAATAGCTCAGAATCAGGATTGTGAGAATATAGAGAGATACAGAAAATTTTACAACACTGCATAGAAAAGATGAAGTAATAATAAAAAAAGAATTTAACGACAAAAACTGGGATAGGGAGACTAAGGTAATATTGGCAAAACAAAACTCAATTTCAAAATTCTCAATATTCGCTTCAAAGGTAAGTGATGACCATAATTCCCGTGTGATTTGAAATAAACCGCATTAAAATGGGAAATGTTTTACAAATGTTATGATTGAATGAAATTCACCCGTTCTAAAAGGAAAAAAAAAAAAAAAAAAAACTGTAGTCCCACATATATCCTACCACTCTTCACAAATATCTTTAAGGATGTTAGTACATATGATTTTTGTCAATACTCTCCGTTAGTGGCGTAGGGAAGGGGGGCCCAGAGAGGCCGGGCCCCCAAAGAGGTCCGACAATGTAGTTTGATGTTTGTAATTTTTTATATATTTTTATGTTTATATATTTTTTGTTTGGAATTGTTCCATATGTACCTATAACAGCACTTGCCCCACCAAACACACATCCTGGCTACGCTACTGCTCTCTGTGGGTCTTCTTCCATTGCAACACTTCTGTATT
Organism: Thermobia domestica; assembly: GCF_964235325.1. Taxonomy (NCBI): domain Eukaryota; kingdom Metazoa; phylum Arthropoda; class Insecta; order Zygentoma; family Lepismatidae; genus Thermobia; species Thermobia domestica. The sequence goes on along the minus strand of NC_137463.1, from coordinate 205,374,646 downwards.
TCTTGAGCAACATTTCCCCTTGCTTCCAGAAATAAATGAACTATCTAAAATAGAACAAATATAATGCTTTGTAAAATATACTCTTCAATGTGTACGGCATTGGCACATCACGTATATTTATTACAATCGAAAATATACTTCATCACACCAAAACCAAACCAAACTACACAGTGTAATAGACCTTGTTGCATGAACCGGCTTCAACGCTATATGTTAGACGCTATATGTTACAAGAAAACCTGTAAGAGTAATGAAAACTATAGTCACTGATGAAGAATTCAATTACGTCGAAACAGTTAACTTTTACTTAACCTTTTGTCACTCACGCTGTTGGAAAAAAGCAAACGGGTGAGTAAAAACTAATGATTTTTACGAATGGGGTCGCATTAGCGGAGTCACCCTCACTGCTATTCCTCAAGTGGCTCCTTCCCCTCTTTCACCCTAAAGCTCGCTGACGTGCTGCAATTGTAGTAGCTTCCAGTACAGGTTGAGGAAATAGTTTCGTCTGCGTTTGCTTTTTTCAAACGCGCGAGTAGTTCCGTGATAACACTAGCAAACATATATTTTTATGGAGTTTGAAATTTTCCAACGCGCGATCGTTAATGTGGTAATTATTGTTTATGAGTGAAGTTTTGTTTTTCTAAGCAACGTCTCGCTTCTTGAATAGAAGTGAGATAGAGAAGTGGCTTGACAATATTAATGATGAGTCTGATGTTAACTATCGAAAATTAGTGGCTGCTGAAAGTGATGCGAATTGAAGTAATGAAAAAGTGAATGAAGATGATATTGATCATGATAGTGAAGCAGATAAGAACAGTGTAGATGCAGATTCAGATGCAAACGATATGGATGTGAATTACAGTTACAGTGAAAATATTGTTTCATTGGGAAAGACAGGAAAACAAAATGTAAATAGTAACTGGCAGCATCAGCAAAGACAAAGTGTAAAAACATTGTGAAAAAGATGCTAGAACCGAAGTTTACTGCTAAGGGTATCACTGAGTAAACAGGTTTTTTTTTTTTTTTTTTTCGAAATTTATCGATATAGCCTTGATTGATGAAATTGTAAAATGCACTAACAATTATTTGGATAAATTACGAACAAGTTTCGGCGAAGAACGCACTGCAACTGTACAGCAACTTCAAGAGCAAAATTAATGACTTTATTTCGACGTCTTTATTTGATTGCCAAAAGAAAGGAGCACGTGATGATGTACGATCACTGTGGACATGTGACGGAACAGGAATTCTAATCGTAAGAGCAGCAATGAGTTACACGAGCTTTTTACTGCTACTCAGGGCATTAGATTCGATGATTTCGAAAGCCGATCTCAGAGAAAAGATATTGACAAGCTACAGATATACCACATTGACTTGACACCTAGTTTTCTGTTCCAAGCGTTGCTATCGGCTAAAGGAATTCACTCCCTTTCGCCAAGGCTCTCTCGTTTAGCAACAGCTGAACCCTTATTGGCTCAACGCGTGGATGTGTCGATGGTTTGAACTTTAGTTCGCATTTTTGCCACGGATCAAGACATTTTGACAGCACTATAGCAACAATTCCAAATATCCTAAGTATTTACTCAACAATTGCATGCATTACTTCAAATAAGTTTACTAAATATATTGTTTGTATCTCAAAATGTCAATGTTGGAAAAAAGCAAACGCGCGAGTAGTTATGTTACAAAATTTGGCGCGAGTGACAAAAGGTTAATCTTTATTACAACAGTACGGTCGCCACCCCAAACGAGAATCAGAAAAGAAAAGAAATCCTGCCGTATATCCAATGGTAGGAATTTGAGTTTCTTGAGAAATCTTTGAAACATTACCTTGAAGCTGCAAGTTAAACAATAAATCCCTAAGTCCCTCACCAGACAAAAAGATGTATTAAAATAGAATATTTTATTTAGTGAAGATAGCATTATATTACTTTGAAATAAAACTTCGATACGCGTCAGGGTTTTGCGACACTATTGTATTGGCAATTGAGAATTTTGTATTCGGCTGAATACAAAATATTACATCTTAAAATAAAACCTTGTTAATGGAACAAATAAAATGCACATATACTTAAATAAACTACAGGTAAAATCGATCAGGTGGGCAAAAATGATAAAAGTTTCAAAACAAATACATTTTATGTTCTCCTAGGAGTCAATTTGAGTAACATATCTAAAACACAAACCATCTGTAATAAGAATTCAATCGAATGAACATAACTTTGAGAAACGCTATAAAAAAAAAAAATCACAAAACTATAACTTTACATTTGTTCGTTTGTCTGCCGAGCTCCTTTATGGCTGAGCGGTTAGTGTACGCGTCTTAGGCGTGGCTGACCCGGGTTTGCTTCCCGGAGAGAGCTCACGTGGTTCGGATTCCACCTTAATCAGTAGGTCCCGTCTTATATAGCCTCGCTGCTGAAAGGGACGTTAAACACAAAATCAACTCAACTTTCGGCCTTTTAAGTTAAAATTTTCAGAGTACAAGCACAAGACACTCTAAATTCCCTGTTTAGATTTTGGTGGCATACCAACGTAATATATCAAAATGGCGGCCATTTTGTCAAATGAACGAGTATCTACGCTACGAAGCGCAATTTTCAGTCTTTTAAGTTGAAATTTTGACGGTAGAAGAACAAGATATGCTAAATTTGCTGTGTAGATTTTCTCGGCGGTCCAATGTAAAAAAAAAAATCAAAATGGCGGCCACTTTTTCAAAACGGCAGTGAGTAGAAAATTGTTGCAAGTTGTGACAATGACAATATTGAAATATAAATCACATTTTAACACTTTTACCACAAAGACATTGAAATATTTCGAAAAAAAAAACGATTAAACCCGAAAAAACCCAATTAAACTCGAAAAACACCCGAAAAAATGGGCCCAGGTGGGTTTGGCTTTTTCAAAAAAGCCCGGGTTTTTTCAAACCCTCGTTCATGATGAGCTTTTCTCCTCAAAAAAGTTTTAATAGTAGTCGCTAATGGTTTTCTACAGATGTTAATGTTAAATTGTTAAATTTTTTCAAACTTCCGATGTCCAAGTTTTTGTACCTACACATCGTGAAACAGTGTCAGGAGAAAGGGTTAACACTCGGAAAATGAAATATTTGAGTTTTACGTCCCACGATTATGCCGGTTAGGCTAAAGAAGACGGTGATGATGAGAGATGAATGAAAATGGTGGAATGAAGAAAGTGGGAGGAAACGGGAGAATCCCGAGAAAACCCACGCACACGGTGTTTGTCCACCACAAAGTTCACTTGACAGGAGCAGGGTTTGAACCAGGAATCCCATGCACCAGAGATGAACGCTCCACCACTGAGCCACCGCGGCCAGCAAAAAATCAAAATAAGACAGTCTGGTGCAGGTGTAGTTTTGGTGCACTACATTTTGGAGGATTTACAGGTAAAATTCAATACTTTCCATGAAAAGACATGTTTATAAGGAACGAATTTCTACAGGTAACTTAATTACATACAATGTAATACAACTGTATCTTACGTTTACTAATGTTAGACCATTACAAGTGCTTTACGACGAATAAAACAAATGAGTGCATATGAAAAATGGCTCTATTAGATGTTATTTTCCACGGGCGGCTTATTTCTGCACCGTGTACACCGGCATCATATTTCTGCACAGCGTGCAGAACCTGTATTTTGTTTACAAGTGGAGAGTTACTAGTATGAAACAACAACAAGTGCTGTTGAAACTTGTATTATTCTCAAAACGCACTTCCTTCCACTACCCTCACTTCTCCGAATACACACTATCGCAGACGTGCCTGCTCCCTTCGGACGTATTCCCGCGCGGGCCCACCAGCTTCGCCCTATCTGACTCGGTTCGATAGCATTCGTGCTATTTAGTGGCCACCCAGCACAGATTGTTTTGTGCTTTTTTGCGCTGTTTTTATGCTAGACATCTGGAAGCCTTATTTATACGCAAATCGTAAAAGAATTATAATTTTTCAACAATTACTTCTAGAGGTCCCCTTGAATTTTATTTATGCCAAGTAAAATATATTCCGCCCATTTGAAACCGACTAGGGGACAATAAAAAAGAAACTGGTGAAAGAATTATAATTTTTCATTTTTTTAGTATTGCGCCACAAGTAAACCTGTACACAAGAGCGTTTAACCACTACCTCATTTCTCCTGTTTTTTTTTTTTTTTTTTTAATTGGAAGTTTTCGCTCACATGTGAAACAAGTCCTGCAGTATATAATCTAGTGGATCTTATTAGGTTACTAAAGATACACTAAATACTAGAGAATACTAAAGGAACACAAACCTTGTCATGGCACAAGCATTATGAGAAATTGTCCACGTTTCTCTAAGATAATTTAGCACCAGGTGCTAGTTGGCCACTAAAGAGCACGAATTCTATATAACTGAGTCAGAGCAGGGCAACACTGATGGGCCCGCGCGGTAGCGCGGGGGTGTGTCCGAAGGGAACAAGTGGGTCAGCGACGGTGGGTATACGCGTAAGCGAGGGTAGTGAAAACATATGGGCTTTGGTAATCATACATTTTTCAATATCACTTTTTATGGTTTCATACTAGTAACGCTTCAGTTGTAAACATAAAATACAGCTTTCGTACACTGTGCAGAAATACATTGGCGTTGAGTTAGAAGACACTTATCTTAAAAACTAAGACATGTAAACTTTTGCAATTTCAAGAAGAAAATAATGTACTACAGTTTCTTAACTGTCCCTCGTTTTGTAAATAAAAATTAAGTGAAACCTTTAAGTTTTTTGTACAACGGTTATGCCGGTTAGGCTAAAGAAGACGGTGATGATGAGTAATGAATGAAATGGTGGAATGGAGAAAGTGTAAATAAACGGGAGAACCCCGAGGAAACCCACGCAGACAGTGTTTGTCCATCACAAAGTTCACATGGCGATGGCTGGGATCGAACCCGGGACCCCAAGTACCAGAGGTGAACGTTCTACCACTGAGCCAGCGCGGACCCTACAATTGTAAGCGAGTTCTTGATATACCGGTAACTCTTTACTTTGGGCAAGGCAATGATATCCTGTCAGTACATAGTATTGCCGAACGAGCGTAAGCGAGTGAAGGCGGGTTAGAGCCCCGCAGGGCACTTTGTTTTCTGTCTTTCCTTCTTGGGAATTGTAACTATAATTGCGGGAACCAGTTCAGATGACTTGGTTATTGTCACTGCCTTGCCTAAAGTAATGACTTGCCGATATACCTTAGGGGGTTCGTGAAGGTAAGCAGCAAGGCAACAAATAGAATCGAAGTTAATACACAGGTTGGGCTAGGTAGTACCATTAAATTACTTTCTTTGATACCCGCCTCCAAAAAATTTTATATGCCAGAGACGCCAGTGCGCGGGAACATACTATAACCGAATCTTTTTAATGCGCAGCAACAATTAACATATGTAACACAACATATAAAATTCATGACAATTTGAAATGTATATGCATAATATTAAATTAACTCACCCCATGTATATGCATTATAAGTGCAATAATATATGCAAATGTATATGAATAATATTAAATTAACTCACCACTCTCTCACTTCATGTTTTCGTGGTATTTGCTTAACCAGCAACTGCGTACAGTTCCAATGAATGAATATTTTTATGATAAACATTATTTTCCCTATTTGTAAACTTATCTCAACGAATTTTTTTAAAGGACTTTACCCACACTGCATCACAATGTGACAAATGAAGAACGCGAACCGAACATACAGGCAGCGCAACCAGACTACGATTTCTGCAATCAGGCTCTTCAGCGGCAAAGGCGGCTCGGCGCCTTTCCGAGCATCTTTTCAAGGTCGGTCCATCCGCTGTTTGCCGACCTTCTTTCGGCTCCTTTACTTGTCGGCACGCCGCCAACGTTTCGGCGTCTTTCCGACAATATTTGCCGCGGTCGCCGTCCGCTGTTTGCCATCTCCTTGCAAAATGTTTGTCAAGGATCCTCTCGTACTTGTATACTTCTCATATACCCTTTACGTGCAGTCCCTTTACTACATTTCTTTTCATGCATTTACCTTTTTCGTGGTCGGCACGCCGTCAACGTTTCGACGTCTTTACAACTATCCTTTGACGCTGTCGTTCCGTCCGCTGTATGCCGACTTTCTGCCGACTCCGTTTTCACAAGACATATTTTATGGAATAGTGCCCACCCACAAGAAAAACCTTCGGACAGTTTCAATTTTTAATTCATCATTAAAGAAGATACAGGCTCTATTCATTTTCCAAAATTCGACTCTTTGCCGCTGGTACGCGTTATTGCAACTTTCGCCGACGTCGTGCCGACGTCGCTTTTCAAGAAATTGCCGGCAGTCTCTTTTTGCAGTCGTCGTCCGACTGTCTGCCGACTGTTTCGAGAAAGCTTTATACGAGGGAAATATAAGCCCTAATTCGTATTTTAAAGCAACAAATTACCTTCTAACTCTCTTTGTTTTCTATTGGTGAACGAATCTCTTTTTGCTCGTCGCGGTCGAAAATCGAGCGGAAAGACGCCGGTGTCCGGCGCCGGCAATCCGACCGCGGCATCTGGTCGGCATGCACAAATTGTCCGACTATAGGCGGCAGGATCCTGATGGGGAAGTTGCGACCATCTTCTTCCCCACACTTCGCGGTCGCTTCACTTTCGTGGGTGGATTTTCGTGTGGAAAGATCCAAACTGTAGACTGGCGTTTATTTTCAGGGTCAAATTCATAGATCCATGTCTCATCACCAGTAACAAATGTCAGAGACGCGTCGAGAATTGCCTCCATCAAATCTTGCAAGCATTTCTTCACACCATTCCACACGCATGCGCTTCTGCTGTTCAGGCACCCAACGAGATGAAACCTTCCTGAGCCGAATATGATAATGAAGAATTTTTGTTACTGCTGGCGATCCAATGTTCACTGTAGATTCAATGTCCTTGAAAGTTGTTCGAGGATTTTCTTGAATCATTTGTTCCATAGCGGCAATGTTTTCATCTGACACCGCTGTTGCCCCGATCGCCCCCCGGGATCCGCCCCTGTCTTTAATCCTACACAATATTTCAACAAATTGTTATATATTCTACTGTATTCTTTATCTTTTTTAACTTCTTAGTTTGAAGGACGCAAGTTACACTTAAAACTATAAATTTAATTCCTTTCAACTTTTATTCGTTAGGATATGCATCAAATTTTACCTCGGAGGTGGGAATAGAGAACATTAAAAAGAAAGTGGATGTTCAAGGTTTAGTGTAGCTTAATTTCTGATCCTCAGTTTAGCTGAATAGTTAGCTCGCATGGCTTCGTTGTGAGTAGTTCCTGCTTCTAATCTCGTTAGAATCACTAACATTTTATTATATTGATCCAGCACCATGAGGCGATTGGGGAGTTAACTGCGTCACACCTAAAGGTGTATCTTGGAGTTTTCATTCTGAAGAAGGAAAAAAGTAATCAAGGTCAAAAATCAGATTAAGTTAGTGCATTAATTGTGCTGTATTGGCATAGAAAGTAACACCTTTTTTTTTTTATGTGAGTAGATTTTCAATTTTCTGCTTCATTTTGTCATAATTGCAGTGCAAACTTGAAATTCATGCGAATAAGCTATTCTACGTTGCACTAGCCCTAAAAATCATTTTTGGTATAACAAATCTAGATGTAAGAAGCAAAACACTTCAATTACGTAGAGTAAAATGATTACATAATTTATTTCAGTTAAATACTTTCAAATATCTACAGCAGAAAACTTTACAAGAATAAAGCTTGCACTACAATAAGAAATTAAAATACCGCAACAAGTACCACTGCTTTAATATCTTAAATGATTCAGGTATGTCTTGTCTCTTCAATTCCTGTTCTGCCTAAAGATAAGATTAGATAGTAAATGTGCTACAAACTGCTGGAGGGTCATTAGGCAGAACAGGAAGACACCTATACCGGAGTAACGGAACGGAGGATGATAACGCGTCGAGTATCGGCAATACCAACATCGGTATTGGACATTACGTCAGGTCAGTCAGTGTCAGGGGAAAAATTACTGCCTAAAAAAAATGTAAATATGCATTTAAAGACTTTTCAGCTTACTTGATCTGAGTAACACTCCCGAACTCTCTTTTATTGTCGGGGGAGAAGGCAGTACGTATAAGTGAGTGGGCCCCCTAGAAAATACCTTCCTGATGTGCCCCTAGGTTGCAGTACGGCCCTGCTTGAAGCATCAATTGTTACAGTTCCTGTATATAATTTATTTATATATACATTAGGAAAAGCGTTTCTAAAATCTCTAAAATACTGCGCTTTTGTTGTTAAATTGGATAAAATATTTGCTTTAACTTCGAAACCTTGTTTGTTGCTGCATAGAAGATTAACTAGTGGCAATACTTCGGATCTGTTCAAAAATGTTTCTGCTTATGGAAACCAACAACCGAGGAATTTCAAATACTGTTCGTTATTCTCTACAATTATCTATTAATTTTCTAATGTTTCATAGTCGAATATCTCGTTAAAACTTTGATTTAGGTGAATTGTTTCACTTTGAGTCATATTTAGAGACAATGGCGTCCCGTGACAATTTTTGGGTAGTGTTAGCCGTTCAAAACAATACTTCCAATATTCTGAGAAAAATGATAAAATCAGCGAAAGTAATCCTATCCATCACGACTCTGGAACTCACTAAAACACTTCTGACCAGAGCAGGAAGCACGAAGGATGAAGAAAGAGAAAAGTGACAAATTAATGAACTGGACATGTGGACTGTTAATACATGATCTATGGGATAAACTATTAGAACAAATTGAAGTGAAAAATCAAGATTGAACATATTTATATGTAATTTATATTCATATATTTAATAGTATATATAGTTTTATATTGTTATAGTTTAATATTGTATATAGTTATATAGAGTTTTATATATTGTTATATTTTATAGTTTATTTTTATGTATATATATTAATATACATATATATGTACAATTTGTACCATACGCGTTTTTCATGGTACATTGCGTTATTTCTCTTCTATTTGAGCTTTTTCGTCCGTTTTTTTTTTTTTTTTTTTTTTTTTTTTCAAGTCCAGAGGCCTTGTAGAAGACATTACGTATGGTTTCAGACCGTCCTGCGTCCAGACATAGGAGATGATGACGTCATAAGTCAAAAATTTATTTTCTCATTTTCTAAGCCTATGTTCAATATTTTTTGGCGGGCTTATTTTTCTACGTAGAAGATTGAAATTTTGCACAAACATTCAGTCCACCGAGTAGTATTTACCAGATTTTTTGTTCCGATGTCAGTGTTAAAACAAGGGGGGAACCAGAGGGGCAAAGGGTTAAAAAAAAAAAGGAATTTTTTACCCCCAAAATCCCGTTTGTCGTCATTTTCCCGCCTCATATACACGATAGGGCCACGTGAGTCATACCGTCTGAAAGGCAGTTCCATTCTGAAGAGAACGACGGTCGAATTATTATTCTATGGTAATTAGGGCCGTCTCAGTGAATTTTTGTCCAAATATACTTCTGTATAGGGAAAAAGTGGGGCATGGTAGGGAAATTTTTTCTGGTGGGCCTATTTTTTCACGTAGAAGATTGAAATTTTGCACAAACATTCAGTCTACCGAGTAGTATTTACCAGAAGTTTTTTTTTCGATTTCTGCGTAAAAACAGGGGGTCCAGAGGGGCAAAAATTGAAAAAAGGGAAATTTTACCCCCCAAAATTCCTTTTTTCAGGAATTTCCCGCCTTAGATACATGATGGAGACATGTGAATGGTACCGCCTGAAAAACAGTTCTATTCTGAAGAGAATGATTGGCGAATTATAGTCCTAGGGTAATTAGGGATGTCTCAGGAATTTTTTCCCTGAGATCATAGTGTTTTATGGTAATTTGGGGCATTGTGGGAATTTTTGGTACAAATTCTCTCGTCCTTACTATTCAAGATAGAAACTTGAAATTTGACACACACATTCAGTATACCAAGTACTATTTATCAGATTTTTTTAGGTGGCTACGATCACACAGGGGGGGTCCAGGGGGGGCAAAAGTTTGAGAAAAAAAATTCCCTCCGAAATTTTCACTTTGACATTTTTTCCCGCTTCTGGTATATGGTATGAGCATGCAAGTGGTACCATTTGAAAGCCAGCTCTATTCTGAAGAGAATGAGGTATGAACCATGATCCTAGGATAAATAGTGACGATACAGTAGCTGCTTGACTGAAAGTCTAAAAAATAGCCCAAAAAGCCAGGATCACAAAAGGGTTAAGAGAAAATGTTTTAAGGCAATTGTCAAGTATAAACAACAGGTGTGTCTGGAAAATATAAACACAGGTGGGAGGGTAATTAAGTCAGGGCAGGTGGCCGAAAGATGACGCCCGGGGAAGTCCGACCCAGGTGGCTTCCCATGCACACAAGGACTTTCACTTTTAGTATAAATAACTGGGCTCTAAGATATCTCTTTCAGTTAGTGTCTGATGAAGACAACGTTACGTTGTTGAAACTGTTACACTGGAATTTAGTTTTTAATAAACAAGTGTATATACTCTGGTCAGAAGTGTTTATTATTTCGAAAGTAATCATATATACTTATACGTAATAATATAATACAAGTCGAGGAGGTGAATCGTATATGTTTCTCTAAAGTAGTGGCTTTACATAATACTAAGCATTGTTGCTGCCACTGGAGACATTAACTGGTACGGTCTGTCACAAATTTAATTTGAACTAATTATTAAATACTTCATGACTTTTAAATTCTAAGATTTTGCGACATCCTTTAAGAAGCACGAAACATCAATGTTGCGACATAGGGTGAATGTGCCAGTACTCAGCCTCCTAACTCAAATTTTAAGTTTGAATGTCATTTTTGATTTTAATTTTTAACAGAATGAGACTTCTTCATGATATATGTATTCATTATTTAGTCTAGTTTACAATGAAAGGAATGTTTTTAATGTCATTTTTAGGATTTTAACAATATTTATAAATTTCCTAAAAATGCCGAAAAATACCAGTACTCAGCCACTACATTCTAAAACTCAGCCATTAACGAACCTAAAGTCAGCCAACAAAATTCGAAGCTAATAATAAAAACAGATGTAATATCATGGAGCGTTTTTTATTTTGCTACATGACACTACAAATATAACAGATTACGTTATAATTGTTTAACAAAAAAACACATTATTTATTTCTCGGAAAAACAGGAACAAAATTGTATTGAGCGGACCCTTCGTAAAAATATAAGCAACCATGAAGCTAAAACATTTCAAATAGAGCTAAAGTTGTTAGATCATAGCCAAATTTCATGACCAGTATATCACAATATTATTTGATCACTCCAGTTAAAAGTTAGAAAACGCAAAAAGAAAAAAAAAACTATCTTCAATTGCTATCTTCCGTTCTAAGATCTTGGCTATCACTATATTTCTCCATTCATCTGACGATATGGCACTTTGTAATTTATTTTGCTCCGTTTCCTCTCTGAAGTCTTCGCAATTGGTCCTGGCCAAAATAAATTATTTTCAAAATTTGGTGAGACTTGTCTACTGTTATTTGAACTCGTTTCGGGAGCTTTATCTATGACTGTGTTCTCAATATTAACGTTGGCGCTTTTAACTTGAACTAATGTACCATCTTTCAAAACATCGTACCATCTTCCATTACATTATGGACCAATATTTCAGTACGATCTGCTTGACAAGGAAATAGAGAAGGAATCTGCGAGGAAATCAACTCGCAGATGAGCAGAGTTGAAATTCGACGCTGCTTTTCTTTGATGTTACTAACAGTTAATAAATTCCCCATTCTTTCAATAGAATTATTATGAATCAAAGCTTCCTCCTCGATATCACTTAACACTGTTTCAACATCTACACCTTCCTCTGCCAGTTTTTCTCTTACATATGAAATCACTGACTGAGCTGATTGAAAGTGTTGTGAATTAATGTCAGCCGATACACTGCAATCTTTTTCGAAACGTCTTTTCACTAAGCTATTTTTAATGCATTTAGAGTAGTCTACAGCATTTGCATTGAAAGGGCACAAGCCACATATCCTGAAACCATATCTAATTGAATCAGAGAGAAAAGAACGGTAGTAATACCGTTGACAAGAGTGAAGAGAAGTGAGATTTTGTTACACACTTACGTTTTTGGGTTGGCTTTGCCAGTCATGAACTGTCTTCTTCCATTCTATATTGAGGGATTTGAAGACACTAACACCTGCTGGCTGAAGAATGTGTATTGTATTAGGTGGTAAGGCATATAGAATTATTCAATTTTCGATGCAAAACACATTAAGTTCCCTAGTTGGATGTGTGCGATGCCCTTCAGCAAATAAAATTATTGGTCTTTTAACGTTATTTCTTCCAGCCATTTGTTTATACCATTTACAATATACTCATAAAAAGTATCAACCTTCATCCAGGCCTGTTTCTGATCTTCCCCAAAACCAGACCTTCGGCATACTTTCTCTGATGTCACGCGGTGGTCTAACATACGGGAAAATAACCATTGGAAATACAGTTTCGCCGTTTGCACAGAAAACTAGAAGAATAGTGATTGTTTCTTTGTCAATTGCAAGTTGGACTTCATAAACATTTTTCAAACCTTTCGATGCAATAACTTTACCAGTTTCGAGGCAAAGACTAAAACTAGCTTCATCACGATTAAAGATTCGGGTGGGATCTTGAAGAATATCGGATGTGTTAATGCGTTGGAGATACTCCTCGAGTTCTTTCAACCACTTTCGAATAAATTCTTCGATGACTGTTGCTCTTGCCTTCGGGAACTCTGCAAACTAATTCTGGGTTTCCTCGTGAGAACAATTTATACCATTTCTCTCCTAGATAGCTCTCTTTGAAAGGTTTCTTTCTATTGTCACTTTTTACAATATTGTATAATGTATTCAATATATCCATTTTATTTTGCCCAAATCCAACTTTGGCTATTTCAGTAATTCACTAAACTAGCTTATTTTCTTCTGGTGGTGTTAACACTGGATCTGGTCCCATTTTCCTTTTCTTTTCATGTACTCGACCATGAATCCTATCTTGCACTGTGTTGCGAGAAACATTGAGTGTTCTGCTAGCTTCACTTATAATCATTCCATTTTCTACAGCTCTCAATGCATTGTAGAGAGACTCTTCTAAGTACTGGTGAATTGACCACCGTTTTCATTTCTGAACTTCCATTTTTCTTCCTTTTTAATTCATTTATATTTACTTACATGAAATGAGTAAGTGGGAACCTGGTTTTAGCAAATTTGGATGTTGATATTTAAAATTGCAGTAAAATTACCAACAGGGCTGACTTTTAGCTTTCGAGACACCAGTACTCGGCCTTTGCATTTTTACCGGGGCTGACTACTGGAAAAACAAAGGTTTGTGAGTCATGCTGTATATTATTAAGAGAAGGGAAGTGAATACTTGGTCTGGGCATGTGATGGACGAAATTGCACACACATGCGATAATTCCAGTACTCAGCCCCGGGGGCTGACCTTTAGAAAATCACTCATTTTTCAATTCCAATACTCGGCCCCCCGTATACAAACGAAATGCTCAAAATCTACAAAAATATTTTTTCTGTTTTCATTTCCTTAATATATACGAATTAAAAAATAAAAAGAATATTTATTATTTTTACATTAGATAACAAATACACACTTGTAACAAAAAGTCTCATCTGTTATTTTTTACGTAGCAAATTCACGCATTACAACATAGCGTCTTCTTTGTCCACCTATTGCTGCGACACTAGGTGATATTTCGGTGTGACATGTGATCGGCTGTGTAGAGGATGAATGTCTAAAAACTAAGCTTCATATTGATAAGGGTCAAAACGTAATGTTTTCTTATTTTTGTTTCGAAAATGCGTAAGTGGCTGACTACCGGTGAGGGGCTGACTAGTGGCGCATTCACCCTACCAGGTGGAAACCACTAGCTTAGCGTCTCGTATCATAATGGTGTATTAATTACTGGCACATAGGCAGGAATTTATTTCGGGAGAGGTCCAAATTCAATATGAAGATAAATTATATTAAACTTTGAAAATTCACTCCTAAAATTAATCTAAACCTATAGAAAAATCTGGATTTCGGGGAAACGGTCCTGACCCCAGGACTAACCCCTTGGCCATCAGTAAATCAGCAAGTATAGGATTTAATTGCCTATAAATTTCTAAATTATTCATTGTAGTTTTGGAAAATTCAAGATTACTAATAAAACTCCAACTGACCAAAGCAGTTTATATATTTTAAGATTATATATTTGTGTTACAGTTTCGGCTATGTAACATAAACTTCCTCAGACACATTATGAGGGAAATATTCAATTTTGACAGCTTATATACAATGTGAATGCAAGAAACGCCCACTTTCTCTTTACAAAACATACTTTTAATTGGCTCTAAAAAGTAAATTTTTAATTACTGTAAACGTAAACTTTTAATTGGCTCCAAAAAGTAAATTTCTAATTACCGTAGTCACTTTCTCTTTTCGCGCACCTGTTTTGCGAAACTCTTAATTAGGTGTTTGTCACTTACACTCTATTCGCTATTGTCCATCTGCTGTTCTCCATAGTGCTCCTGCTCCCACAGCACCTGTTGATCCTTTTAATTCTGTCTTTAAAAAAAGAATGAAAAGGATCAGGGGCGTCATTTAGGGTGGCAGGGAGGGGCATTCCCCCCCCCCCGAGTTTGAGATGTATATAGATTTTATCAATAGAATAGTAGTAAATCAGTGAAAAACGCGAAATTTTACTTATATAAAGGGGTCTTGCCTCCCCAAACAAAATCTGAAATGACGCTCCTGAAAAGGATCAACACCAGTTGTTGGAGCAGGTGTACTATGGAGAACAGCAGATGGACATATAGCAAATAGAAAGTGTAAATGACAAACACCTAATTAAGAGTTTCTCAAAACAGGTGCGCAAGAAGAAAAAGTGACTACGGTATTTAAAAATTTACTTTTTCCAGCCAATTAAAAGTTTACGTTTTGTAAAGAGAAAATGGGCGTGTCTTGCATTCACATTGTATATAAGCTGTCAAAATTGGGTACTTCTCTCATAATGTGTCTGAGGAAGACTATATTACAAAGCCGAAACTGTAACACAAATATATAATCTTAAAATATATATACTGATTTGGTCAGTTGGAGTTTCATTACTATAAATTTGCAGAAAATGCAGAATAAAAATGTATTTATGCACTAAAAATCTTTTTAAAATGACCAAAAATATGTTTTAAAATGCTCTAAAACGACTATTGAATCTTTTTTTTAACTCATAATATTGTGTTTTTATGATATCCAAAAATGTATAGTTTAGGTCGATTAAGTATTCTTTTGTATTACTACTCTTGTGCAGTATTTTAAGCAGTCAGAATATACAACAGACATCATGTACAGATTTTCGAATATAAATGCACGGCGGTTGTTAGCAAAGACTTAAACACGTTAAAACCGTATTTTTTTTTTTTATAGGGTACTGCAAGTTAGAGCATACCAGTTGTTACTCCGAAACCTTCTGTTTGTCTGCAATGCAAACCTGCATGCAAGCGCCGTCTATTAGCAACAAGCAAGCCATGACAGGAGTGACACCTTTCATTGCGACTGTGAACTATTAGGAGCTTGAAGGACATATCTACGTTTTTCTCTATAACAAACTTTCATTTTAAAATTTCCCCGTAAAGTTTTAAAGATATAGACGACCGCACGTAAATATACCCAAAAAACGTAAAGAAAATGCACTTATAAAAAGAAATTGATAGAAAATACAAAAAAAAAAAAAAAAACTACAAGTGGTGGCGTGTTTATGATTTTGTTTGGGGAGAGGCTATGCACAACACATGAATAAGCGCTTGCATTTTTCCTATTGGGTGCCGACAAATTTTAATGAAGTTCCTTTTCCTTCCTTTTATGTTTGTATAATGACACTACCAGGTGACAAATACAGTGTTATTTCTGAACAAAGAGCATCACTTGAAGCTGATGATTTACAAGCAGATTAACTCAATTACAGATTCTGACAATCTACAAGTAATTGATTCTTGTTATCAGTGGACGGTGAAGTGTAACTAACAATTTAGCATTTAATATTGATAAGTCCTCTGTCATTACGTTTACGAAGAAAAAATGTTCAGAAAACATGATAATATTATCAATGGAACTCTGTTGCTTAAGAATGATGTTGTTGATTTGGGCATTACATTTTATACTAAATTGACATTGAATTTATATTTGAAATGTTTAGTTTCTGAATCACATAAACGTCTAGGATTTATCATAAGAACAACAAAGTCTGTGACTGACATTTCTGCAATCACAGCTTTTTTACTACACCGTACTACACATTTTTACGGAGTAAACTTGAATATGCTTGTGAAATTTGGAGCCCTTATTTTCAAACTCACATAGATGACAGAACGTGTTCAATATAAATTTCTTTGTTATTTGTATTTTTAAAAGTACAATAGAACAACTAAACTAAATAGAGTATCTTATTCTACTTTGTTATAATTTTCTATTCCTATGCTAATTACTCGTAGATTATACGCACAAAATATTTTATTGTATAAGATTATTAATTATTTTGTGGATGTGCAAGATATTTTGCAATATATTAAATTAAAGGTAAAAGCTGTACATTTAAGATTACATATACCATTTTCTATAAGCAGGTCAAATATCATTGAATATCGACATTCGCCAGCAATTAGACTGTGTAATCTTCACAATCGGTTAATTATGAAGGGTATAATGACTGATTTTTCTATGCCTTATGATTAATATGTCTATAATTCGAAATTATAGGTAACAATCCTCAATGTGTAGCAATGTGCTTTGAAATCTATATATCAATAGTCACTCTTGTATTTCTATCATTACCTCATCATTTTTCTTCATTTTTTAAAAATTTTTCATGTATTTACACATCATTTGCATTACTCGTATTGGTATTTTTTTTTTAACTTTTTGTGTTCCTAGCATTATTTTCTTGTATTGCATTCATGTACTCATATATCCTTATAATTTGTCAATACTTCTTTAATGTCTTGTATTTGTAGATTTTTTTCTTAGAATTTTGTATACTTTCTTCTTCTTCTTTTTTTGTAATTTAGCTTATGTATCCTCTTACTTGCCACTTGTTAAATATACCATATAGCTCTGTCAAGGGCACTGAAATAAATAAATAAATAAATAAATAGAAAATGGAAAGTCAATGAAATTCTTAAAAATGGTAAGAAGGATTATTGTTTTACGTGGAATGTGAAAAACTAACAAATTTATTTCGGGAGGGGGGTGCTTCTGCCAACAACAAATATGTTTTAAATCACTCAATTTTTAATGAAACAAAATTATATGATAATGATCAATGTTTTTCTATCTGTCGGAGAGGAAGATGCAAACTCATCGAAATCTCATTCTTAGTAATCACTGAAAGGCTTAGCACTTGAATGTCTGTCGCCACACTCAAACCATTGGACTCATCGTACCACGTTCTAGTAACGAATGCTTTTCACCAACACTTCGCTCTTTCCTCAGCCAGTGAAACGATATTCATTCAGTTCCCTGACCTCTTAGCGAAAACGCAACTTCAACATCTTGAACGTAGCTCTGTCATGCAAAACACCTTTTCCGTCTCATTACAATATATTAGCACTTTTCGTTCCATGGGAAATCTATGTATGTGTCTAACAAACAAGAGTAACAGCGTGGCTAACTTATGCTTTATTGTTCCTCGGCCTCAGCGGAAAGATACAAGTGACCAAATTTATTATGCTACTTGAAAGAAAGCTATTTTTTGCATCTTCCACAAATATGGAGGGAATCACATGAAACAGAAAGATGATAGGAATGACGGATATTATCGTGAAAATAAAGGCATTGAAGTAGTAGTAGTGGGCAGGACATATTGCAAGAAATGGTGATCAGTGGACAGAAGTAATCTTTGTTTTTATTATCAAGAGACAAGAAGCGTCCTGGGGAATGTTCTTATGGAGCGTGATGTAACAAAATCAAGGAGTAGTGCGAACTAACGCGGAAAAGAATTGCTCAGAATACGTGGGTATGGACTGTGGAGATTGGAGAGACGTTCATCCAGCAGTGGATTGACAGTGATTGACTCACTACTATTGTTGATTATTATATAATGTATTGTTGGGTTTTACTTGTCATGATTCTGTCCTTCAAGCTAAAGGAATCAATAATATTGAGAGGACTGGTATTCACAGGAACACAATACAGATGATTGAAACGCGCCCAGTACAGCAATGCTGAAAACGAATGTCAAAGTCAATAAGTATACTTCCCCTTTCTTTTTCTTTTAAATTAATAGGAAAAAAATACGTATTCCCCTCCCTCCACCTGCAGCTCTGCCAGGAAAGTGGAGGTTTTTCACCGATACTCTAATAGATGTAATAAAGATGTCTTTCGTTTGTCAATGAGTATATTTAGTTCATTAATTTGTTTCTGTATATACTTATATCATATAGTACGTATTTGTTGAGTTTTTATGATGGATTATGGAAAATGCAAGGAACTCATATTCTTTTAGTTCATCTGCATTGCCACTTGTTGACTTATCTGTGTGTAGTTCAAGCTATTGCTCATAGATGGCAGCTCATGTATGTATTTGATTACTTCTTGCGCATGGTGAACGAACAACGAAACGCTGTTTGATACAGTGTGTTTCTGTTTAATGATGCACATCAGTACATGTTATGTAAATTGTGTCTTTAGTTGTTCACTTGAGTTTTCAACGATTACAAAAAATAAACTGCATATTAGTATAGTTCCATAATTAGTTGTGTTAGTAAAACTTTTGTAGTTTTAGGTGAGGTACGAACAGTAGGCCTACCACAAATCGTTTTATTAGTAACAATAAGAGACCACAACCTACTACGTGATTATGGTAAATCATTTTAAAAGTTGCGAATTTCAATTCCTTGAACGAAACAGTGTTCTTCGAATTAATTCTGCTGGATATAATTTGCGTTAGCTTAAAAAGTAGGGCATGGATCATAGCATCAATCTGGCCGAGTGTAGGGTTTGTTATACAAGGCTCTTTCAATAACATGATTTTAGTTTACTGTGCATTTCTTCCATCGTTTGTGTTACTCTTCATGGTTCAGTTGTTGATTTAATTAGCGAAAGAAAAAGCTCCTTCTAATGTTGGAACCAGTGGCGAATCTGAAGTAGGGGTGGCAGACATCCGGCTTTTAACCGGCCGTTAAGTTTTCAAATAGTAAAATTAATCCTCCTTTTAAAGTAAGCTGGACGTGTTTTGTTCGCCTTCTATGTTTAAAATAATCCTTGTTACAAATCGATGAGCTTAACATGGTTGAATTCTAGGAGGAATACTTCAGAAACTAAAAAACTAACAGCCTCTTACATGTCTCCATTCCATATCTAGTTGCAATGCTAAAGGTAAGAGTATATTTTCAAAAATGAAATCTCTGAGATACAAAATATATAGCTACTTAGTCTTCATATGATGAAAGCGGAACTTTAATTTTTTACAAATTAGACCTATGTAGCAAGTGCTACTGATGGGGATAGTCAGTCTGAAACACGAAACACGTTTATGTATTACAATCTATAGCCTAGCAAGTTTTTAAACCCGGTCCAAAGTAACTTCTTAGATAGGAAATTACTACTGTTGGTACCTCCTGCCTTCTAATTTTAGGTAAATTTCCTACTTAGATAGATGCTGGAATGGATTTTTTGTTGGAAAATAAATTACGAACAATGGCGAATTCAGAAAATTAGTTTGAGAGCTCAGAAAAGCTTTATTTTTATTTATTTATTTATTTATTTTAGAAATCATTAAACTGTTGGACGGGGAGGGGGGGCTTGAAGCTTATACGCATAGGAATGACTAACATTAGATTTAAAAAAAAAAAAAAGAAATCATGCAATTTGGGTGGGCTTCATCCTGAAAGCCCCAAACCTCGTAAATATTCCACTGATTATGTTTGGGATTATATTCTCGGATATAAAAAACAATCGACCAATTAAGTTCAAGGGGATGTTTCTTTCTGTTTCTGAGTTGGTATTTTTATGGGGCACATGCTAAACTATGAGAATGTGGTTCCTGTACCAGTATCAGAAAATACATAATTTTCTTTACAAATATCGATAATTCATACTAAGTACTGATACCAGCACTATCATTCTAATATCAATATTTGTAGACTGCATGCAGTTTTGTGTAGGAAGTGAAATGTATAAATACTGAAGGGAAAACATTACACAGAAACATTATGTTCGCATGTTGCGCATACTTTTTTGTATGTTGTGCAAAATATCCCCACCTATGGGGCTATTTTACACCAAAGTTTATATTTTAATAACTATGGTCATACTAAATGTTTACTAATGCATTTGCACAAATGTTTTCCTTATGTATCTAGCTGTTATATGTTTAAAATACAGCGTTCTAAATCATTACTACAGCCCGGATTTATATGCAAAATGCATGTTTATAGTAACATGCAGAAACGTATGGAAAATGTTTTCTTCTTCCTGACGGACTTGCAAGGACTCGTTTGAGACGTGCAGAAATGCAGTGAGGGTATGTTGCCCCAAAGATTGCATTTCTAGGTACATAATGACTGAAAACAATTGAGAGCTTCTCTATAGTAACGCGGGGGGAGGGCGTGGAGAGACTTTGATCCCCTCCAACTTTCTTAAAAAAAAAAAAAAAAAAAAAAAAGAGCCTTATGTTGTATTATAGTGAATTATACACGAAAATGCTCAAAAACCGAATGAGGATAATAATTTCCTGCAGGAAAACTCCCGGTTCCCCACTCGACTGTGGGGTATTCCAAACACCCGGAAGGTCCGCTCCCACAGCAGACAACCCTAAATCCTCCCATGCTCAAAACATGGTATTTATATGCATTAAGGTAAGAAGACACACACATACCCAACAAAGAAATAATTCAATATGGCACATCAAAATATAAACTAAGTGAACTTGTTTGCACACTCTTCATTTTAAAAACAAAAGATAGGATAAAGGTAAGAAAAATGTCGTTGTTGTCAACTTAGAAACTATTTCTACATAAAAAATAAAACCTTTTGGGAGCAAAGTTATTCGTCAATTACTGTATATAAAAATGTATTTATTAAAGGTATTTAGCGTCCACTTTCCAGTCACGGTATGTTTTAATCATTGTAAAATTAGAGACAGTATGCCTTCATCACTGAAAAACCAGAAGCGGTATGGCATACCACCGCATACCGTCTCACTCCGACTACTGATAGGGTCCCCTCATTTTCGAAATTTCCGCGGCTGTCTTCTGCAATCAAACAGTAAGTTACTTTGAAGAATATTTATTTGAAAACTACGTCACTATGTCTTATTGTATAATTAAAATCATATAGGCCTATACGATATACATAATGAGATGTAACGTTATATAGCAACAGTCATCCACTGTCTAATTGATATATCACTAATTTACCAATAAATTAAGCTATAACTCTGTATTGGACTTCAAACTAAGCTTTTTAAAAAGCTAAATTTGCTGGAGTTAGAGCACACAATGGATTATTGCAGTTTATGATATGGTCAGCACCAGGGACGTGAGCAGGGGGTGGGTCCTGGGGGTCCGGACCCCGCCGAAATTTCGACTTTTGTGTAAATTTAGCCTAATTATAGGGACAATTTTGGGAATTTTAATATAAAATGCCCTCATATTGAGTTTGGACCCCTCCCGAAATAAATTCCTACGTACGCTACTGGTCAGCACCAAGGATGTAGGCCCCATACGCAGAAATTATATTGGTCCATAGATTTTCGGGGGTCCAAATCCAATATGAGGATGAATCATATTAAACTTTGTAAACTTGTCCCTAAAATTACACTAAATTTAGAGAAAAGTCGGGCTTTCGAGAGGGTCTGGACCCCCAAGGTCCTCCCCTGCTTACGTTCCTGGTTAGCACATGGACGCCCATTACCGCTACTTGTAGATGCCCAAGTACACTATGACAGGAGAAACTAACTTGAGTTCACCTTACATTCTTGACTGCTTTTTTCTTTAAATACATTTATTTAAACAAAGAACTGAAAGTCTCAGGGGAGCTGAAGGTAATTAATTGCACACGTCTTGAGCATCCCCTTTGATCACCCCTACGGTCCTGGGTCAACTCCCAAAATTTTATATCAGCGCTGTGAATCGAAACTAAAACTACGAGCGCTAAGCCTTCGGTTACACATGAATTTGAGAATACTTGCAAAATTTAGAGAGAACTGTACCAGTATACTTATTTATCGTTATGATTCAGTCAAGTGCTTCACAAGCAGTGTCTCAGGGTTACAGATATAATGACTAGAGACCGGATGTTTAGGCACTAAAAACCTGGAAAATAGGCAGGCAAATAGGCACTTAAAATTTAAAAAATAGACAGTAAAATAGGCACTAAAATGTAACTCGAAATAATGAAGATAAATACTCAATACCATTAAAAAATAGATTCAAGTCATAGATAATGTTCAAAGACTATAGAAACATACTTGTTTGTTAAATAATATCTTCTTTTACTGTATATACAAAAACGAAGCATGTTATGCATTGCACATACTGGGTGAATCTGAAAGATGTGCACATACTTCGGGAGGTGATTCGTGACATGAAAAGAAGACAAAAAGTGCTGTTGCATGTTGTCGAATTCTGCGTCGTGTTCGAGTGACAGGGGTGCCAAATTGGAGTCGAAATCGAATCCTGACAATTGGAACGGGACATAAAGGTGTGCACATACTTCAGGAGATGATTCGTGAAATTCAAGAGGACTTTTATCTTCTTTTCATGTCACGAATCACCTCCCGAAGTATGTGAACATCTTTGAAGTTCATCCATACAGGGTTTGTATGATAAGTAATGAGACCAGGTCTGGAAACATTGTTTTATTGATCTGATCTGTACAGGGACTTAAAAGCTTTCGAAGTACTCTCCTCTTGCGTCGATGCACTTCTGCAATCGATGTTTCCACGCTGCAAACGCCCCCTGGAAGTCAGCAGCCGGCATGTCCTTTAGAAATGTGGTCACGGCTGCTTGGATGGCTGTGACGTCTGCAAAACGGGTTCCTTTCAAGCGTGGCTTCAGCTTCGGGAAGAGGAAGAAGTCGGCCGGGCTCACATCTGGGCTGTAGGGTGGTTGTGGAAGGACTTCCACCCCAATCCGGGTCAAAAAGGAGGTCACTAAGAAGGCGGTGTGGGCAGGGGCATTGTCGTGATGCAACTTCCACCGGCTAGCGATCGCCGGTCTTTTCCGCTTGACGCTCCTGTGCAGTCTCTCAAGGACTTGTTTGTAGAAGGCGGCGTTGACGGCTTGTCCTTGGGGTACAAACTCCTTGTGGACCACCCCCACATTGTCAAAAAAAACAATCAACATTGTTTTCACCTTTGACTTCGACATTCTGGCCTTCTTGGGGCGCGGGGACGCAGGAGTGTGCCACTCCGCGCTTTGACGTTTCGTTTCAGGGTCGTACTGGAACACCCACGACTCGTCACCTGTTATGACGTCATCTTCAAAGTTAGGGTCACTGTTCATGAGGTTCAACAGTTCCTGACAACAATCAACACGTCGTTGCTTTTGTTCGTCAGTCAACACTCGCGGCACCAGTTTCGCACAGATTTTTCTCATTCCCAATTGTTCCGTCACAATCTTGTGCACTGTTGTGTGGTTCATATCGAGTTCATCAGCAATCAATCTCAACGATAATCGACGGTCTGAGTTCAGGAGATCCCTCACTTTTGCCACAGTTTCGTCCGTAGTCACTGTTGTCGGGCGTCCAGCCCTCTCCAGATCCTCAACGCTTTCCCGGCCGTTCCGGAACGCACTGTGCCAACGAAACACCTGGGCTTTGGATAGGGCTTCCTCTTTGTAGGCCTCCGTGATGAGAGAAAGCGTCTGAGTAGCCGTTTTCCCCAGGCGAACGCAAAATTTGATCGCATAACGCTGTTCGATGGAACCCTCCATGTTTGTTGATTTTCCGCCGTGACAAGAATGTTCACAAGGGCTTTGTCCAAGGCTTGTCCGCGCTCCACTAAGGCTCGGAGCCAACTGACGCGCGGTGCGTTGCTTTGCTCGGACCCCCCCTACATCCTCCATCACCGACAAACCCGCTCCAGCGACACGCGCGCCGCGGCGCGGCGAGTCTCATTACTTATCATACAGACCTTGTATATATTGTAACGTACCACGAGCTTGTGTTTACAAACACATAATATAAGTAAATATGTGTGTATTACTACATAAATATTTTCCACGTAAATTATATATTTTCCCAATGTAGGCTTATTTTGAAGAAAATGCATAGAATAGGCAATATTAGGCACTAAAGGTCAAAATAGGCAAAATAGGCAAAATAAAATTGGCTTAAATCGAAACTATAACCCCCTATATAAACTTTAAAACGTTATTTTTGATCATATCTTTAATATTAAAGAATAGGCATTTTGCCTAACATCCGGTCTCTAATAATGACATACAAGGAAATTGATAATATACATTACGACAAAAACATTATCATAATTTCGTGCAAGAAAAATAAACTGAACTTTACTTTCTAAGGAGGAAAAGAGTGTTATTAACCTCAGCGAGGAACATTTTGTTTCTTTCTCTCTTGCATGTGACAATGTTATCATTACTGTTAACTGTATCTTGCAAAATGCTGTTATTTTTTTTCTTTCCTCTCTCGTGGCGCGCTTTTACTCCTACTTGCACGCTTTAGTCATAATTGCAGCTGAACTTTCATACGCTGCTGGCAGATGGCAGCAGCGTACCTCCTAAGATGGTAGAAGGAGAGAGAAAATATATAAATCCACGTGATAAATGAGCATGTGAATCCACGTGGCGCGCATATTCCTACGGTCCGTACGCGGAAAGCGACTTCCCAATGAACTAAAATTATTAAGAATTTGCGTTAACGCTCATATACAGTAAATAATTTAAAGTATTTTAATCACCATTTTCTCCAAATTTTGGTTAAAAATTAGCCTTATAATAATTTAAAATACGTAGATGTGATGCTAACCAATGAGAACCATCTCAAAGTGGAAATTGAAAACAGATTAATGGCGGGAAATGCGTCTTATTACTCCGCACAAGGTTTGTTATCGCGACTAATCATCGAGAAAGTTAAAAAGTAAAAATTTGTAATTCTGCACATCGTGAAATGAAGTGAAGGTCCCTGGTCCATCCCGCGTTAAGTGGGCTATGTGGTAGACAAACATCGTGTGCGTGGGTTTTCTTGGATTCTCGCGTTTCTCTCTACTCCCTTCATTTTACCATTATTATCCCATCTCATCATCTCTTAGCGTCTATGCAAAATTGTAGGACTTAAAAGCCAACAAACAAACATACAAAAATAAATAAATAAATAAATAAAATAAAATAAAAAGAAAGAAAGAAATTTGTAGTTTTAGGTTCTATGTTTGTACCTTTTGGACTAAAGGAAATGGCCGATTAAGGGAAATGTATGATTATGAAAGGAATTGACGAAATGTGAATGTGAGAATAGCGGGAGAGCCTCGAGAAAACTCACCAAAATTGTCCTTTAAAACTCACATTGCTTGGAATTGAACCATGGATCCGTCATATCTAGGTTGACCATAATTTGAACAGCTAAAAGTAGGAAGACTCAAAAAGAAAAAAAAAAAAATGTAATAAAACTTTTTTGGGAAGAAACTAATAATTTCAGACTAAAACAGCATTATGAAATGAAAATGTGAAACAAAGCAGTAGTTGAAAATTAAACAAAGCAATGTTACATAATGAACACATAATTGTGTTACAATAAAACTTAAAATTTAAGGTGTTCCGTAGTGACAGAACTTATTATTATTATTATTATTATTATTATTATTATTATTATTATTATTATTATTATTATTATTATTATTATTATTATTATTATTATTATTATTATTACTGTTATTATTGTTATTATTATTTTAAGAAATGAGGACGGCATTTTAATCGGAACGAATGGCCACCCTAGTCGCATCGAAATTGTCTTATCGGTTATATATTTTAAACCAAACTTTACAACCAAGTTTGTAACAATTTGACCATGGTGTTGGAGAGATACGAAAGTTGGCCTTTGACGTGCAGACAACAGAGACTGTGATTTCAGAAACAAAGCTTTGAAAAAAAATGGCGCTAAAAGATACTAACTAACCTTGGAATTTACAAAGATACACAACGCTGAACTTGATAATACCTATCGGTTATCGTATTCCGTCCGTACAGACAAAGTCGATACATTTAAGAAAGGCAAGGGCGCCGATCCTGGGGGGCGAGGGGGCCCCGGCCCCTCCAAAGCTCATGTAGGCCACCTCATATGTTTTTATGAATATGTATTTTCATATGTATTTGTTATTGTTATATGTATTTTTATATGGGCCTATGTATTTTTATTGTTATATGTATTTTTTTTATGAATATACAATATTTGGCATAATTTGAATTGAATTTGTCTTAAAATCCTGATATATGCCTTCTTAGAGCCTTATCTGCAACCACAGATATCTGAATGTGCCCCCCTCCCCCCAAGTTACAGAGAAATCGTCGCCCTTGAAGAAAGGCAGGACACATCGTTCGCATGGGTAATATGTTTGCTAATTCATAAATTTCTGATCGGAAGCACAATTTGAAAAAGACATTTCGCTAAACAAAGAACATTGAGTGATAGTATAAAGCAGAACCTTAGAATAAGAATCTATATTGGCTTGATTTGGTAATGGATAGAATCCATTGTAGAAGTTTTGTTTCTGTAACGATGAACCTTCGGGTTCTTTAAGCCACACAGTTAGTTACGGGTAATTGATTCAACATCTTACTTAAAAAAAAAAAAAAAAGAAATAGGAAAAAACATTTGGTTATATGTTTAATATTGGTTACTGATCAGTTTTAGTTTCTTGGGGGTAGGGTCAAGCGGATGAGCAGAGAAATTTGGAAGCAGATTTTTATTTTTTACTTTTGTTTATCTTTTATTTGTATTCCGACAAGAATAGATTTCTGTCTTTTCACCGAATAGCCTAGAGGCAAGATTCAATCGCAATATTGATTTTCGGCGAATTCTTGTTTGGCCGAATCTAGATAGTAAGGGAAATTTATTACAGCAGAAGTTTATTCTATGTTAATGAATTACAGAATGCGACATAAATTACAAAAGTAACAAATTCGAATCCTATTTTTCTCCGTTACATTTCAGCCAATCATAGCGTGAAGCAATGGGTTGATAGTTGCAAATTTGAAGAAAGTGCATTGTAAATAAGATAATAGTTTTTCTTGCATTTTTAGACCTAATGGCGTGTTACTGATGTGATCACTTATTGGCTTTTAATTGAAAATCACTCATTAGCATAGAAAATCACTTTTTCCAGATAAGAATTATGTGGTACAGTCTTATTATCTAACTTGCTTAAGAAAACATTATCTACCAGAGAGTAACGATTGACAGCATCCGCTTTTGGACAGATTCGATCATAAGTTTAGAGTACGTTTATTTTATCTTGGCGCACTTACCGCCAGTGTACTTGCTTGGCTTTTAAAGTATTTTCTGCTAACACTCACGTGAACGTTTTAATTCAATAGACGTCCTATTGGTTTTGTCGTGTAGGTGACGTTAGTTATCAGCCAGCCGATCAAATGAGTCATTGTTATTTAGCGGGTATTTGAAGTTCTTAGTTGCCGCGCGCGAACAAGTGTGTTATAGTGATTTGTGAGTGGTGTAGCATTTTGCTGTGTTTCCTAGCGTAACTTGCAACTTAACCGTGCGTGGCAACAAGGCATTGCAGACAGATCCATCCTTTAGGCGAGAAGCGTGCCAAGATAAAACAAACGTACTCTAGTCTATATCAAAATCATCTAGCAGATGGAAAACTTTCGTTGACAATAGAGTCACTAAGTTAAGAACTCACAGAAATCGAGCAACGGCACACTATGTTCTGTCAGAATTTAATCCAGCATACTTAGTTAGCAGAGTGTGGAACCCCATCAGCCTTGAAGAACTGTGAATTTTGGTGTAATGGTACCCTTTTATCCGGCAATCTATGGTTCGGAACATTCTATAATCCGGCACTGATTGAGCCGATTGCGCTTTTTTTCGGGTGGACCTCAACAAAAGCTACAACTCTGAAGAACTCTTAATTTGTGAATAAGCATAACGATTTTTTAAAGAGATCTCAATCACAAATACAAGCTAATATCAGAGACTTCTAAAAAAATAAATGAAAAAGGAACGCTCATGTGAATTTTTTTCTTGCCAAAGAGCAGCTTTTTATAACTTGTGTTCTTCTGTACTGTTTGTTATATGTTTTAACAATAGATTTCCGTCTCAATCCTTTACCACTTCTGATTTCAATACTGAATATCCATAGACCAAAAACAGTAACTGATAGTGTCCAACCTTCCAAGAGTACTCAAGTTTGCACCTCCACTGGAACCGGAACTGTAGATTTGATCACTTCTTATTACAAAATTGGATCCACTTCTCACAAAAAATGTTTAGAAGTAAAATGTTATTAAAAAGAAAACGCCCGAGAATAGTTTCTGCCTTCACCAACTGCAAAAGGCGCTCTTTAATACGGCACATTCGGGAACACGGCCATGCTGGATTAAGGATTTTACGGATTATCGAACGTCAATATGGTATTAACAGAAATACCAAAGATAAATTATTCTAGATTTTAAAAAAATGCAAATCATTACAGAGCCACGGTGGCTTAGTGGTAGAGCGTTCACCTCTGGGTATGCGCGGTCCCTGGTTCGATCTCCGCTCACGCCAAGTGAACTTTGTGGTGGACAAACACCGTGTGCGTGGGTTTCCTCGGGGTTCTCCCTTTCCTTCCACTTCCTTCATTCCACCATTTCGTTCATTTCTCATCATCGCCGTCTCCTTTAGCCTAGCTGGCATAATCGTGGGACTTAAAACTGAAATGTACAATATTTTATGTGTTATACACTTAATTGTGTTTCGCACCATTTGCGGCGTGCGAAAGCGTTATGGTCCCTGTTGAGCGGTTTGCCCCGTGCAACACGACTCCGTAAGTTCATGTCATGTAATTCGCGGCCGACTGTGATTGTCGAAACAGGGTGGGGGAGGTGCTGATTGAGTTCCTCCGTCATTTGCTCCGCAGTGGAACGACGGTTCTGCGTGACAATGCGCTTTAATACCCGCCGTGACCTGTCACTCATGATTTTCTTCCGCCCACTGTTCCGCTTCCCCGATGTGGTTTTCCCGTGTGTTGTGTAGGCCGTCATCACCTTCGACACTGTCCCACGCGACACATCTAACACAGTAGCCACTGCCGTCACACTCACTCCACATAACCGCGCACCAACAATTTGCCCTCTTTGAAAATCTGAGAGGTCTCCCATTTTACACCACCTCCGTCTGCTGCAGCCACTGGACACTGCTGTTCCACTGCGCCTGACGTAGTATGGAGACCGACCTAACACACCACCACCAGCGGTCCGGCGCTGCGGGCGCCACGACACCACTGCCAACCCATACATCTGACGTGTTGCCAACTACAGGTGTTTCCATTTTTCTGATCACCATCTGTAGTTCCTACCTTGAATGTATTTAATTGAATAAAATTAATTATTTTATAGGCATCCGCTTAATATACGTATTTCTTAAGTTAGATACATTTAATTGAAATAAATTAATTCTTTCATGGTTGTTCTATATTTTTGCTAAGTTGAAGTTATATTTATAAATGAAATCAATTCTTTCCTTAGCTCATACGTCGTATTTTCTCTGTGTTAGGTGCACTTAATTGAATAAAATTATTTCTCTTTACGGTTGCCCTGATTTATGACCTGAATAAAGAATGGAACAATTACTAC
The DNA here is from genome assembly GCF_964235325.1 of Thermobia domestica. NCBI lineage: Eukaryota > Metazoa > Arthropoda > Insecta > Zygentoma > Lepismatidae > Thermobia > Thermobia domestica. Next base: position 205,344,834 of record NC_137463.1, on the reverse strand, counting down.
TTTTTGGCTAAAATCGTGTTACTCACAAATCTCTTTTATGCATTTTATTTCTACAGAGTACTTACTGAATACAATCCTAACGGTTTGTATGCAGTACGACATTGATCGAGGGAAATAAGTAATTATTTATGCGACATTAGAGTTGAAGTGGAAGAATTATTGGGAATTTCCAATCTCAGTAAATACTTTCTCTGTTTACGGTTTTCGGAAAATTACTCACCCTTACAATTTCCTCTCAAGGATGTAGCTTCCTGATACTATAAGAAGACAGTACCATAACATCAGGTGAATATTAATTAAAACATCTAAAAGAATACATCTGCTTAATCTTGCCACAATTTTTAAATTATAGTTTTAGTACTTTCCAGTGTACGGACATTTCGGTGTGAGGACTTTGGCTGTAATGAATATTTTTGTATAGGGCAGCGTTTCTCACAGTGTGGGTCGCAGGCCGTTTTTTGGTGGGTCGCGAGATGTTTTTCCTTTAAATTATGAAAATTTTATTTTCATGTAGAATCATATGTTGTGAAGTACTATTCAGAAAATGAAAATTGGAAGCGTTTGTTAATGAGGTGAAGAGTAAGTGGTTACTCAGAGCCCTGCCCTTTTGTACAGTCAGTAGAGATGCTGGGTTAGGATGGGAAGAGAGTGGGTGAGTCAAAATCTGTCACGGGGTAGGACATTGCTTCGGGAATAGTGTTAGCTCTGTGTTACCTTTCTGTGGAAACACTTTAACCCTCTTTACGCATACATTACACTTGATCGATCGTCACCGACTAATATTCTTGTACCCACAGGGTCACCATATTCATAAATGTATATTACAATTTAGTTTGAAAGTGAGATATTTACGATAGACATAAAAGAAATAAACTAAATTTTGATTTATTAAAATTTAAGCATCGAGTTCTACTCTGTGTAACATTCGTGGTAGCTCAGAGTGTTCACTACATCCCCAAATAAATTTCATGTTAATCATTCATTCGGACTGTTATTGAACGAACTGGAATAAATACAGCTGTCTCTTTATACCTCTTGCTAGCAAATATGGAAATGTATTGTTTGTAAAAGAAAATATTTTTATTTTTAAAAACAATGAGTATTTACAATATCCTTTAATTTCCTGGAGAAATCATGGGATGATCAATGATAGTATCTGCATGAGCAATGAATGAAATACTCATTCTTCGGATTTTTATTTGAAATTTAATAGCTCCAGAAAAGTATGATTTATCCTAAGGTATATTCGTCACTCAGCAAAATCTAAAAGCTGCGAGTATTCTTGCTTCTTCGTGACTTTACAGTGTTTCCTGTTTGACCATCGTGGATAGATGGTTAATAAAGAAGCCTACTCCAGCACATAATGTTGAAAATGAAGCGCAAATGGAAAGAAATGAGAGAGTCGACGAAACATGCCAATCAAAGGAAAACAGATGGCGAGAAAGAAGAGCGTCCAACATCCAGCTCTAACCCTACACCGCAAAAATAAGTGAAGTTTCCAGAAAGTACGATCCCGATTATTTAAAAAATTGGATTTTTCTGGAACGAAACCCAAGAAGATCCATTTCCACAGTGTGTTGTTTGCTGTGAAATACTTGGGCAAACGAAAGCATGCGACCAAGCAAATTGCATAGGCATATTGAAACCAAACATCCGGATTTTGTAAACAAGCCTCTCAAGTTCTTCAAAGGGCAACTGCATGAGTGGAACAAGTCGAAAAATAAACTTAAACATTTCACTAAGATCAACGAAAAAATCATACACGCGTCTTACCTGATTAGTTTAAGAAATGCACTTGGCCCTTCCTGCGATAAAAGATGCCGTTGGATTATGTTTGAAAAGACCTTAAAAGAAGTTGACACAATTTCACTATTCAATAGTTCTGCTGCACGGAAAATTGATGACATGTCTCAAGCACTAGCCCCTTACTTCACGCACAGTGACCAATCGGAGGTTATTTTCCGAACGCGTCTCGTATTATATAACACATATTTACGTAATAAATTAAGAATAAGCTAACTGGAACCTTTATTTTCAAATTCACCTTGAGAAGCCAGAATGTATTCAACATAAATTTCTTCGTTATTTGTATTTTTTAAAAAAATACAAAAGATCAGTTAAAATACATAGGATATCATACTCTGCTATATTGCTGGAATTTTCTATTCCCATGCTAATTACCCATAGATGTTAATTACCCGTATTCAAAATATTTTTATTGAATAAAATTATTAATTGTCGTATTTTGTTGATGTTCAAGACTTTTTGCAATATATTAAACTAATATAAAATATGTGTGTTGAAGGTCACGTACATAAACTTTTATAAGCAGATCAAATACTATTCATCGACATTTTCCAGTAATTATAGGTTATTATGTAATCTTCGCAATCAGTTAATTGTTAAGAGGATAAAGATTGATTTTTCTCTGCCTTATGTTCAATATATTTCTACAACTCGCAATTATTACAAGTATAACATTATATGATTCAAAATTATTTGTACAATTATTTTATTTTTATATATAATTCTCAATTTGAAGTATTCAATATATAACTATTTGCTTTTCACTTTACATATTTGAAATCATTAATGTATCTTCATTATTACCTCATCAAACTTTCATGTATTCATACATCATTCGCATTATTTTTATTTGTATTTATTTTATTCCTTGTATTTTTATCATTATTTCTTTGTATTGTAATTTATAATATGTATACCTGTTATTTGCCACTTGATAAATGGAGCATATAGCTCTGCCAAAGGCATTGAAATAAATAAATTAATATGTCATGTATATGTATATATATATATATACAGTGTAATATAAAATACATGGTGTTAATAAATAAATCTATTCCATAACGAGAGATTCAATACAAACTGAATATTACCTTACACCAATTCTCTTCCATATTCAAAGACTACATAATTCCACTACTACTTATCTATTTATGCGTAATGTGCACATTATTTGCTGCAAAGTATTCAGCGTCAACAAAAAGAGTATATTGTATAGCGTTCCTAACACATACATTACACACTGGATAATACCTCATAGGAGTTCTGCTGAAAAAATCCGAACAACTTCAGTTTCCATAGAATCACAAAATTTAGAATTTTAAATTGTATGTTATACGCGTTATATACACGTATACTCATATTAAGTTTCTAATAAAATTTCCATCTTCTATTGATAGCAACACAAGGAGAAACATTAATTGTCTGTTCCTAATTAATATTCATGAAATAAGCAAAGAAAAAGATAATTAGTTCACGCAGAATATATATGGCAGCTTACATTCTTTTTTTAAAAAAATATCTATTAATTTCAAACAAATAAAGAAATTGAGGAGGAACAGTTCGGGCTTGGGAGAGGCAAGGGCACACGAGATGCATTTAGGGTAATCGGCGAAATGTTTATTTTAAAAAAGGAAAGAGGTATATGTTTTATTTATTGATCTAGACAAGGCTTTTGATCGCGTTAGCTGGGAATTGTTGTTGGAAATTCTAAAGAGGGAAGACTCATAAGAAACTTAGGTATGAAACAACAAGTAAGTGTTGGAAGAGGATAACAAATGACAGAAGAGAGTGCAACTGGAAGGGAAATTCGACAGTGATGTTACCTTTTGCCAATATTATTTCATATCTATCTAGAAAAGATAGTGTCAAAGAGCCTACCTAATGACAACGGTACTTCGATACAAGGTAAAATACAGTTTTGCAGATGATATGGTGCTTATTGTGGAATTTGAAAAGAAAATCAATAAGATGTTAGAAAATTTAAGGAAGGGCTGTGAAGAATATAGAATGAAAATAAATGTTGAAAAGGCAAAAACCATTGTGATTGGAACGATGCAGTCGGTGTCGAATATAAAAGTAGGAGGGGAGAAAATAGAATATAAAACAAATGATTAGTTTTTGACACCTAGTTAGTATTATTAGTGATGGTATGAAGTGCAAACGTGAAATAAAAGCAAGAACAGGAATGGCGAGAAAAGCATTTAGGAGGAAGAAAAGTCTATTTTGTGGGTACCTGAATAAAAAATTGAGTAAAAGACTCATAAAATGCTTCGTGTGGAGTAATGTACTGTGTGGGGCGGGAACATGGACGTTACGCAAAAGCGATGAAAAGAGACTGAATTCTTTCGAAATGTGGGTGTGGATAATAATGGTGAGAATTAGTTGGGTTGAGCGGAAAACGAATAAGATGTTAGAAATTGTGGAGTAGTAAAAAAATCAGAACAAGAACACAAACATTATTTTGACCACCTTGTTTTAGTGTTCTGGCCACGAACTTGCACGTCATCTAGATAAAAAGTTACGTAAAGATAGCACATTTGTATCAAGTTACAGAGTATACAGTATGTGCTGCTAAGACTTATCAGACAACTTATCAATCGACTCTTAAGTTTTTTCCTAGTAAAAATATAATTCGTACTCTGCCTACTTCTGAAGACATCCCTGAATCGAATTTTATTAATTAAATATATTATCCCTTCAAATTAATTTAATATTTGTTTCAGTATTTTTCAATGATAGGGTTTTTGAAGTAAAAGGATAAGCTTAAACGTGTAGGACGCCAGGCAAAGTGGCCCTGGTTAATTCCCTACCGAAAATGCCTTTCACTCTATCATTGTTATTGCATTCAGTATAAAATAAACTTGTCAACTGTATCTAGATCTTCAACATAAATTTGGATTCAAATTTGGTAACTGATATTTTAAATTCCACTCCTCCCTTTCTTCGATATTGCAGAAGTCATATTAGGTGGACCATGCCTTCTGAGTATGATGTAATTGTTCACGTGGATATTATGCACTTATTCGTTCCACACTGTCAGTTCTCCACTGTTTTAGATGTCAGTTTTTGAAAGAATGGACTCATATTAATTACAGGTGATGTTGAATGGTTCATCCGCCATGCCAGCTGCTGCTATTCAGAACAATGCCGGAGGCGTACTCATTTGGTAAAAACATCCTGAAAGAAGCCTTCCATTCTATTCATCTGCTTCCTTTCAGTCATCCGTTGTTCTTGGCTCAGAATAGAAAAGGAAAAGGATTGATTTTGAAATAAAAAACAAAAGTAATGATAATAATAACGGTCAGGAAGAATTACGTAATTTTCGACCATTGCACTTACCCCTCCAATGTTGTCAAGTTGATTCCCTCCCGTTCTGCCTAATAAGCCTCCAGCAATTTGTAGCATAACAGTTTTGATCTAATCCTACGAGTATCTTTAGGCAGAACGGAAATTCTCATTCTATACACAATATCTGCAAAAAAAGGAAAATTTAGATTTAACAAAAAAATATTAGTAATTCTTTTCCCAGCAGCTGCAGTTGTTGTTTATATATATGCAAGCCCCTTGATTCTCGTATATAATTTCAGCACGCGTAATTAGGATATTTTGCAGGAGGAGAGGAGCATAGGTCCTTCTAAGAATTGAAAGAACCTTATCTGTGGTCCTACGGTTCTCTATAGCGGACAAGAGTGTTCTAGAGGGCCAGGTCCCCTTGGCCCCTCTCTAGATACTCTATGCATTTCAGCACTCCTCAAATCCACAAATCCATTAGATTTATTCATATTTTATACAGAAAAGTACAATTAAGCACGATCACCGAAGCTTTCTAGGCCTATAGAGCGAACATATATTGGTGAGATTGTAAATAGCCAGTAGATATACCATAAACAAAACTTTGGAAAGGGGTAAACTGAAGTCCGAAGTTCAAAGAAGGTGCTTAAAAACTTGTTCATAAATGATATATCCTTGTGCAGCAACTTCGAATCTGTGGTCGATAAGAAAGAGAACTTCTTCGCATCGCCGACACTGGCGAACTTTAAACACACGAAGTATCCTGGATCCCGGGAAAAGAGGTCGATGTCGATTCTTTAGATCCTGTTTCACCTTCTGTCAGTATTTTCTCGTCAATCATCGGTGACCTAAAAGGATGGGTGCGATCTCCTTGGGAAAACGACAGTATGCAGTTTTGAAGAATTAAGACTGGTTAATTAAACAATCTTATGGGATTAAAATGTCATTACGGTACTACTATGTTCTAATAACTTGATCTGGTGAAAAAAAAAAAAAAAAAAACACACACACACACACACTACAAATATATTCAGAATATAAGTATTTTGTAATTAAAAGTACTACCATTAAAATAGATTTTTTATTGTAATAACCCCAAAATAAGCAAAATTGGTGAAAAAATAAAAACCAAAATGTGTCATGTAACAAAGGGAGGAAAGGTTCGGCCTTGCGTTACGAAGTGTGACAAGGGGAAAGAAGGGGTAAAAATTCGTCCAAAATAGCGTTGTGTAACATGTGTACGTCCCATGTTTTCAAATCTCTCGTACCTAAAATCATATAAATAACCTAAGACATGCGCATAGCATATTTATAACTTAAGTCTCATACGTGTTGCATATCACTTTCTGTACGAGGGCAAAAGTTTATTGATAGCCCCTCGCTTCCATTTATCATGCCATTTAATATCAGGCATGTTAAAATGGATTAGTTGTTTGATTTGGAATTTAGCGTTCCTTTCAGGATCGAGGCTATATGAGAAGTGGACCTTTAGCTTAATGTGAGATCTGAACCACATGAACTCCAACCGGGAATCAAACCCGGGTCTCCCGCAACAAAGATCTGTACACTAACCATAATTATAGCCAAGAGGTAAGTTATGGAAATTAATATATTATTTACAAAGTGTTAGGGAAACCGATGCTAATCTTAAAACACATAAAGGTATCCGTGAAAATGATTAAATATGATAGAATATGTTTTTACTCAAAGTATTACAGTTTTCGAAATTTCTTGGTAGTTATATAATAGATAATTTCCATAATGGTGGAAATGAATGTGAAGTGAAACATAAATTCTGCTTATTTTTTCTTTTCCTTTCATAGTTGTCTTCTATAAACACTACCAACGTTATATGTTACATCACTACAGAAAAATGGCAGATCCGTTTCAAATCAACTCTTGAACATAGTACCTACCTTGAGGTGAGATTTTGTCACGTGGCTCTGAATAAAATGCCCATACTAAGGAGGGAGAGCAGATTCAAAATTAATGCCAGTATATATCACAGGAGTCTCTCAAGTTGGGGAGTTTGATCTCAGTATATAAGGTTCTCATTTAATATAAATGCAGACATGACCCAATTATTTTAAAAATTCCACTTTTAAGGTAGAAGAGGGGAGGAAATTTCCTTTATTCCCCCCATATTCAAATTAACGTTGTCTTTCTCATCATCACGGGAAAACGGCTAAATCATTTGAGACCAATTTTTAAACATACCGGTACCATTTCGCTAGAATCGAGTTTTTGTCATGTCGCATTCTTTAAATCATATAATCTAAGAGAACGAAGAGATTTAAAATGTATGCTAAAAGCACAGTATCTCACGTGCTCCTCATGTTAGGGTGACGAAACTTGATATATAACCTCCCAAATAATCAAGTGCCTGATCATTTTCGAAAATGTTGCTTCGACAAGGGGGAATTGGGGCCAATTTCTATAATTTTTCAACCTTGTGTTCAGGACCATAACTTGTAGGGGCAGGAAGACAACTCTTTCCCCAGGGAATCTCCCCACCGTTCGAGGGTGACCACTTTAAGACAAAATTTTCTTCCTTCATATAGGATACGAACATGAAATTATAAATGAAGCATGAAGCAGGTTCACTACATTACATAAACAAAACAAAGCACAAAAGGTAAATAAAACATCGGTCTCGGTCTCGGTCCCGGTGCCGCCTCGAGAATTCGAGATGAGACCGAGACCGAGATGAACTCTTACATACCGAGACCAGACCGAGACCAAGACGGATTTTATATAACCGAGACAGATCTCTATAAATCGAGACGAGACCGAGACGAGACTTAGGTCAGTCTCGAAAATCTCGGTCTCGTCTCGAATATTGATATTGATAGCTTTTAAAATTGCCTTTACTCAAAATTTGTTTCGTTGCTGTGTTAGATAATATGGGAACGGTTGACTGATGTGCAGTGGCGTATTTAGGAGGTGGCTATCGGGCTCAAGCCCCTCCCAAAATAAATTTGTGATCATTTTTTCGCATTACATTACCTGTTCCTCAAGCCTCTCTCGAAATAAAATCTATTGCTGATATATATAGCTTTCTCTCTCTCGTATATATACGCAGGATATGATCAAGGGAGGTGCTAAACCATAGTTTGCCGCTTATTCTTTGTAAAGAAATTAGGATTGAAACCCATTTTATCCAGTGTATACCTAAGCATCAAGGGTAGAGTGACCAAATCTTCAACTAGAAAAAACGGGACTTTTTTTTACGTTTGTATAAGTTACTCCCCTAAATATATATATTTTTGCCTCTCCGTTCTCTCTCCCTCTTTCTCTCTCTCTCTCTCTCTCTGTATCTCTCACAAAAAAGGGCAAATTTACACTGTTTCATTTTAAAACCTATTGAAAAGGTTGTGGAATTAATTAAATAACAAGTAACTATCAGCAACTAACAAAAAATGAAATTTTGAAAACATTACTAAAATATATATAAAACATTCATCAATATCTGTCAATCAACAAAATCTGTCAGTGGCAGAATTTATAACAAACTAGTCTGAGCATCGGATTCCAACTCCCTTTATTGGTTTTTTCTTACTTTTAAACATTATTTCACTTACTGCTAGTTTCCTTTTTTACTTTCACTTTTATAGTTCTCAGTCTTACACCTCCGAAACAGAGAGTAAAAACAGTTTGTTTTTCATAAGACTTTCAGCCCCTTGCACTGTCGCCTGCGGAGGGGGAGTCTTGGGGGGGAAGCCTAGGAGGAAAAACAGTGCAGCCACCACATCCAATATTGCAAACGTCGTAATGATGTTGTTCAGTAATTATACATATTCCAATATAATCACATAGCTTAGAAAATAATAATATTAGTATTTTCTAAGCTATGTGATGAGAAAATAATATAAATTAAGAAATTTTAGATTGGAAAGCTTTCTTGTATTTAATGTACGTAAAAACGGGACATTTTGGCGTCCCGGAAAATTTTTCGGGACACCGGGAATTGTAGTGAAAAAACGGGACAATCTTGTTTTTACGGGACGGTTGGTCACCCTAATCAAGGGGGGATCCCTCCCTTTGGATTCGCGCCTGTATATATATATATATATATATATATATATATATATATTAAATGCTGAAATATTATACCATGTTGTGTGAAATATTGAAGAGGAAGTTCTAGATACTCTGCAATACCACTAGATAAAGAAGCAGTGTTGCCAACTTAAATAAATTGCTAAATATTATTCTAAATATAGTGCTAATAACGTAGCTAAACTGCAAAATATTTTATAATTACTCGTAATTTGTTTTATGGTGCAAAAATGTAATCAAAAGACGACGTTTTTTCATAATCTTTGGGCTACTTATAATGTTAATGTCAGTTTCCGTTCCAGCAGTACATGTAAATGCAAATTGTAACTGAAATTAAATGTAAGTGATAACTTTTCAGTAAAACTAGTTGATCCCCCTAAGCCTTAGGTCTAGTGTACACTTTAGATTAAAACCATGCTGAACTAAAAGTTCTAATTGCACCCTAGTTACAATTCACTTGTTTTACTTTGACTACCAACCACCTCAAATTCGATCTATACCATATAGCTATATGCAATTATTAAAGGTCTTACAGTTAGTAATGCATATTCTATTAGTTTTTCGTTTGGTTTGTTTTAGTTTAATGTTCCACGGTTATGCTAGGGGCGGCTAAAGGAGCCGTGAAGCTACTGATTGTAGTGGAATCCGAACCACTTCGGTCGTTCAACTGTACCCCCACCGGGAATCGAACTCGGGGCCATGCGAACCGAAGTTAAGCATGCTAGCCGCTAGACCAAATGGGAATCCTTCTATTGTGTTGATTTAAATCAGTCAGTCAGTATTGCCAGATCCGAAGATCAAAAAGTAGCGTGTCTGTGCTCCAAAAGTAGCGGATTTGAACTATTTGTACCCCAAATATATAGAAATGAATTAATTGGCAACTAGTGACTGGTACTAATGAAATCATTTTTAACATGAGCTGGAAAATGTACTGGACATATTGCAACAAGAAATTAAATTGAGGGACGAAAACAATTCTAAACTGAATACCACAAGACAAAAACAGCCTAGGAAGCATCCGCATATATGGTGTGACGAAATCAAGAACCACTAGGGAGTAGTAACCTGGAAAAGAACTGCCCAAGATAGATAGTTGTGGAGAAGACTTGGAAAGACCTTCATTCAGCAGTGGATTGATAATGGTTGATTATAACTATGGTGATGATTTTATTATGTGTGAACCTCAGAGGTTGGATTATATCTTGATTACTATATCTTTGATTATATCTAAACCAAGTCATAATTTCGTAATTTTACAGAAGAAACGAAAAACCGGTTCCTAAGTACTGTTTATCAAACTATACTAAGTAGTTACAAAGTCGTAGGATGCTTTTAGACTTCCATTATTATACCACTAGAAAGAGCATAGTCTATTAAAAGGTATTCTTCACTCAATTTCGACATGAAAGTGACTTGGAGGCGCGGTGGCTCAGTGGTAGAGCGTTCACCTCCGGTGCTTGGGGTCCCTGGTTCGATCCCAGCTCTCGCCGTGTGGACTTTGTGGTGGACAAACGCCGTGCTCGTGGGTTTTCTCGGGGTTCTCCCGTTTCCTCCCACTTCCTTCATTCTACCATTTCACTCATCTATCCTCATCACCGTATCCTTTAGCCTAACCGGCATAACCATGGGACGTAAAACTTAAAGATTTCATTTCATTTTCATAAAAGTGACTTAGCATAGTCTACATCTAAAGTTCAGATATATATATATACTAGCAGCGTTCACCCCGCTTCGCTGCGGTCACCCCGGAACGCAATAAACTTTGTTACTTAGATAATTTTTACTTTTTCGCTTTCAAGTGATATGATAAAAACCATAGAAGATTGCAGTAAATGTTAACATTATATCGCCTGTCATTTATGTTAACCCGCCCCGCTTCGCTGCGGTCACCCCCGAACGCAATAAACTTTGTTACTTAGATAATTTTTACTTTTTCGCTTTCAAGTGATATGATAAAAACCATTATAACGCCTGTCATTTATGTTAACCCGCCGAGTGACACGGTCATGCGGATTGCATATACATACGTTTATTTTTATACCTATGATGAACTAACAAAGGATTTGTACGTAATGGACACCTGAATGGTCAATTATCTCAAGACACTGGTAATTGAAAATTAAAGTGATATGATAAAAACCATCTAGGGTCCAAATCCTAATAACCCCCCAAAAATGAAAGAAATTGGTTCAGCCGTATTAGCGTGATGAGCGGACAAAGGATTTGTACGTTCTCTTTTATATATATATATATATATATATATATATATATATATATATATATATATATATATATATATATATATATATATATATATATATATATATATATATATATATATATATATATATATAAAGTCCATGTACGTCTGTACCGTAGGTAGTTGGGGCCCGGGACTGATTAACAATTTGAGGCCTCCTCTCATATTTTTGTATTATAAACAAATGACAAGAATAAAACATATACTAATATAAAATGTCATTTTTCTGGAATCAGTGTCTACAATTAACATGAAATATTAAAAAAAAAGTCAACATAGCTGCATGAAAATATACATGGCATCAGGGACGCGTAAGAGGTGGATCCTGGAGGTCTAAACTCCCCCTCCCTTGAAATCCCGACTTTTCTGTAAATTTTACCTAATTTTTGGGGGCGATTTTACAAATTTTAATACAATTTGGCCTCATATTGAATTTGGACAACCCTGAAAAGTTTCGGACTCCTTCCCCGAAATAAATTTCTGCTTACATCTCTGTATGATATCATTGAAATTCTATGGTTAGACAGTTCAATAATAATAATAATAATAATAATAATAATAATAATAATAATAATAATAATAATAATAATAATAATAATAATAATAATAATTTTTAAAACTTATTTTATACTATACATAAACTACTGGGAAGAGTAGTATGAAGAGTAAAACAAGATATTTTCGAAAGGAAACAAATTAATGTTTCGTCCTACATAGTTGAGTAACAATAATAACTCTGTGGGCCCCCAAAACTTATTTTATCACCACCGAGAGGCGACATTTTTCCTGGCGCACAAACAGATTGGTCTGCAGTATCCATGACAATTTATTCATATTATAGTTAAATTCCTCAATTTCTTAGGTATTATCAGTTTACAGAGTAGAAATTTCGTAAACCTGACTGAGTTTTTCGAGGCCTTTATGAGTGAGGGTCCCGGGGCACTGCCCCAGTTGCTCCTGCCTAGTTATGGCACTGGATATACTATGCTTATGTAATGCATTACGACCTTATGAACTTGTATAAAAAACAGAATGTATTTAAAGTGAGACTCGAACTATGCGAAACATTTTACTTTGAATCTAACTTGTTTGGTGATCGAACCCGAGACCACTTATAGCAAATATGAGTGTCGTAGCTCCCACACAACAATGTTCAGGAAGTGTCAATTAAACACGGAGATGTGAAACGGCAATAAAGCATTTGACTAATTTCAAACAAAAGATATTGTAGTAATAATTTTTCCTATTTGTTAAGATGATAAACGTTATATTCTGTTCTCAAAATGACAGTCAAAGCAGAATATATTGGATAATAAACGAGACATTGTAAAATTTTAACTTCATTATGATTATATACATTCGTGCTGTTATGTGTTGCTAAGGTGCTTGGGGTCCCTGGTTCGATCCAGCTCGCGCCGTGTGGGCTTTGTGGTGGACAAACACCGTGCTCTTGGGTTTTCTCGGAGTTCTTCCGTTTCCTCCCACTTTCTTCATTCCACCATTTCTCTCATCATCACCGTCTCCTTTAGCCTAACCGGCATAACCGTGGGACGTAAAACTTAAAGATTTCATTCCATTTTTTTCCATTAGGAGGTATTGAGCAATTCTGATTCAAAGGAAGGAAATAAATTACTACTGGTACTGGAGTTAATTTGATAGAATTTAATTGTATACGCAATAGGCCTACTGAGGCTATATGAGACAAACTCTGTTTCTGAAAGTGAAATATGGATTACTATTAGGGTTTTTCCCCAGGTATGATATACCCACTAATGATAGAACTTGGAACATACGCATGGAAAGCGCTAGCGCTAGCAAATTAGCTATGAAGAGGTACACCATACCATAATTCTGTGTCAAGAATGAAGGCAAAAAATAAGAAGCGGAAACGACAGACTGTACGATAATAATACTTTCACAATTTAATTTCACACTATTTATTTCGAGACTTTCGAGACGAGACCGAGATCGAGATAAGCATCGGTTGACCGAGACGAGACCGAGGCTGAGAAGGCGATTTTTGACTCGAGAAGAGATCGAGACCGAGACGAGACCTAGACTGTACAAAGTCTCGTCTCGATAGCATCCCTAAACAAAAATGAGTCGTGAGCCCATTACAGTAAAAAATGTCAACTATTAGGATCCCTAGAAATAACATTTACTCGTATGGCTTTGAGATATTTGTCAATATTGTCTCCTTAATTAATTTATGTATGGAGCGGGCCCAGAGGAGTGCGAGAATTCCCACAGGTTCCGGGGGCCCCACAAAGAGTAAGAGAAAAATTGAAAGAATTTTCGAATTTTGCGGAAGGGCTCAAAGCAACTTGTTCTAGGAGACCCAAATATTAATGCTTGCCCTCTCCCCAAAAAATCTGTTACGGCTGCTTGTGTGTCTCATCATCATGGGAAAATGACTGAACCGTTTGAAATGAATATCAAAAATTGTTAGCGCTGAACTTGAGCCGTTTTTTTATTATTATTATTTATCATGTTACTTTTATTAAAATGCTTATCTTAAAAGAGAAAGGGGATTCAGATATTTTCCATAAACTTTTCCTTCCTGTGTGAAGATGGGATATTTAGTCTAATAATAATTGCAAACTTTTTGTAATAGAATATTGTGGTAAAAAGAGAAAAAAGTCGTGGTAGATGCTATGATATAACAAGTGTAATTTTACTTATAGATATGCATATACAAAAACTATTAATGTGAATTATTATTTCGAATACGTTAGAAAATTATTTTGTTCATAATTTTTCAAACACTACAAGTTATGAAAAATAAGTAGGATAATAAAGCAATTATGTAAATTTAAATGTGAAAGAACATAACCTGAAAAATAAATAAATAAATAAATAAATTTAAAAACTACAAACAAGACTCATTTTCACTTTTATTATGCATATGCTCGGAATGCCACCTGTAGTTTCTTATATATGATTTAGTTGCCCTTCCACTGGTCTACAGTGGTTAGCGCATGCATTTGACGCACAGGATTCTGAGGGGCAGAGTCTTGAAATTTGAACGTATTATAGTTCTTTGGTTTGAATATTCTCAAACTGTAAGTCTACGTTTGATATGCCTTCGATCCTGAAAAAAACCACAGGGGGAGGGGTCTGTAACTCCAACCAACTAACTAATCATCCCATTTAAATTACTCGCTGAGCAAAACTATAAGTTTATAGTAAAAATTATTTTCATTCTTGGACGCCGGTAGTGGCATTCGAAAGGTCAGAGTCCCCTTAGCACATCGGTGATGTCAGAAATGGGACTCGGGACTGAGGCCCCAAAAATGATGTCCCGAAGTTTTGGGCTCAGGTCTCTTCTATCCCTATTAAGCAAGGAGTTCTTTTACGAGGGTGGACCCCATTTCTGGGGCTTCGAGGGTAGAGCCCGATTTCTTACATTACCACTGTGCTCAAACGACCCCAACCTTTCCAATGACACTACAATCGTACAACAAGTCCATGTTTAATAGGCAAATAGAAGAGATCCGAGCTCAAAATTTTAGGACTTCATTTCTGGGGCCTCGGGGCCGGGGCTCGATTTCTGACATCACCACTGTGCTCAGGGAACCCAGACTTTTCCAACGCTACCACCCACGCCCACATACTCCATGTCTAACACGGTTTCCCTATCATAAGAAGATTTTAATGGAATTTTCTCCATGCTTTTTTACTAAATGAGCCTGTCAGGTCGCAGATGATAAATTTTAATTAGGAAATTCTGGAATTTTTACTTTCCGGAATCCGGAAAGCAAAATCGAAAAATTCCGAATTTTTTCGAATTCCGTAGTTTTCCGAAATCCGGAAAGTGAAATTGCCGACCGGATTTCGGAAAAATTTTGGTCGTCCCTAAATGCATATGCTAATGAGAAGAGCTTACTTGTTAGAGAGTGAATAATACAGAAGGCTATAACTAATTAGCTGAATTCTTAATTAGGGTTAAACTTATAGCTCCTGGGAACAAGCATTTTGGATGTGGCTGTACAATAGTAGATTCTGATTAATTATTAAAAAAAAAAAAAAAGTCGTAATATCGGGAATCACGAATGGAACACAGCATGTAAGAAGAATTCATTCGATATCAGATCAATCTGTACTAAAGTGACATGGCTTGAGCCGAGTCAACCTCCCCTTGTCACTGGCTGATAACGTAATGATTCAGACACAAAACCAAAGCATAGTGGTTCGATTCCACTTTAGTGATAGCTCCGATCATTCATAGCGTGGATAATATATAAGAATATGAAGCAATGTTTCAATCACTAAGTTGCCTCATTCACAAATATTTTCTTTATACGTATGAGCAAAGTAAGGAAATCTCACGCCACTGAGTTTCCTTTTCCACTTCTTTCTTTGGTTTTAAGTACAGAAAAGCGAGTTATTTTTTTAAGATGTGAACTGTTATTATCACATTACTTTGTTGAGCACAGTAATAAATAGATTAGATTCCAATTGCGTGCCTCCCCGCCCAAATTGTAGATCGTCTGCTGATAAATGTTTTTCCTTTTCTACACCCAACTAGAAAACACGTGATAATCAGCGAAAAAGAAGGAAAAAAGACAACAAAAGCGTGCCTGCTGTTGAAGCTCAGTCGGTCAAAATATGGTCCCATGACTCATGCACGCAAAACTGTTGCGCGGGAAATCGCACCTGTGAGACAGGTACTATACGCTGCTGAAGTCGTCTGCTGTGAATTTTACTGGGCGCAGCCATATTGGTTACAAACAAACCGTTGCTAGGGTGGTTGTCAAGGCAGTTTCAATGAAGTCGTATTGAAACTGCTGAGTCTTGTGAAATATTCTCAATATAGTGTTAATGAACCACATAAATGCGTATGCTGAAATGTCTGATTTAACGAATAGCAGTGAATATATTTACTTTATGCGTATATGAACCCTATATTTTATCATATGAAACAAAATTAGACTACATTTTATTTACTGCAATCACCGATAACTTGCTGGACAACAAGCGAGTGACAATTCTAAGTATGTACATGAGCGTCCCTTAATAATAATTTTGGATTGAGTTTAATTAAAAGTACTGAAAATTTAATGCTATATACTTCTGTCATATTATTTGTTTAGCTTCAGTGAAAATGTTTAATATGGAAGAAAGTTGATTTTTAAATAAATGGGGATCAGATATTCGGAGCGAAAGAGTACAGCGCTAGAATATCCAATCTTTTTATAATATACAATTACGAATACTTGATCTCAGAAACGTAACATCTCTTCGTGGAAATAGTTTCCTAAATTATTCATTCTTTTGTTAGCAGGTGTTCATTCCTTGCTTGGTTCTGGTAAAGTTGAAATGCGTCACCAGAAATAATTATTTAAAAGATATAATACTCGAACTATTTTATATAATGTCCTAATCTTATCTAAATTATTATTTTCTTTGCGTCTGCCACGAACGGCGTACAGATTTGTAACATGCCGGCATTTATGATAATTCGAGCTCGCTTGAAGCTCGAGCGCCCGTAAGGATGCACGTGTAGAGAGCAGGCAGATCAGTGAAGTTTGATATGTGTGCAAAGAAAGAAAGACAGGTACGAAAATCATACACCAACCTGGAGTAGTAATCACCACAAGTGGATTTGTACAAGGTTCTAGAACACATGTCCCCGTTCACATTTGTCTGTAACAAAAAGACAGAAAACAACGTGCCCTTCGAGGATCTAACCCGCCTTCACTCGCTAACGCTAGCTCGGCAATACTATTTGAATTAAATATTAAACTTTGGTACAGAAAGGAACCAACCTAACTACTAACCTATATGGAGGGACCTGTGTTCTAGAACCTTACGCTGGATTTGCATTTGAATTTCTTAGTAACCATTACCCTTTTTAAACACTGCTTTTATGTTCTCCCTCAACGTAAATAATTTTCTTCCACATAACTATTTCCGTAGATTAGCGGATTTTTAGACGTAAATTTTCAAAAAATGATCCTGTATTCTTCATGCGCACTTAACGTAGATCGATAGGATGGAGCAATTATAGTTTAGGTCAAACGAAATGAGACAAATTAACAAGTCCGGTTTAAACTTTACTATATTGCCTGTACCATACTCTTACCAACTAGTGTTTCTTTCATATGTGTTCAGATATGTTTTTGGGTGGCACTGCCCCCCTCACTCAGAGCTCTGAGAGTGTCCCCCCAGAGGAGACCAAAATAATCCGCCTATAATATAATAATAAATAGAATAGAAACAGCAGGAACCCTCAGAATAGTAAGAGTGCCCCCCGGAACATTTTTTTCTGAAAGAACGACTGTTACCAACATTCATTTGCAGTAAGGTACAGTTAGGTTAATTGTGCTTAATTAAATGCGGTTGTCTTACATATATGTGTAAACGGCGATTTACCAGTTTTAAAATCCATTGCCTGCTAATGTCAATTGTATCAAGCGTTTCGAATTTTTACACATAATTTATGTCTTACCACAAGGGTAAAATTGTGATCGAACTTGCGCTAGTGAGATTCGGAGAGAACGGAGGCAGACGAGTATCACACTCCATGCTGAGGTAGGCATTGTTTGAAGATTATAGTGTCCCTAAACGTGTGATTCAGTTATCAGTTTACTAAGAAAAGATACTACAGTGTTCTGAGTATTAATATATATTAAATAGTTAGCGAAATTAGCCTAAAATATCACAAACATACAAACAGAAGAAAACACAAGAACACAACACACACAACACAAGAAAAAAGACAGAGCAAGGGTGCTTTTGGTAAAAATATGTGTATTTTATTTTCTTCCTGACAAAATGTGCAAAGAGAGAAAGTGTCCCTCTAAAAGATTGTTCGCCCAATAAATAATTAATAGCTATATCGCTTGTTGTATGCCGTGGCTTTCTTATTGTTACTCTTTAATATATTATGTAGTACAATATTTCTAATTTGATTTGATTTCTTAATCATTCTGTAGTCAATTACTCTTAAACTGTCATGAATATATCCGAAAGCGGAACAAATCATTTTCAGAGGCGAGTACCATGTAAACTTCTTTATATAACCCGCTCAAAGCTGGTTTGTTTGTAACCAGCTAGCTAAAGAGGAAGCGGAAGTGACGTTTTCTGCACCAGCGTATTACGTAACCGAACCACTGATGGCGAGGAGAGACGGAGAAATAGAAAAAAATAAAAACTCATCTCGCTCGCCATCTCTCCTCTCCTCGTTGCATCAAATGTGTTTCAGTTAATTTTCTTCAGAATAAGCATGAAGCATGTCCTCTTTTGCGCATGCGCATAGTAGGTGCATCTGCCTTTTCCGCGCAACGCAGCACTAGAATCGGTGGGTGCGAGGCTTTCTCGGTGGTTGCACTTCAGTAGCGCCCGAACTGAAGAAAAAGTACAAGTCACCACTCCCTTCGAAACACGTATGGATGGAGTACTTAACGTAAAACGTGGCAACAAGTGTTGCCATTCACATGAAATAACACCAACATCAGTGCTATTTCTCGCTCTCAAATGTGTCGTTCTTTATCATCATCAATGAATTTGTTAAATCTGGATTAACTCTATTATTTAGATAGTGATGTAATGATAGAACTTTTGGGTATGTAATGTAGTGGGTATATGCTATATCGTCTTGAAAAAGACAGCGTATATCCACTCTCATACAGGTATGAACGTGGAACGTTAAGCTGAAATATTTCATTTTGATTTTTACGTTCGTTTTTTCGTAAATTTAAGGCGAGTGTTACACTGAACTACTAAAAATATCAGGTGAGTATACACCGTTTACTCACGTGTTCGTCCAGTTACATTCATTATATCTTCAATACTTATTCAATTGATTTTTAGGGTACGGACAAACCGGATATACATTCGTTTATATTCTCGCTTTTTCGTTTCTCTTCTATTTTTTAGTAGAGCACTCCTTTTTATTTTGTAGGCCTATGTGATCTTTGAAAGGTCATGAGGGGTGAGGATAATATTATGTAGTTCAGATCCCACGTTAAGTTGAAAGTCCACATCTCATACAGCCTGGATACTGCCAGACGCTAGTAGAACTTCATTTTAACCAACCCATTGGAACATTAATTCATATGTTTCTATCTCAGCAAGCATTTTGTTTGATCATTAATGTTGAAAAGACATCAGAAGATACACATTATGACAGTATAGAAAAAACACCTCAACTATTGGCCAAAATGAATTATACTGTATTATGGTATATTACGAGGGCTATCCAGAAAGTAGATTACGTTTTCGTCTGTGTCCGCTAGGGGCGGGGCTAGCGCGGCCATCTTGGGGTCAGAGCGTTGCGCAGCTCAGTCGGCATCTAGCCGTGCTAGTGAGAGGTTCGTGCTGTGCTCCGTTAAGATACTGTGACGGTTTGAAATGTCTGCGTTAATTGAAAATCCCGCGAGCTGCGAGGTGCGTGCAGTAATAAGGTTTCTGACAGCAAAAAACTGTAAACCGATAGAAATCTATCGGCAGCTGTGTGAAGTGTATGGGGACAACATTATCACTGAAGGTGGAGTGCGACAGTGGGTCATAAGATTTAAAAATGGCCGAACCAATGTTCATGACGAAGATCGAAGTGGGAGACCCAGCAAAGTGACTGCCGAACTTGTCGAAAAAGTCGATGTTAAAGTCCGTGAAAATCGAAAGTTCACAATAACGGAACTTTCTTTGAGTTTTCCACAAATTTCGCGAAGTTTGTTGCACGAAATCATCAGCGAAAAGCTTGGTTACCACAAGTTTTGTGCAAGATGGATTCCAAAAATCTTGACAGAGGACCACAAAAATCAGCGAATGGCTGCAGCGTTGCACTTTTTGGACGCCTACAATAAGGATGGTGACTCTTTACTCGATCGCATCGTTACTGGTGACGAAACATGGGTGAAACACGTGAACTGTGAAACGAAATTGCAATCAATGCAGTGGGGGCACACAGGTTCTCCCCAAAAACCCAAGAAATGCATGCAAACAATGTCGGCAAGGAAGATGATGGCGACTGTTTTTTGGGACAGAAAAGGTGTGATTTTGGTGGACTTCCTGGAAAGAGGCACTACAATAAACGCTCAAAGGTATTGCCAAACTCTGCAAAACCTCAGAAGAGCAATTCAAAACAAGCGCAGAGGAATGTTGAGCTCTAAGATCTTGTTGATTCACGACAACGCCCGGCCCCACACGGCAAATGTCACGCGTGAAGTTCTTGAATCTTTTCAGTGGGAGTTGTTTCCTCATCCGCCGTACAGTCCCGACCTGGCACCTAGCGACTTCCACCTATTCCCAGCAATGAAGAAGTGGCTGGCTATGCAGCGTTTTGATGACGACGAACAGCTGCAAGAAGAGGTAACGAAGTGGTTGAAGTCGCAGGCGGCCGAATTTTTCGACGAAGGAATTTCCAAGCTCGTACATCGCTACGATAAATGCCTTAATTTGAATGGTGACTATGTCGAAAAGTAGTATTTGTGTGTGGCTTTCATCTGTATATAATAAAATTTGTTTCCTATACTTTGTTGATTTTTTATTCCAAAACGTAATCTACTTTCTGGATAGCCCTCGTATATGTATTGTCATCTGTTAGTTATTGGAGTTTCTGTTGTTAGTGTATAAATTAAAATAAAACATTTATTAACTTGAAATATACGAAAATATAAATACAATTCTTTTGATAACCAAAATTTGTATGTTTTTTCAATGGGTCCGCGGCGTTTGTTATTAATGTCCTCAATGGGCGATGAAACGCCTTCTTCTTGTCAAGATATCAATCACCTCCAGTCACACAGCCTCTAATATAAGAAGGGGTTACCAAGTGTACTCTTTTTCAGTGTATACTGTATAGTTGTTTTTATTTATTTTATTTTATTTTTTTAGTTTCTTTTCTTCAAGGTCTCGTGAAATACTGTATTTTTAGTATAAATTTTCTATCCCCCTTAGGATAAGCCCCTTTGAAAACTATCATGATAAAAAGTTAGGTCAGAGTCTACTCATGTACTAAAACCCATCAAAATTGGTCCAGTGGTGTATGAGGAGTTAACGGTCAAACATTTTTACATTTAATTTTTATAGGATACTTTTGGGTAGATTCAGTTATAAATTGTAATGTACTTCATAGTGAATTATTCCGCTATTTTACACGTGGTGGATGCCCTGATATCTTTTATAGCACAACTTGAGGGAATATTACGTCTATTTTATCATAGCAACCACTGACGCAACTAGGCTTGTTGTCGCCCGGGATAAGAACTCGCCTTAGCGCCCCTTCCCCCCCCGACCAACCAAACCAAAACACTCCTCGATTACACCTGATATTGGCATCACACAGTAATTCTCCTGTTCCATTTTTCCTTCAAGTGGTAAAGTTTGATTTCAAAATTGCAGTACATAATTTAATTTTTAGTACAAGATAAAACATCAAACTAATTAGTATTTGACTGCTAATAATCTGAGAGTGGCATGCTTGACATATTCTTATCATAATGACTGCAAATCACAATGCTTTTGAAATTAAATCGAGATGTGCATACTGTATGTGTAGAATGAATCAACAGTCTGTTGCTTTAGAATAGGATATTTAGTTATGACAAACAGTCAAGCTGTTTTCTTGAGTATTATGCTCGGACGTTTGGCAAATCTCTTAAATCGATGTAAGTTAAATGAAAACACAAAAAGCTGGAACTAAAATTTAAGTTTGCGGGCTCTTTTGGTTGTAAAGGTTTTTGCAATGTCCTCAAATGATAGCTTTGAAGCTAACTTGTGCTCTATGGATATGATCCTAAGGTTGGTGAGGTAAGTTGTTGTTCTGTTAAGTTTCTGAGGTACGTTTTTAATGATCTTAGTTTGCTAAAACTCCTTTCCTTGTCTTATAATGTAAATAAATATTTGACCAGTTCTGCGCCCCCCAATCCGGCGCCCGGGGCAGAAGGCCCGTTTGCCCTCCCTTAGTTAAATCACTCATAGCAACCAGATCTTCTTACTTAAAACCATATTCACAATACACACAAATCACACGCCATG
This sequence comes from Thermobia domestica, assembly GCF_964235325.1. Classification (NCBI taxonomy): domain Eukaryota; kingdom Metazoa; phylum Arthropoda; class Insecta; order Zygentoma; family Lepismatidae; genus Thermobia; species Thermobia domestica. The sequence goes on along the minus strand of NC_137463.1, from coordinate 205,322,435 downwards.
CACAGAATGTCGCCTAACGTTAGAAAAAAGCTTGATAAGTATATGAATTAAGCTCAATTTTGAATCTTAGAATTTAGAATAAGCGTTGTGAGGAACGTTGGTAACTATACACATTTCTGGCCATTACTTGCATCTGTGGCCTATAGCCTATCACGTATGAGAGATGACGTCCCTCGGCAAGCACACTATCCGAGGAAGGAAGCGGGCTGGAACCTATACAGGGTGTCTCAAAAGTCCCCTGACGTAGAGTAACTCTCATATTATCAGAGCTACAACAAAATGTAAGAGGGAAAACCGACTCTAAATATGACGTTTTCAATCTAAAGTAAAATTTAAAAAAAAAAAAATCGGATGAGCCTTTTGAGCTGTACACTATTTTGCGCCCAATGTTAAATGGAAATGAAACGTTGCCATTTATCTAGATCCACAACATAAGTGAATGAAGTTACTGTCTGTTATGCTAACGTGTACACTGAGAAAAATCCATTATCCGGACAGCGGTATATTGTACAAATACAAGGATTCGTTATGTTTACTAAGGAAATCTGTACGGAGCGTACTTTATCCATATACTACATAGGTACTGCCTTTTACCCGCTTAGATATTACATCATGTCGCTGGAGGATGTCTGACATCTAACAATCTTCCGTATTTTACATACGTATACGTATGTTAAATACTTCAGCTATATGTTAAATACGTCCATCTGTGTGTGAGATCCAGACCGCCTATAGACACTCTTTCTTTCGCCATGGCTGACGTCATTGAACTACCGTCTTTTGCTTGCGAAACGAGGTTGTTTACAAACGGAACAGAAGAGAGGAAGGAAACCTGGGAAGCCTGGGTAAGTACAATAGTTAACTATTACTTTAGTTAAATATTCCCATTAATTATATATTCTTTTAGTGTAACTTGCTTTAATATAGTACTAAGTAAGTAATGTAGTTTATGACTACAATTCTTACTATTGTAACTCGTAAATGACTGAGGAGAATGGAATGGGTGAATCTGAATTTTGAAAAAACTTTGAATATTAATGTTTTGAAACATATTATGTTTCAAGGTAGCAAAATGAATGTTATGTGTTTATTCATTCCATTTTATATGTGACGATTTATTACTTGGTGCAGATTTACTACAGGACTGCTTAACATAATTGCTAATAAACCGTTTTCAGCGCGGAAATTTCCTTGTGTAGTGAAGATTTAGGATTTAGATTTCTGGGCTTTCGGCATCAATGGTCTTGTTACCCCATATGAGGGATGACTTTCCTCGGCGAGTACACTATCCGGGGAAAGGAAGGGAAGAAAGGATTGGGGAAGGAAGAAAACGGCCTGGGACCTATATGTTAGGTACCACTCCGGCATTTGCCTGCTGTGAATGAGGAAAACCCAAGGAAACCTCATTCAGGATGGCTGGACTTAAAATCTTTTGATACTTTTTCGACCGAGTTCTCCCCCGGGATCGAACCCGGAACCGTTCGCACCGAAGGCGAGAGCGCTAGCGATTACCCTACGCGGGGCCACTTGTGTAGTCTAGAAAACTCATTTTTACTAGGATATTTGCAATTTTTTTTTTTTTTTTTTTTTTTTTGCTTTTAGTTTAACGCCCCATGATTGTACATCAATGTAAGAGAGAAGGTGACAATGAGATACATGATAATGGTGGAATCAAGAAAATGTAAGGAAACTGGAAAGTCTTAAGAATAACCACACCTACAGTGTTCACCAAAAGGCTATTTGTCGGGAGCAGGAATCGAACCAGGGACCTAACGCGTCAGAGGTAAGCGCTCTACTACAAAGCTTTCTTTTGTTTAAAGAACTTGTTTACATTGAAATATATATATTTTACGAAGATACTAACATATTTTACAGCCTCACTGAAATTAAAAAAAAAAAAAAAAAAGTAGTCAGGGAGAGTTTACTTGTCAGATTTTTATTTTTTAATTTAATTTATTTTTATTTTTATTTATTTTTGCTTTGTTATGTTCCCTAGTTAATTAATGTTTGGGTTACTGAAAATTAAAACCTTTTTAGTATTATTGTTATGTCATCACTTTGGAACCAAAAAAGTTAGATTTTTTTTCTTGTGTTTTCATATAGGAAGTTGGTAAGTTTGTGCCTTAGCATTGGTTTGGTTTCTAGAACGTAATTGAAGGTCATGTTGAGTTGAGTCTTGGCGGGTTTAGAGTTCGTGAAGTGTCAGGCACTGCTTGTGCCCCTGTCTTCTGTCTGTGATGTTTCCTGGCTTTGGGCTGTGAGGTATTTATGTTGAGGAGTACCAACGCAGGCCGCGTGATATACAGGTAGCTTCAACAGCTACGAGTGCCAGATGTTCATCTTTCGTTACGGCGTGACTAATGCAGTATAGTACTAGGTTCAAATTCTATGGGTGGTAAAAATGGTCGTGGTGTGGTAAGAAATACAACGTAATTGTTATTAGTTTATTAGTGTTTCTTCATAGTATAGTTTCACTATTTCTAGAAGGAATTAAGTATTAACGAAGTAATAAATAAGCAAAAGCACACTTTGATTGGCGTTAACTATTTCTCATACTCCATTGAGAATGTTTTGATCCTCAGTTGCGCAAACATCCAGTGTGCGTTTTTTTGTTTGCTTACACTGCCTTATAGATGAGCTCCCTCGTGGCTAAGTGGTTAGTGAACACGCCTTTGGCGTGGGACACCCGGGTTTGATTCCCGGCCGGGGGCCGCGGTGGCTCAGTGGTAGAAGGTTCACCTCTGGTGCTTGGGGTCCCGGGTTCGATCCCAGCCCCGCCAAGTGAACCTTGTGGTGGACAAACACCGTGTGCGTGGGTTTTCTCGGGGTTCTCCCGTTTCCTCCCACTTTCTTCATTCCACTATTTAATTCATTACTCATCACCGTCTCCATTAGCCTAACCATCATAACCGTAGGACATAAAACTCAAAGATTTCATTTCATTTTTTCGATTCCCGGCCGGAGCTTATGTGGTTCGGATTCCACGTTAATCTGTAGGTCCACGTCTCATACAGCCTTGCTGCTGAAAGGAACGTTAAAATCAAATCAGCACTGTTTTACAGATGCAATTGTTCGATTCCGAGTTCGAATGAAGCTTTTTACGGGCAGGGGGCGACTTTTATATATACAATCCAAGGATTTTAGTTATTAGTCAGTGATGCAATATATAGACCTATATATATTACAAAATTGAAAGTGACTATGTTTGTGACTCTTAATCTCTTAAGAGCTGCGGTGGCTCAGTGGTAGAGCGTTCACCTCCGGTACTTGGGGTCCCGGGTTCGATCCCAGCCCCCGTCAAATGAACTTTGTGATGGACAAACACCTTGTGCGTGGGTTTCCTCGGGGTTCTCCCGTTTCCTTCCACTTTCTTCATTCCACCTTTCATTCATTGCTTATCATCAGCGTCTCCTTTAGCCTAACCGGCATAACTGTGGGACGTAAAACTCAAAGGTTTCATTTCATTTTTTCTTAATCTCTTTGGAATCTTGTACTTAGGTTCACAGCGGAAGCGACGAAATAACTCGACTCATCCATTGTAGCTCTCTTCGCAACCAGTTTCCAAAATGTTGGCAATAAGTTTGCGAAACGGGATATGACGACTCAAATTTTGGGTGAAAAGTCGCTATAAAAAATAATAGAGAAATTCATTGTCTATAAGCATTGTTTTAAAGTTGTAGATATAAACTAAACAATATGTTCTACTCACTGGCGCAAATCCGTGGGGGGGGGGATGACGGATACATGTCCCCTCCAATCTTGGAACTGAGGGGGACTTCTCCCCAATAATCCGATTTGAAATGTGTTTTTTGGGAGAAATTTGATTATTTTTGTCCGATTGCTACAAAGGAACGTGAGATAAAATAGATGTCCCCCAGAATAAGCCTCAAATCTGCAGCCTCCCAACGCTGAAGACAACTCTGATCCTCCACAACATTGTTTTTCAACTTCATAAGTATTTTGGACATCGTCAAAAAAAGTATGGTAACGGTCTTACCCCCCCCCCTCCCAATGTTGAAGACAGATTTGCGCCGCTGGTTCTACTCACATCTTTGTAAATAGGGCGCAACCAATCCTTTAATTCAGGGATCATTTTTTTGTAAAAGAAAAAGTGCAGAATAATTAAAAGACCCCAAAGGACAAATATAACAAACATCTTCTTCGCCTTTATTCACGCAATCTATAGCTAATCTTGTTGCTATCGGTAATGATGTATTACGTGTGTTTCTCAACGGAAACTCTGCGAACTAAAGGACATCAAGTTTGTAGTTGTTCTTCGTTAGAGGGCAAGGGTAACATAACAATGCAGGATTGTGGGGCAGTGAGTATGCTGTATTTCCAAACTCTTCATCAGTTGCGCTGATTAAAACAAACAAACAGAAAAAAAGAACGTAAAAACTGTTTTGAACTAATAATGCTTCTCTACAGATGAACATTTTGTTTGGAGCAGAAAGTCGCTAAATGTGTAAGTAGGTAAATCGTCATTTAAAAATCACCCAAAAAAGTCTCCAATCGGAAAAAAATATTTTTTGTCGCTATCGTAGGGCGACCATACGTCCCGTTTTGACCGGGACAGTCCCGTTTTAGTGGCGTGTCCCGGCCGTCCCGTCAGTAGATGGAAAAAGTAGTATTCGTCCCGTTCTATGTAAATGAAAGAAGTAAATAACAAACCCAGTATCTTTACTCCTTTTAAAAGTATTAATAATTAATAATAACAAAGAGGCAAAAATTGAACTGAAATTCCCTATATTAAACATACTCTATAGTTCGCAGTACTGCTCGAAAGGCAGCAGAGGTTTTAGCAGTTGGTTGTGTGTTGAACAAATTTCAACGTGTCTTTCCTTTTTCATAAGTACCCGTTCTGTAACAAAGAGAGAGAGGAGGAAATCTGATATCAAGGCACTGATAAGAACAAAGGTAGATCTAAAAGTCTAGGGTTGCAAGAACCTGTCCCGTTTTTAACTGAAAATTTTATGGTCAACCTACGCTATCGTTGAGGTCGAATTCCCCTTATTTAGCGACTTTACCCAAAATTGGCAACATTGACCCCCACCGAACAACCAGGGTTGAATTCAGGGGGTAGCCCGGGGGGAATCTCCCCCCCCCGAAGAAAATTCATTCCCCCCCGGAGAAACTCCCAAAATTTCAGTCACAAAATGTAGAAATTACTTCACCCAATTATTTGCTTTTCTGTCCGTGTACGTGCAGACGAAATCCGATCTCTCAATATACATATAAATGACGCAGACCCATTCTATATAAATGTTAACATGTAACATCTAAGATAGAATACCAAATAGTGAATAAAACTTGTATTTCTTAACGCTATGACTGAGTTTGGCAGAACATGAAATTGTTAACTGTTGAAGAAAGGTTTGTATTTTAGTAGGTACTATACTCTCGCCCTATATTATATATTAGTAGGTAGCACTAGCACAGGTTGAGATACGAAAGGAAAGATAGGGAAGATCTTTCGATCATTCCATATAATCTCTCATGTCAGCAGACTTCAGTTCTTGAAAATATACAGTTCCTACATTATTTGAAATAGGGCGCCTAAATCCCATTTCTCGCATCGGAAGTAACAGACGTAAATGTGTTTTACGATTGTTAAAGTAAACACATCTTTCTTTAATTAAAAATAATTCAGTTAAAGGGTGAGATTCAGTGGGCGTCATTTAGAGGGATCAGGGAGGAACAGTTATCCCTCCTTGATTAGAGACTTATATAGAATTTATCAATATGATAATAGTATATAAGTGAAAGATTGCTATTGAAGGTGGCCAAGATCCTGCTCAGTGCCGTTCCATGGGGGAGGGGCAAGCGGGGCGACGGCCCCGGGCGCCGAAGTAAGGGGTGAAAAATTCGGGAGGGAAAAAGAAAAAAGAAGGAAAGAAAAACAGAGGAATGAAATACATGTGGACATATATAAAATGAAAGGAAAAAAAGTAATGAAAAGTGCTCAAAATCAAGGAAAAGCAGGGTTTACTTTTTAAAATTTTCCCACCTTTGGCGGCTGGTCTGTCGACCTCACTCATATATACGGGTATGCCGTCGTATACTCTCGCGCCAAGCGCTGATTTTCCACGACACGGCACTAATCCTACTGAAGATTTCGTCAACTAAACTATTGATGTATATGCAGTGAAGAAACCAAGGCTAATATGTTTGATTTAGAATCAGAAGTGTGAGAAAGAATGATAACTTTTTATTAAGATATTCCTAAGTATGTTTGTTTTAGGAGAAAAAATATTTCAGTTAATTTAAATCTTTTTAAAAATTTTTACATTAGTAACAAACAGTAATTACTGAATATAGGAAATAATAAAAATAGTTACTGTAAATAGCAGTTAAAGTTTAGTGTAAACTATTTTTGCCAGTCTTTATTTAATGTTTTAGATGAAATCAAACGATTGTTTTCTTAAAATTATAATCTCATTGAATATTTATCAGCAATTAGTCTCAATATTAGGTAAGATGTGTATGTGAATGGAATTGTTAAATATGCTGCTTTCTTGAAAAAAATACAGAAAAATAACCCTCCCCCGAGCAGTTGACATTCCCCCCCGGGTGTAAATGTCTGAATTCAACACTGCGAACAACACCCCGTTATCTTTAGCCTAGCCAGCATAATAGTGGGACGTAAAACTTAAAGATTTCATTTCGAACAACACTCCCAGAAACCTATTGTTATACCATTCCCAAAACACCCTTTTGTACAGTTCTCCCTATTCGAAAAAAAATTGTAAATAGCAGTGTTCATATATAAATATGGAACTCAATTTCCCTGAATTTTCCAGGTTTTCCAGGTATTAATTTTTCAATTTCCAGGTCTAGTGGAAGAAACTAATAGTACGAGAACACATAAATTTTAAGAATACTATATTTATATATTTGAGAATGGCCACCCTTCTCCCCAATGAACGATTGCAATTAAATATTGAGTCACAAGAAAATAAATAATTAAAATAAATAAAATTTAAGTTGAAAAATATGAAGTTGAGAAACCTACTAAGGGAATTATATAATACTTTTGTTCCATACTTGAATACATTCAAAATATACAAAAATATTGGCTTGGGGAAGAAAAAAGGGCCCGCGAGATTTTAACTGATTCTTATAGTACTCGACAACAGAAATAAATTACTGAAAGAATTTTCAAAATCGGCGCAGGTAAACATGCAGAAAATCGCATTTTCATGTACCGGTTCAAAATGGGGAAGAAAAGACGACCGCGAGATTTTAATTGATTCTTGTACACGACGAGAGAAATCGATTAGTGAAGGAATTTTCAAAATCGGCGCAGGCAAACATGGAGAAAATGGCATTTTCATGTACCCGTTCAAAATGGGGAAGGAAAAAGGTTCCGCGAGATTTTAACTGATTCTTGTAGTACTCGTCGAGAGAAATCGATTAGTGAAGGAATTTTCAAAATCGGCGCAGGCAAACATAGAGAAAATCTCATTTTCATTTTCCGGTTCAAAGTGGGGAAGAAAAAAGGGCCGCAAGATTTTAACTGATTCTTGTAATACTCGACGAGAGAAATCGACTAGTGAAGGAATTGTCAAAATCGGCGCAGGCAAGCATGAAGAAAATGGCATTTTCATGTATCAGTTCAAAATGGGGAAGAAAAAAGGGCCCGCGAGATTTTAACTGTTTCTTGTAGTACTCGACGAGAGAAATCGATTAGTGAAGGAATTTTGAAAATCGGCGCAGGCAAACATGGAGAAAATGGCATTTTCATGTACCGGTTCAAAATGGAGAAGGAAAAAGGTTCCGCGAGATTTTAACTGATTCTTGTAGTACTCGTCGAGAGAAATCGATTAGTGAAGGAATTTTCAAAATCGGCGCAGGCAAACATAGAGAAAATCGCATTTTCATGTACCAGTTCAAAATGGGGAAGGAAAAAGAACCGCGAGATTTTAACTGATTCTTGTAGTACTCGACGAGAGAAATTGACTAGTGAAGAATTGTCAAAATCGGCGCAGGCAAGCATGAAGAAAATGGCATTTTCATGTATCAGTTCAAAATGGGGAAGAAAAAAGGGCCCGCGAGATTTTAACTGTTTCTTGTAGTACTCGACGAGAGAAATCGATTAGTGAAGGAATTTTCAAAATCGGCGCAGGCAAACATGGAGAAAATGGCATTTTCATGTACCGGTTCAAAATGGGGAAGGAAAAAGGGCCCGCGAGATTTTAACTGATTCTTGTAGTACTCGACGACAGAAATAGATTACTGAAAGAATTTTCAAAATCGGCACAGGCAAACATGAAGAAAATCGCATTTTCAGGTACCGGTTCAAAATGGGAAGAAAAAAGGACCGCGAGATTTTAACTGATTCTTGTAGTACTCGACGAGAGAAATCGACTAGTGAAGAATTGTCAAAATCGGCGCAGGCAAGCATGAAGAAAATCGCATTTTCATGTATCAGTTCAAAATGGGGAAGAAAAAAGGGCCCGCGAGATTTTAACTGTTTCTTGTAGTACTCGACGAGAGAAATCGATTAGTGAAGGAATTTTCAAAATCGGCGCAGGCAAACATGGAGAAAATGGCATTTTCATGTACCGGTTCAAAATGGGGAAGGAAAAAGGTTCCGCGAGTTTGAACCGCTACGATGTATGTTCACGAATGTCCCCGTCTTCTCAAATTTAGTTAATTACTGTGACACTGAAACATGTGACACAGAGTCACATTGTGGATGACTGCAATCGGCAACCACTGCACATATACTCCTCCCGCCCCACAGTTTGATTATTTCGATCCATTCCTCACGTGCTAACGGCATGGTTCAACATCTGCAAGAAAGAGGTAAATGTAACGTTCAATTGGCAATAGCTTTTCACCAAATTAAGCTGCATGAAATCTGATTGCATATTTGACATACTGAGAAAATTCTAGTCCGTGGCCATATGTATCACATATCCCATCAATTCATAAAAATTTTGAACACAAAATTACGGTCGTCCGTGTGACGTACTCCCAAAAGGCCTAATGTGTATCACCCACCTCACATTCAATGAAACCACATCCGTGTAGAATTTAGAAAGGAACTTCTTATGATGTATACAGGATGTCTCAAACGTTCCCTGACATAGGATAACTCTGTTATTATCAGAGTTACAACAAAATGTAAGAGGAAAAACATCTCGAAATATGACGTTTTCAATCTAAAGTGAACACTTTTTAAAAAAAATCGGACGAGATGTTTGTGCTGTATACTCTTTATGCACCCAATTTTAAATGAAAATGCAACGTTGTCATTTACCTGGACCCACAACATAAGTGAATGAAGTTACTGTTTGAAACGGGGGCTGGCCATCGACATGTTAGCGTAAAAGACAGTAACTTCACTCACTTACGTTGTGGGTCCAGGTAAATGGCAATGTTGCATTTTCATTTCACATTGGACGCATAGCGAGTGTACAGCGCAAACGGGTCATCCGATTTTAAAAATTCCTTCACTTTAGAATGAAAACATTATATTTGGAGACGCTTTCCAAAGTAGTATAATTTAGTTTGTTTAAATTTACAATTTAATACAAGTAGATTCGGATTTATATGCGTAGGATTTTGTACGCATCTAACTAATGAATTCTTTATTTTCATGCTTAACTTAGTGACTTGGCTTTGGACTGCAACTGATTATTGTAAACCATTATTGCTTGAGAAGAAACAAGATATCCGAATCTTCATTTGGAGAAATCAAACGTCTATTGGAAAGCTGGGGATTACAATCATTAATTTCTACATTTCAAGGTGCGTAAATTATATATTCTGTGTTTGTTGTTAAATTACTATTACTATTATTGGGTTTAGAATCAATCAAGCACTTCATGATATTTTATGGGGATCAAGATGGGTGCAGGATAGATAAGTATTTGAGCGTCAGGCTCTTATTTCTTTTCAATTTAATATTTAATCAATGATTATTTTTCTCCCTCATTATTCCACCAAATCGTATTCCAAGATCATATATCCATTTTTGATCGATATATCCATATTTTTGATCTCTTTCATATTTCTATATTTTCGATTTTTGATATTGTTTATATTTCGATATTGCTGTATTTTTCGATATTTCGAACAAGTTTCGATAGTTTGTCAATATCGATTATCTATATCTAAATTCGGATATCCCAAAGCCCTATCGAACCCCCTCCGAAATGAAGTTTTTGGCTATGGACCTGATTAGGGATGCGCACGAGACAAGACGAGACAGAATTTTTGTTACGAAATTCGAGACGAGATAGAGCTCTTCCAATAGAAACGGATCCAGTTTTCGAGACGAGACAACTTTCGCGGCACCTTTTCGAGAGGAGACAATCTCAAATCTTTTCTCTTGCGCATCCCTACACTTGATCATGAGGTATCAAAAAAAAAAAAAGTTAATGAGAAATACCGGTAACATGTAAATACAATATAGGTAGCTAAAACATTTTTGTTTTCATTCTTCAGTAATGCATTATTATTAATCTCAGGGGGGCGCGGTGGCTCAGTGGTAGAGTGTTAACCTCCGGTGTTTGGGGTCCCTGGTTCGATCCCAACTCGCGCCGTGTGGACTTTGTAGTGGACAAACACCGTGCTCGTGGGTTTTCTCGGGGTTCTCCCGTTTCCTCCCACTTTCTTCATTCCACCATTTCACTCATTTCTCATTATCTCCGTCTCCTGTAGCCTAACCGGCATAATCGTGGGACGTTAAACTTAAAGATTTCATTTTTTATTAATCTCTGTATTTTATAGTGTATTCTCAAGCTTAAGGTGATGTATAATTAAATTTTGAATTCAGTTAACTTATTTTGTTTCTCAGATTGTTTTTAAAATGTATGTACAAACGTTTATTTTCATTCTTGAGAGTTTAAAGTGACGTATAGTTATTAAACATAGTATTTAATATTGTACTCTTAACGTGGAAGTGATATACAGGTAACTTTTGAATTCAGTTAACATTTTTCTCTCTGAAATTGCTTTAAAAAGTATGTAAAAACGTTTTTATTTTATTTCTTGAGTGCTAAAAGTGATGCAAAGTTATTAAGCTTACTACTTTATATTGTATTCTTAACCCTAAACTGATACACAGTGCGTTTTTGAATAAATTATGTCAAGTTATTTGAGTGACGAACACTGGTAGAAAATCCTGACTACTACTGGAACATTTTGATTTTAAGGTGACGACTACTGGTGCAAGGATTTTAAAATATTGTTTTTCCTCCAACGGCTACTCCTTTTTTAATTCTAACTACATGGTCATTATAGGAAGGATCAGTGAGTCTTTCCAACTATGGTACAGCTCCGACAGATTCACGATGCTCAGAGAAGAGACAAAATAGTATGTTTTCAACCTTAAAGTGAGAACCACTGGCGTTTTTACCCTGCTATGCAAAAGTAAGTGAGTACTCCAATGGAGTTCCAATGCGGTACTTAATTTCTGCGTTTTAGATATATGGAAATACATGTCTCTAAAATGTAAAGAACTGATTTTTTTTTTTTTTACTGAAAACTGCAACTCGGTAAGCCTTATGGATACCGAGGTATGGGAAAATAAACTATAGGTATGTGGGGCTTGCATACTTGACGCTACAATTCGGAAATTGAATTAAAATATGACTAACGGCTATCAAGATGTTGTCAAATAAAGGGAGGACCAACACAGTTAAGGGGTTTTCGTGTTAGATGCTAAAATTTCCGAAATCGGTCATGGAAAGTTAATAAACACCAGTAGCAATTTCATTTTAAAGTAATTAGATATCTTCATGGAGTGTTAGAACATCATGGAGTCTACCAAAATTAAATTTTAAAAGCTTTTGAAAATATAATCTGACATTTGTAAACAGTATTTGAAATATGTGTTTACCCAAAACTTCCAGCTAGTACATCTAACATCTGGAGAAACACTGTGAAATAAAAGCGTACGAGATCTTGAAATTTCGGAAACAATTATTGGTGGCAACAAAATTAAATAAGATGGTACTTCTATGGGTTAAATGAGTACCTCAGTACAATTTCGATCGAAAGATTAGTTCAGTCCTAGGTTTTCTTCAGGCAATTCCAAGGGTTCATCGAGCTGTGCAAAAGAATGAAAATTCGCTGTCAATATCTAAGATAGTAACCAAGATATAAGGAATTATATATTTTATGACGTAAAAATAGAGATCTTTACGGATTTGTACTTTTGGCTCTTTCCTATAAGAAAAAAATTCAGAAAACTACTGTATATACCTTAATAGACAATTCAGTGGGCGGGGACACAGTAGCTTAGTGGTAGGGTCTTTAACTAATCTTTTTTTGCAGAAACTATTGGAGTATTCACTTAACCTGTAGAGATACGATCATACTTAACTCCCTATTTAATTTTAAAATTAAATAAAAGGAAATATTTCAGTGTAGCGACCCACGATTATGCATTTTAGTCTCAGGGAGATTATGATTAAAGCAAGTGAATGTTGTTGACAGAATTGATGGAATGCAAAGGTGGGAGGAAAGAGAGTACCCCGAGAAAACCCACGAATACGATGTGCACTACAAACTGACTTGACCGTGGATCGAACCAAGAACCCAATACACTAGAGGTAAGCACTCTACCCCTAAGCCATCGTGCCCTCGCCCATTTAATTGTCTATTAAGGTATATACGGTTGTTTTCTGAAATTTCTTCTTCTTACAGCAAATACTCAAAAGTACAAATCCATGTGGGTCTCTATTTTTACGACGTCATAAAATGCATAATTCCTTATATCTCGCTTGCTATATTAGATATTGACAAAAAATGTTCACTTTATTTCAGAGCCCGATGAACGCTTGGAATTGTCCAAAGAAAATTTAGAGCTGAATTAATCTTTCGATCGAAATTGTACTGACGAGTCTGAGGTACTCACTTAATCCATATAAGTACCATCTTATTTAACTTTTGTTAGGATCAATAATTGTTTTCTGAAATTTCAAGATCTAATACGCTTTTATTGTATGGTGTCTCTCTAGCTGCTAGATGTACTAGCTGGAACTTTTAGGTAAATACATATTTCTAATACTCTTTACAAATGTCAAAATATATTTTACAAAACTTTTAAAATTTAATCTTGGTAGACCCCATGATGTTCTTAAACTCCATGGAAATACCTAATTATTTTAAGATGAAATTGCTACTGATGCTTATTAACTTTACATGACCGGTTTCGGAAATTTTACCACCTAACACGAAAACCCCATAACTATATGGATCCTCCCTTTATTTGACAATATCTTGATAGTCATATTTTAATTAATTTTCTAAATTGTACTGTCTAATATGCAAGCTCCACGTACCTATGGTGTCGCTTTTTATTTCACCATATTTCGGTAACTGTTAGGCGTACCGACTTGCGGTTTCGGTAAACACACACCTCTAACGTTCTTTAAAACGTTATTAAGACATATTTTAGAATATTTAGAAATGAGAGTTCTGGGAATATCATGGTACCCGAAAACCCCCATCAGGGCGTGTGTGTAGTGTATTTAATTGAAACTACTTTTGAGGTTGTTGTAAGCCCTCGTAATTACGTTTCCGAAACTGCACCATCTAGTACGCAAACTCCACAGTTCTGTAGTGTCGCTCTTTATTTTCCCATATCTCGATATCCATAAGGCTTACCGAGTTGAGGTTTTCGGTAAACAGATGTCAGTTCCTTACATTTTAGAGACATATATTTTCATATATCTAAAAAATACAGACATTAGGTACCCCATGGTAGCCCGAACACCATTGAGGTACCCACTTACTTTTGAATGGTAATACATTTTGAGTTGTTGTTCAGCATCAATAAACACTTCATAGTTTTTCTACGTGCAACCCAAAAGTCCATACCTGACCGAACAGATTTTGTCCATTTAATCTCAAAAATGTTAAGATACTTTGTATTGTTAAGTACAACCAAATTAAGCACACTGAATATAACATTTTAAATATTTTCTGATTTTTGTTGCAGGTATTTCGTGCATCAAACCAGGATTCTGCTTGAAAGACAGTCAAAAGAAGCAGTGTAGGTTGTGGTTAAAAGTACGTCCTTTCTGAAGACAGACTCAGTTGTACTTACATTATTTTGTACGAATATATAACCCTAATAAAGATACTGTACTACAAATTATTTCTTTCTTCCATAAATTATAATAAAATATTATCTCTGTTTAAAGAAAATGATTGTTAATGTTAAGTCATTTTAATTCTTTTTCTCTGTAATAAGAACATTATCCCTAGCAATATTTTTTATCTTTGTGCTATTGCGATTGGATGAAGTAAAATTCTATACGAAGCACTATTATTTCAGACATGCATTAATAACTAATGTATTGTTCTGTATGTAAGACAATGTGTATACTGAACATGTCTAGCGAAGGTGTTGTTTTAATACAGAATCTATAACTCAGCTTTTCAGTAGTCAACTTTATTGGGAATCCGAAGAAAGAAGTTAAAAAAAAAAAAAAAAAATGTTGGACTTACAAGCGTGTGTGTGTTCGAATTCTGGACTAATCCAAATTATCCAGAGAAATCATTATATATTTCTTTGTTGCTATTTCAGATGTATCCTTTATCCAAGTCGTATGAAACGGAGACTTCATACATCGCTATACTTTGTATGAACTATGTTCCGTATTTACTTAATCACTTTGTAACTTTCTCTAGTGTTGACAAGGCCGCAGGTGTCAATCGAATAGTTTAGTGTTTCACTCATGTCACCTTGTGACTAAGGTACGTCCTGTCGGTATATATATGGTACTGGGTTCAATTAGCGATAAAATACATTTTTAGCGTTAAACAAATGCAAAAATCTACACGAAATGAGATACCGTGATCTCTGACTTACGGATAACACCAAGCAACTAATGGTACTGAGTGTGATTAAGTTTACTAATTACTATTTGGCTAAAATCAGTGTTCCTTTATCTATAGTTCTTTTCGTGCTTTGAATTGCAAAGTTTGAAATAACGGTTTTAAATTATTGTGTATATATATCTTCCGAGTAATTCTGAGAATCATTGCTCTTTCTTTAAGCAATGTATGAGACTGTTAAATTGCTCTTTCCTTAAAATGTTGCACTAAGAAGGATGCATCCAGGAAAGTCCAAATTTGCAGAATGTCTATAGCAGGGAAGAATAAATATGTTTAGTCGATGGCTGCACAACGCCTCCGCTGTCACACAGCGAATACAGCGGACGTTTAAGAGTATTCTGCACTTACTATTAGGTATCGGCCTGGGAACTTTGGCGCATCTACCCAGTCTCCTTCTTGGTGTTTCATTTTTAATGGCGAGTACTGAGTAGGAATAATATTGTAAGCGAATGCGTTTCCGGCTGACACCACACTTTTAATTATTGCGACATTTAAAAAAAAAAAAAACCTGTTAATTAAAATGTACAGAGAAGTTATTTCTGGAAAATTCTATTCAGGCCTCTTGTGGTAACAACTGCACTTTAGTAGAAGATACTATTAAGGAAAAGAATGAGGTAAAATAATCTTTATATCGTACAAGCAATGGATGATAACAGCTTAATAAATGATTGTACGTAAATCTTGTTTGAGTTTGAATATAGGATTGTATAAGGCTGTGCATTTTGCATTATTATTGAGGTGCTGCAACTAACTAACTGCAAACCATATGATAAATTCTTACAGTAATATATCACATATTGATTTACTCTGTATGGAAACGAAAATAGTTTAATATATGGTTAACCTCCTTTGTGCCAGGGGCGGATCCAGAGGGGGGCGATCGGGGCGATTGCCCCCCCCCCCACAAGAGGAAACTTTCTTATTTTATATATAAATAAACCCATCCATAACAAGTTTGGAGCTCTTAAAAGTAGCAGTATTACCGCCGACCGCCCCCCCCCCCAGAAGTCCGTCCTGGATCCGCCCCTGCTTTGTGCCCATAATTTTAAAATTAACGCTTGTGTCACTTTTCAACACTTGACTTCGCAGTAGCTTTCCAACGAATTAGCAGGAAGCCCAAACTTATAGGACACCCTGCAGGTAAATACATTTCTTTGGACAGTTTCACTGCTCCAAACTAAGATTTGAAAAGTGTAGTATTGTTAATTTTATTATTATTGGCACAAAGGAGATCAACCATATTTTAAGCTATTTTTGTTTTCATACAGAGTAAAACAATATTTGACAACATTACAGTAAGAATGTATCATGCACTTTGCAGTATGTTGCAGCACTTTAATAATGGTGCACTATACGTACACTCTAGATCCTGCATATGGCCGATCCATACATTACAAGAAGGCAATACGTATTCGATACAGGTAAAATCCGTATATTTCATATGGACAACCTATTAGCTATATACATCCAATCCATACATTACATATGGCCAACCTGTACGCGACATACGTATAATCTATATGCTGCATGCATACAGTCTGTAAGCTACATATGTGCACTCTGTATGGTGCATATGGATATTCTGTATGCTGTATCTGGACAAGCTGTGTGCGACATAAGGAAAATCTGTATAATACATACGTACAATACGTATACTGTATCTAGTCGTACGTACGGGGCACAAGTACAATATAGATGCTGTCTTGGGGTTGAACGAAAGAAACATACGTAAAGAACGTATATTGCATACTTCTTGAAATTATGCTCCGTCCTGATAGTCAGTGTGTGTCGTCATTATTAACCCACATGCTACATACGATCCTGACGTCACAAAGCTAGATATCACCTCCGTATATATTTGTTACTGCAGATGACGTCACACGAATGACGTCATTGCACTTATGCAGACAGTGCGTATAATACATACTTTTTCAGCTATACGTTTGCTGCAGGATGTTATATACGGTTGTACGTTAAGTCCAGAAACTACAGGAATTACGAATGTAACCTACGTTTTTAAGTATGCCACCTACATTTTTTTTTCTCAGTGTAGATGATTAGTCCCCATTTCAAACATGCTCCCATTCACCATACTCCTACAAAATTTGTCCACCTCGCGTCCAGGTAAATGGCAACGTTGCATTTTCATTTAACATTGTACGTATAAAGAGTGTATGGTCCAAACGGCTCGCCTGATTTAAAAAAAAAAATTACTTCACTTTAGATTAAAAACATTATAGCCTATTTGGAGACAGTTTTCCCTTTTACATTGTATTATAACTCTAACCTCACTCAGGATGGCTGGCCTAGAAAAGCTGTTACACCGTTTCGACCGAATGTTCCAACCGAGAATCACGTTGGTAAAAGGCAAGTCAAACAACAACTGTGAAATTATGAACAGCAAGAAGTGTGTGTGTGTGTGTGTGTGTGTGTGTGTGTGTAATGTAAACAACAGTAAACAACAATACTAAATGTAATAACATATAATTTGATCCGATTATCACATGTTCTTATAAAATATTTAAAGGCAAGATTACTACCTTCCTTGCCTCACAGCACTATTACTATATCATATGAACTTAATATGGCATGTGGCAATAAACACACTTTGCATATTTTTGTAATATCATTATCTTATGCATTATAACATGTAATACACTATGCACGGGTATACAATATATACAGGGTGTTTCAAAACAACACCGACAACGTTTGGGAGGCGATTCCTGACACCAAAATAAAACGAAGAATATAGACCAACCTGGGTGCACAAATGCTTCAGTTCGGAGTTATAGGCTGCCGAAAACGTGAAAAAATGAACTTTAAAGGTCCATAGCTCCAAAACTATGGGGCCTACCGTAGTCGGGTCAAGACTTTACTAAGGAACTAATATGTATTCTATCCAAAAATATATGCTTCAGAATCCTACAGTACTTCCGCAACAATTTTTAATAGAGGTAGTTAGTGAGCACTTCAGATTATATGCCCGTAACCAAACTGTCTGCACAAAAATTGTTACGTCAGTACCTTAGGATTCTGAAACATGTATTTTTGGATAGAGCACATATTAGTTCCTAAGTAAAGTCTGGACCTGACTACGGTAGGTCCCATAGTTTTGAAGCTATGGATCTCTAAAGTTCATTTTTTTTCATGTTTTCGGCAGCCTATAACTTCGAAAGGAAGCATTTATGTACCCAGGTTGGTCTATACTTTTCGTCTTATTTTGGTATAAGGAATCACCTCCCAAACGTTATCGGTGTTGATTTGAAACACCCTGTATATAGATAACCAAAAACGTTGTTTTCTGTAAATCACGATTTAAAATATTGGTATCCTACCAAGGCAGACTCAAAGTCAGTGGCACTAGCGCTCTAATACGGTTTCTGGAAGATGTACGATTATGATAGCTATACAGCCATTCATGATAAATCAGAAACCCGAAATTGACCATCTTTAACTTCTGACAGTATTTGTGTCGGCCAAAACATATACAGTGTAACGTGGGTTGCATATCATGTAGGCGACACATCAGCGTTCCTACTTTGGTTTTCTTCATTTTACATCAAGTTGCACCAAAGGAATCAAACCATGGTCAAAATATATTATAGGTGGGTTGATGCCGCTTCTATGGCGCAAAATAGAAGGTGGTCACTCAAATATTAACTAAAAAATATTTGAATTCGAATATTTTCGACGCGCTTTTTGCTAGAAATTTGAAGGGCGAAATACATTGCTTCGCGTTTCCCGTAAGGCTCTTCGAGCAAAGTATGTTCATATTTCCTTTCAAGTTTGTAACTCAAGTCATTTCCAAGATATGAACAATTTTTAGTTTTCGAATTTTCAACCATAACTTCGAAATTCAAAGGAATTTGATTTGCTGACCAAAGTTATTTATTTTTGATATGAGGTAGTTTTGTTATAAATGTCATAACAATCGGTGTAAGGGCACTTTTCATCCTCTTATCTGACTATACCCTTTTTCGCTTTATTTATGAACCCCTGGTTCCACCTTTAGGTCATGAATTTTAATCAAAGTAACATAATGAAAACAAAGTACAGTACCATTATATGGTAAATATATTAAACAGTATTTTATTATATCTTGTTAAGGGGTCGAGGATTAACATCGGAAGCCTCCCCTTTGCATATGTCACTGGTAATTGTCTAGTCATGGTTCTCGAGTCACTGAAAACTATTTTTTTCTTTTTTTCTTTATTTTTCAATCTCAACCCCAACTATCTTGGAAAGGAACTTAGCATGAAAGAAGTTAAGAAACATGAAAATAAATTCATAAATTGTCCTAAAACTTTCTCGTGCAGCTAAATTAATGATATTATTTGACTAAAATATTTACAATATTGGGGGGAATAAAATAGAAGAAACTTGGCCTACTTTATCCCTCCTCTACCCTAAAGACCTATTGTTAGCTACAGGCTCTCTCCGTCTCTACCGCCACTCTACCGACCGGAAATCGAAGATGATGCCACGCAGAATAGACTCCTGTGGAAGTTCCACACTGAGCGAAGAGTCCTATTCCACGTCCATGTCTGAGTCTCGGTGTGAGAAAGATTAGACAAGTGGTTAAACCAAATAAACTCAACTGAGAGAGTGAGTTGAGAAATGTCGTATGTTACCGTTACAACATTATATGTACGGGAAAATTACAGTATGAATTTAATTTTATGCCCATTTTACCTCCTTATTCTTGACAGATGTCAACCCCCAAACAATAGGCGTAGGCTATCTTCACACTAGGATCTTGTGAACCGCTCGCGTGACTGGATCATGTGAACCTGTAGTGTGAAGGCATTAGATACTTCTGAGCCGTTCAAAATATGTGAAAACATAATGGCAGCCATGCTAGAGCCAGAATCTGCAGCTTTAATCTTGGCGATAAATTACAAGAAGAAAGAAAAAGAAGATACAGGACAATTTGGATTCATCCTAATCGATCAAGACTGGAAGAATGTTCATTTTACAGTCTGTTTCCTAAACTAAGAGAAGATGAAAGAAAATTTTTCAATTACTTCAGGACATCTATATCTTCGTTTGACGAACTGTATAATAGTATAAAGTGTACATTTCATTAGAGTAGCGCCAAAATGAGAAAATTTTCGACATCAAATATCACGTGTGAAGCTCTCTCACAAGACTGCATGTTATTTTCTTCTCCTCCAGCAAGCTACCGGTGGGGTGATCTTCATAGCAGCTCAGTGTCGCGGCTCACTTGCACCGAAGCATGTGTGTGAAGATCTACATTGAAGACAATACAATCTAAAGCTAGCAGCTGCAGCTCACGCGAGCGGCTCACAGGATCGCAGTGTGAAAGCTACCTTATTTCATAAGAAAGCAAAAGCCAAATTTTATTAAAATTACAAGTTTACGTAAGTCACCGTCAAATACACATAGCTCTCGCGTTTCCTCGCTTGAATTAAATGACAGTTACTTGTTTTTCTTTTAAAGGAATATTAAGGTTTCAAAGTGTCTATACTAATGCGTTATTTGTGGAATATTCAACTCGACAATAAAAAAAAAAAAAACGTTTAAAAATAAGAGCAAGTATTATTTGACTATTACACATGTAGAGAGAAAAACTGCATCACACAGCAAAGGAAATTTCATGCCAGAATAATTTTAAAAAATCGCAATTTACTTATGTTTTAATCTTTCACAATATGTCTTTATCTACTGTTTAGTTTAAGAGGAGGACTATAAACAATCCTCCATTAGACTCTGGATGAACATAAAATGTCTAGAAAACAATAGTTTTCTCTGTTTGGTGTGTGTTCATTTTTTCAAATACTCATAAAACTGTGACACACGGCTGCTTATAGTGAATTCACTTACGTTGCGTGTGCTCTACAATCTACAAACACAAAAGAACAAATATTCCAACCCTACAAGTACACGAAAGAAAGGAAGACATACTATTCTTTTTCACAAGTTTTTCTTTTTCATTGTAAGGTGTCTACAAAGTCTTCTGCTGAAGACAAACAATAGCTAATATTTACTGGATTAGGTGTTGATTTTTTTTAATGAAATGAAATCTTTGAAAAAAAATGAAAGGAAATCTTTGAGTTTTACGTCACACGATTATACCGGCTAGGCTAAAGGAGACAGTGACGATGAGAAGTGAATGAAATGGTGGAATGATGAAACTGGGAGGAAACGGGAGGACTCCGAGAAAACCCACGTATACGGTGTTTGTCCACCACAAAGCTCACTTGATGCGAGCTGGGATCGAATCTAGGACCCTATGCACCAGAGGTGAACGCTCTACGACTGTGCCACCCCGGCCCTAGATGTTGAAATTAGGTTGTCTCTTTTCAACAAAAGGAAAAAAAAAAATGTAGGGATACTTCATCCATGTAGTTAGTGGTCCTTTTTCTGTAATAATATAGGTCTTTCTTGTGAAGGGTGCCATAGTTATGTAATTGATGGAAGCGAGACAATTTAAACAAAATAGACCCTATATTATTTAATATATAATAAAGAAATATGGCTAATTCAAACAATATATAACCTATGAACACACTTTTTGTTGTTGGGCACATTCCTACCCATCTCCTGAATGCTGCTATTATAAGATTTCCATCTGTTTTTAAGGTTCTGTATAATAATATGAAAAGCGAAAACTAATTTGCAATAAAAACAAGTTAGTTTCGTTTTACAATGTGCGACCACGGTAGACTTCCGAACTATGGGAATTCAATCTCGAACCTGAAGTATTGCATCTTTAACTACTGGTAACAGTAAATTATTAAGATCAAAGATAGAACCTGTTCCTCGGACTCTGAATTAATACCAAAAATCCATTACTCGCTATGTCTTACTGCTTTTGTTCTTTAAAATCAGAAATGGTAAATTTTAACCATTTCCGGATTCAATAGAGGGTTAAGGGAAAGCTGAATTGATTGGGAAAAAACTGCATCTCGATATCTCTTACTGTTTTTCCTCTCTTGGAATCAGTATGGAAACCAAAACTAATGAATTTCGACCACTTCCGGTTTTGGTAGAGTCTTCCGGGTTGTGATAGTATGTATTCTTGACATCCTGAATCGATTGCAGAAAACCGCTTGTCAACTACCATTTTTTTTGTTTTCTGGCGATAAATGTGAAACCGGAAATGTTTTTTGAACTACTTCCGGTTTATAGAGGGTTAATTAAGAAAGTGGAATCTATTCTTAGGAAGGTGAATCAATTGCAAATCCACACCTCGATATCTCTTAGGCTACCGTTTCTACCGTCATTGAAACCAGAAATGACTAATTTGGATCAGTTCTACTGATGAAACATATTTTTAGACTATGTACAAATAGCAGAAAAGTGTATCTCGATGTCATTTACCGTTCTACCTCTATGGAAATCAGTATCGAAACAGGAAATAATATTAAATTTTAACCAATTTCATTCTTGGTAAAATGTTCGGATTAGACATTGTACGTTACCTTGTGACACTGAATCATTTGTAAAAGATCTTTTCTTGTTATCTGTTACCGTTCTCGTCCTATGACGATAAACGTTGAAACCGGTAATGAATAATTCAAACCACTTCCGGTTCTAATTGAGAGTTAACAGAGAAGATCGAACCTATTCTAGAGATGCTGATTTGATTACAAAATAAGAAACACATATCCATATCACTTGCCGGCTTTGCTCTATCGAAATCAGTATTAAAACCGGAAATGGCTAATTTGAGCCATTTCCGGTTTGAACAGAAGATTAATGAAGAAGATGGAATATATATAGTGTCCCAAAAGTAGGTATACACCCCCTGCATTGATCAAGTATAACATTCTATTTTATAGATTTATTTGCTTCAACTGTTCCAAACTTAAGGTATAAGTAAGTACGGTAAAGGCATTAAGAACAAATAATTATAAAACGAAGTCTACCTGAAGGATAATAAGAAATGACATAAAAAGCAATAAGTTGGTCAGTACGGGACCGTATACCTATTTTTGAGTCACCCTGTGTTTTTGGGACAACGAATCGATTGCGAGAAATTTCAATCAGCATCTCTTACCATTCTTCCTACGTGGAAAGCAGTATTGAATCAGGAAGTAATATTAAATTTTAACTACTTCTGGGTTTGGTAGAGTGTTCGGGATAGTCATGGTACGTTGACTTTAGACGCTAAACCGTTTGCAAGAAGATTCTTGTTTTCTGTTGCCGTTTTTCTTTTATGACTTGTAAACGTTGACACCGGAAATGTCTAACTTGAACCACTTCCGATTTAAATAGAGAGTGAACAGAGGACATGGAACCAATTCTACGTACCCTAAATAGATTGCAAAAGACCGCATCTCGATATCTCTTACGTTTTTGCTTTTAAAACTGTCAATAGACGGGCGGACGGACAAAGCCGTTCTGTAAAACTTCTGACACTTACGCAAAGCATAGTTTGAAATACTACTGCTATTATTATTATTATTATTATTATTATTATTATTATTATTATTATTATTATTATTATTATTATTATTATTATTATTATTATTATTATTAATAATAATAATAATAATAATAATAATAATAAAGTTACCAACTTCATTAATAAACTTGAAAATAGTGACAATTTGAAGCCTCGACAGTACGCGGGATATTTTCTCTGAAATCGGGAATGTCAAGACAGTTGAAATGCTGTTTGCAGCAGTTTCTAGTAAAATTAACCAAACTTCTTCATTTCAAGTCATATTGGTTTAAGATCTCCAAGTTGTTTTACATAAAATAAATAAATAGAAAACAAATTTTATGCAATCGGGCGCCATAGAAGGAAAAATGCAAGGGAAGCGAGGAATAGGAAGAAAAACACAGCTGATCGATGATTTGAAAAATAGGAGAAAGTATTGGAAGTTGAAAGAGGAAGCTGGAGATCGAGAAGCATGGAAGAAACATTTCCAGGCCAAAATCTAAAATTGAATAAAAAAAATCCTCATTAGTTTGAGGACCTGCCGAAAGGCAGAATACTTAATAATAATAATAATAATAATAATAATAATAATAATAATAATAATAATAATAATAATAATAATAATAATAATAATAATAATAATAATTCTAAAAAGGATGATAGCATTGATTATGGCTGTTTTGAGCTGAAAATTCTCGAAGTTCAACTTTGGGTATCTTCAGAAACCATAAACCAACGATGCCAGGTTCGAGCCTCTAAGAAACCTTTGCAGTTAGGAATACTAACGTAAGACATGTTGTTGAAATGTTATTAAGTGTAGAAAAAGTAACATTCATTGAAGTGAGTAGTAATTCGAAACTATGTATACATGTGAGTATATGCTAATTTTGTCACCTACGTTTCCATACGTAGAAGAACACATCCAATAAAACAAAAGACAGCTCCGCATTCATGGTAGAATTGAAAATACAAAGGAGAAAAAAAAAAACAGCATTTGCAACGGATATGAATGTCATTATCTTGGAAATTTAGATAGGTATATATTTCCTTATCTCGGCAGGAGTGTTTATGTTAGTTCAGTGGTAGCCGCTGGGTGTAGCCGAGCAGTCTGAGGCGTTAAGCTGACGAGTAAGATGAAGCCCATTGTGGGTTCGACTCCCTCTGTAGTAGCGAGGGTGGGAATTTTGACTGTCCTCGATGTTTCTGTGTCCGTGTGCCTGTCGAGCCCAGTAGTCCTGAACATAGGTAGAAAGAGAAAATAAGAGCTAGGAATTTTTCTTTCTTAAGAAAAGTGGTAAAGTACGAGACTGCTGATCGTGAGTTCGATCCCCACTTGGGAGAAACTTTTTGGTATGTAATGATATATTCCTCAATGCATGAATAATTATATAAAATAATTACGTTAAAATAAAAATTAGTTGTATACATATTCACCCAATCATTTAAAGACATAAATAATTATTATGTTTAAAATACAACATCTGAGATGTGGTGGGTGAGTGAATATATCGAACTTCGGTATATTATATATGAATGTAAATATGAATTAAGTAAAATGTGTAATGGTAATACATAAGTGTGTCTTGTCTATTTATCTGCAGCTATTTGTCGTACGGAAGTTACTTCTGAATATTCTAATTACATCATGGTATTTACATTTAAAATAGTATTCTAATCTTTTTAATAATATTAGAAACATTTGCATCTGACGTTTATTTAATTCACTCCTAAAGATGTGTATTATTATATATGCACTTTATTTGTCTGATGCATGACCATAGTTATGCAGAATAAAATGCACAATTTATTGTATAAATTCAGTAAAGCGGTTTGTTCTACTCTCATGAAATTATTAGCACTTCTCTTCACACTTTAGGAGCGAGACAGAAACACACTAATTGTATTTCGTTAAATATTTCCAACCTGTTGTTTTGTGACGTATCTTGTATAAGAACCAACGGTCATCAAATAGGTAGCATTAGAAACTCATTAGTTCAATTTCCAAATTTCAGAACGTCGAAATTTCGGAATTTGAGAATTTCGCAATTGTAGAGAGTGAAAATTCCATTATCCAACACATGAAATATGACAAAATTGGACAAGGTCATAGGAAAGAAACCATATAAATCCACACTTTCACCAATTGAGTGATGGAAATAAATTCATATATTGACATTGTCATTTGCTATTTAAGTGTGTTCGAACATTTACTACATTGAGACCCCGGGGCTTCGGAATATCCGAAGTTCAATAAAACATTTTCAATGAATATAAATAAGTATCACTGTCATTGAACATCGGAAACTCGGAGTCATGTTTCTTTAGAATGGGTTTGTAAGTGTGTTCATATTAGTTTACTAATAGATTGAGGGATTCTCAATTGTCAGGTCTTGAGTTCAAATCTATGGAGTTTTTTCTTTGTTAGCAGAATTGCTCAAAAATATAATACAAAGAGTGATTGCTGCGAGAAACATTTTATAAAAGTTTAGCCAGTGGTAAAAGAGCCATTTTCGGAGTCGGAATGGGTTCAGGCATATTATGTCCAAGACTCTTCTGTATTTATTACACATTCCATTCTTCTGAACATGTCATCTATTTATTGTTGACCGATAAATCTATCTCTTTCTCCTACCTCCAGCCATCCCTCACAAACAAGGCTTTATAGGTCATCCCAAGTTCTTGATAGATCTGCCTCAGGCCTATTGTTCTGAGTATGCTTCACCTCTGTCTACATATTTTCCATGTGGTTCAGGTCTGCTCTACTAAGCTGCCATTCAATTAAAGCAATCTCAGGCTGCCCTGCGAACTAACTATTCCTAAACCACGTGGGAAGTATGCATTAGGGACTGATCTTGCTGGAACTGAATGACATCATGATGCTGAAATACGCGTACGGATGGCACCATGGTGTTACTCATGATGTGTAAATACTAAACACTGTCCAGATGTCCTTTATTTCTGTGAAGTTGTCACGACTGGAAGTCCAACCTCAATATGAAACATATACATGACCACTGCCATTGCAAGCAGCCACATACATATCTAGGGTCATGTCCAGTGCCCTTGGATGAAAAACAGAAAATGGGGCCTCTCATTTGATGTTGTGAATATGGATTCATCTAAGAAAACTATGTTTTCCCAGTTGCGATCTATATTCGCGTTTGCAAAGGACGAGACGATAAATTTTGTGTTCGTTTGAGATTTTTCCTTCACGGTAGCAACACAGCCACGTAACGCAGCATGAAGAAGCCTTCAGAGCGCTGTCTCCATACTACCAGGAAAGCGAGAAGCTTCCCTTAGCTATCTAGACGTCCTTAGTGAGTCTAACTAGGTTTCGTTTACTAATCTCACACTTTCCGTCTCGGTAAACGAATGAGAACGACCAGTATATCGTAAATTACAAACCTGACCTGTGTACCGTATTGCCGAATACATCACCTAATAGCTATAGTGACAGCGAAACCAATTCATCTACCAGTGGCAGTTGCAGTATTAAAAAAAAAAAAAAGATTGTTTTTTCATTATACCTAAGCTTTCAAATGCCGTACTCAGTGAACATTCAAGTGGGCTAATGGGATTCACTAATCCCCTAGTCAACTAAAGAAAAAACTTTGATTTATTTGTTCGTTTGTTGAGCTTTAGTGTTTCTTTCAACAGCGAGGCTATATCTATACGAGAATAGCGAAATATGCTTTTGGCCATTCTCCGCTTTTCGTTATGGTAGTTGATTACACTGACCTATATACTGACAAAATGGTAATAATTTAATTAAGAAGTCTTTTAGCAATTTATATTTCGTTTCCACAAGTGAACTAAAAGTATTTTCCATTTAATTGATAACGATGAAATTCGCTTTCATGTACAAATTTACAATGTTATGTTTTGCCATCCTCGTATTAATATGAGACGTGGACCTATAGCTTCATATGGGATTCGAACTTTATGAGCCTCCGCCGACAATCGAACTTAGGTATCTCGCGTCGGAAAAAAAATGATATAGTTTTAATCGTTGATCATTTCAGGGAGCAGACAAGGGGGAATTACCTCTTAGAGACAAAAATTTCCCCCAGTGGCAAAGGGATTGTTCGTGCTCAATAAAGGTTAACAGTATTTTAGCGATGCTGGTATTGAAACTTCTCCTGGTGAAAATTGTCTGAAATCATCACGGGCTTTAATGCTGTTTTTAATTATGATGATTTGGAAATTAAGTAACAATGAAAATACCTCCTCCGAATTTATATTTTGTATGTTCGTTACCCGTTGTATTCTTACCGTATCTTCAAAGGATGCACATGAGTAGAACCGGAAACCAGAGGGGTTGACGGGAACCCGACATCAAAGTTTATCCTCGCTCACAATTTTTCGTATTTACCCCACAGCCAGCTACAGTTCTTTCCTGAAGTGTGGAAACGCAGCGATCACCATGGTGAAAATCGGCGGTTTTCCGCTCGGTTTCGCTTTTAGAACAAATACACACTCTAAAGTCAATCTTGCTATCTCGTTTGTGAAGCACTTTATACTACTATCACTTTCGGTTATTAAAGGAAAGAATTCTAATATTCCACGTGTTGTTGCAGAATCAGTTGAAACAATCACAATCTTTCAACTCCGCCCATTATGATCTCCTGTTCATGGATGATTGTAAGGTCATTTGCACACGGCAACGAAAATATCGGTGAAAGCGCCGATAATATATGCGATGAAATCGACTTCGTAGCTTGCACATGACACCGACATTATCGGCCGATCTTCCGACACGGCAGTTGCTGTCGGCCAAACCCCCGATGTTGCCGGCAACATCGGTGACACGGGTTTTGTCGGGGGCAATGTTTTCTTATGATTGAATGCACATGCGGCCGGCTTTGGTTTAGGTGAAGAGAGTGAGTGACAAGTCGCTGTGTATTCTCGTTTCGTTTCTTGTCTTTGGAATTTTGTTGTTTCCATTTTTCTATTACAATTGTATAATAATATTATTTTATCTTGTCCTACAAACAACTTCAGAACATCTTATTATTTCTTTTAAAGTCTCTGTTTTGGAGTAGCTAATTCCCTTATTAAATAAAGTATAAAATGTGGGAAATCTGAAGAGTACTGGTTTCCCTCTAATAGCTATTATCAAATAGAATATAGGAAATTTAGATAACCAATTTCCGTTGATTATTTTCTACTCCCTTTTTATTTTTTTCTTTCCCTCTCTCTCTTTTTGATTGTATCTTTTTAATCTACTAATGCATTTAATTTTTATTAAATTCTGGAAATTAATTTAAGCGTAATTTTCAAAGTTTGATACACTGTGAACATAAGCATATGGAAAAAATCCTGATTATTATTACTTCCTTTTATTTTCAAAAGAATTTCTGTGTGCAGATCACTTTTCCCGGCCCCACTCAAAAGCAATGATTGAATAGAATATTTGTTGACAAGTCAAAGTAGAATTATTATTATTTTGAAACGAAATCAACACAATCAAACACTCTTTGCAAAGCTCCCAAGGACAAGTGACTCATTTGACATTTTCTTGATCGTGATCTCAACAACAGGGATGTGACTCTACGCTTCACTTGTCGCAGATCTTTTTTCTCTCACTTCCAAAACTTTCCCCCATTCAGTGGTCGAAATAAGACGGTATGCAGTGGTATGCCATACCACCTCTGGTTTCTCATTGGTGAAGACATACCGCCTCTGGTTCTTCAGTAATCATGATATACGGTCACTGGAAAGTGGATGCTAATATACCTTTAATAAATCAATATTCATACACAATAATTGACGAATTGCTTTTCATGTCATATATTTTATTTCTATTGTAGAAATAACTTCTAAGTTGACAAAACCAACATTTTTGTTATATTTGTCCTATCTTTTGTTTTTGAAATGAGGTATCTACAAAAAAGTTCAACATTTGCTCCTACGCAAAAACTCATGTTGTGTTGATTGCAGATAAGGATTCAGTGTTGGGCCCAATCCAAACCAAACGCAATGTATTGAGGCAACTCGTCTAAATTGAAATTGGAAAGTATCGTTATGAGTTCTCCGGGACTTCTTTTGTGTCTTTTTGCAAGTTGCATATAATGAATATCCTCAAAGGTAATTGTTTGAACTTTTCCGAATTTAATATCAGAGATTGTTGCTATACGTAATAATGATACTTTCGTATAATCTAAAAATTGGTATTGTATAATATCTGTATAAATAAAAATTTGATGTAGATATCCGATATCTACGTATGGTTGTTTGAATCCACGAGGTACTTTAACAAGAACTGATTTTTCAAAAAATCCTAATTGTAAAGCTAATGTAAAAGACAGTGTAACTGATTCTACACGTTCATGACATTCAACATGTACAATATTTGAAAAACTAAATCTTATAAAACTTGATACTGCGTTTAATTCAACTAGTAAATGATGAATGGATGGACAATATCCAACAATAATTTTACTTTTCATAGGATCTGCCTTTTTAAATTTGTACCATATAACACTTTCACCTCCGGTAACATTGTAACATGTTAATGGAATATGAACTTCACTTAATCCCACATGCCAATCGGATTCTAATAAACGAATATTATTTGTAATTGATTAATAAAATGTGTTGGACTATTTGTAGGATATACATCTGCACTAGCATTTGAAACTAATGTAATGTAAAAACTATTATCAATAATTTCAGAAATCACTTTCGTTTAAAGTGAAGTGTAAAGTTTGAAATTCCAAAACGAAATGGCAATTTTAATTCGAGTTCATCTTTTAAGTTTACTTCTATCGTATCAAAACATTTCTTTTCAAATTTAACATAATGTGGTGTGTGAAACACAAAAGATTTTACAAGACCGGCATTATATACACTAAGTTTTCGAACTAATGGTCCTACATTTTGTTATTGTTTTTCAATATCAACGCACACATTAATTGTATTGGGAATATTATATTCTAAATCACATGGAAATTTTAAGTGTTAATATTAAATCAACATATCTAACTTTTATGTATACATATTTAATATCAAGTGTATTTTCATTAATAAATCCAAAAATATGTTGTAATCCTGGTCCAATACTAATCATACATTAATTTAAGGTAACATACGAACATTTTCAAGTATCAACTGTAGAACGGATTCAATCGATGAATAATATTCTGGTGTTATTTGAACATGATGATGTTCAACTTTATCATCGATAACAGTAGTAATTATAATTTCTTCATTTTCACCAACATTATAAAAACTCTACGGAATATTAATTTGTCTTAATGCAACAGCCAATTCCCCCTCAATTAAATCAATAGCTTGTGCTAATTTAACTCGAAACGATGCTGTAGTAATATTTTCAAAAAGTTTGCTATTTGCATTTGAAGGAAGTGTAACGTAAAAGTCGTGTGTAAAGTTCGAATTCATTTTGCAGACTGAACAGAATCTGGTCTAATTCATGAATTCATACTTATTGGATATCTTAACCATTTTACACACATCTAGCCATTTTTACGCTTTAATACTTTTTCAATTAAATAAGTTTTTTAATTTATAATTACTTTTTGTAATTCTTGTGGATAAAATATTCCTTTAGCTTCTTCACCATTCCAATCTTTTAATTTATAAGTGACAGGATCTGATTTAAGACATTTATCAACAATAAATAGTTCTTGTGACCATTTAGGTAAATATCCTTTTTCTAATATATGTTTATACTTACTAACACGAACATAATCACCCGGACTAAATTTACAAGTGATATTCTTTTTATTATTTCTATTTCCGTATAACGTTTCCCACACTTGATTCACATTGGAATCATTTACTTGTGCTGGTGCCATTTTAATACCTGAATAATATGAATGATTACAATTATTTAAATCTGATTTAATACATTATAATAACGATAAGTATACTTTTCAGTAAAATAACGATACAGTCTTTCTTTTAATGTACGTATAAACCGTTCTGCTAAAGTGCAATTAATTTTGGAACACTATAATGATTAATTTCATATTCTTTAAACAATTGTTTTACATGACGATTATAAAATTCACCGCCTAAATCTGTTTGTACGTTAAACACGGACAACTTGAAATTTTTTAAAAAATTTGTTATTGATTTTGCCATTTCAAGACCTTTCTTTGTTTTTAGAAGAACAATAAGAAAAACGTGAAAAATATCAATACAACATAATATATATTTAGAATTATTATTATACTTTACAATATTTGCATATCTGCTAAATACATTTGTAATGTTTCATTTAGTGCATTAAACACAATACATGTTCAAAAACTTTACGAGCTGGTGCATGTAATGTATAGGCATCTTGAGAAGCTAACCATTTCTTAATTTTCTTTTTAGATAACTTTGTTTTACGTTGTAACACTTGTATATTTGATATAGAATCAGGATTTGAATAATCATAATATATTTTTGATAATTTTGTAATTTTTACATACTATATTCTTTCCTATGTTTAAATAAATTAGCTACTACTGCAAGACTAGCTGATTTTCTTACTTAACGAGTACGTTGTCTACTCCACTACTACTATTCACTTTTGATACTGGTGTGCTAATGGGTGTACCAATAAATTCTTTAGGAACATTAAGATCTTCTAATGAATTTTTAAATTCATGAATACCTATAGGATTTCTTGAATATTTTCTTGTACGAACAACACCATTTACGAAATCTATAATATTTGAACATGGCATTGTTTTTCCATGAATACGTACTATACCAGACTTATCCCATTGAATTTTATCAGAACTTGTGAAGTATTTTAATAATAGATCTATTTTCCTACGAAGTGTTTTCGGTACTGATTGTAAAATGTCTGATACAAATGATAAAATAGAAGTATTGTTATCATGTTTGAAAGTTGATGATAACGGGAATATTTCTTCTTCTTCTTCTTCTTGAGTGACAGGTAAAGTAATTGGTATATCGTAAGTAGCGATGCAAACCTTGTTGATATAATTTCTACTTTTGTTGTACACTAAAATCCCGACATTTTAGAATGTTATTCATTTCTTCATCTAAATGTGACTGATATGAATCTATGGATTTAAGATTATATTGAATTTCATGTACAGCATTTTCAGGAACTAAAATCATTTTACGTCATTTTAACATACTTAACGACTAAAAATACTACTTCCTACTGCTGCAAGAAGTGGTCCCAAGTTTAACGGTAGAAGCGCACCACATTTTTGTAGTACCAACTTTTTTCTTCAATGCAATACGCTGCTGAGATAAAGCACGTAAGATCTTTCTATGCCTATGTAAACGTTGCTTATGACGAGAGTTTAAAGAGATGTTTTCTTTTGTAGTGTTTTTAGCTACTTGAGAAATGGTTCTTATTAAATCCCCTGAATCATTTTGTAAAATTTGTTTTCCTTTTGTACTCTTGCATTTGCACAGAGCTTGTTGTAGTGTTGTTTCACCTTCAACATCTTGATGCAGACTAAAAAAATTTCTGTATGCATGTCTTTTACGTTAGCGTACACATACATGATTTCATTGAGAAAAATATGTGCATATTCGCAATGCGTCATTTGTTTTCTGTGTTAAGTCAAATAATAAATAAGTGTGAGGCTCGTGTGTTACTTCTTCGAATACATTCACAATTTGTTTACTATACCGGGACATAATTTGCCTAGCTAAATATTGTATTTGTAATTTATCACGAGGATTTGTAAATATTATAATATAATGTGCATTTAAACTAATATCACCTGCATGTTTTCCTTTTTGACAAATTTTGAATAATAAATATTACAGTTAAATTTTTATGTTGTGCATACTTTGTAAATAAATTAGCAACATCACCATTGGTTTCTAACATTAAATCATCATTTTTAATTTTCTTTAATTTTAAAATTATTCATATCAGGTATTCCCTCTACGAAACGTATTGTTGCATTTGCATCTAATTTAGGAATTACTGCACCATAACATCAAACAATATCATTAAATTTTATACTAAATATTTGATCACGTTCATTAAGTAAACGATTTACAACACAAGTTTGCCAGCCTTTGAAGGACCACCAATTAAAATAGTAGAAAAATGTTGAAACTTTACTCAAATAAATGCAAACTTTACCTTGTACTCAAATAAATGCATACAATAGAGCATTTGCTTTATATACACACATCCTCACAGAGAAAGAAAAAATAAATAGTTTTCTAAGAAAACGATCCAATAAATAATTAATGTTCACCGAGCTTCCATACAAAACAACCTAATAAGAAAAATAACTGGATTATAAGAATATTATAGCTCTCGAGTTAAAATAATCACAATTATAGAATGTACTTATAAGCTTCTACAATTCAACAAAACTTGTACAGCAAACGAAATGGTTAAAAATAAATTTAGAAAAAATAAGAATAAATAAAATAAATTAAGAATAAATACATTTTAGGATGTTCACGGCACGAAAACAAAAAGAAGGGACATACTAGTCATACTTACTTGTTCGTGGGCCTATAACCGTAAGGTACACTTGCACGTTTTCGTAGAGGTTCATCGTCAGTCATGTCATGTTCGTCAATATGTTTATGTTTTTTGTTGACCTCACGGTGTGTATTTTTCTCTTTAAAGCTAAAGATACGAAACCATGGTCTACGCACGATACTATTTGGATTTTCTATTACGGTGGACTCTAATTGTCCAAACACTAATTTATAGAAACTCTCAAAGTTAATTTTGTAAGATATCCTATCATTTAGTGTTATCTCCCTAATTTTGCAAATACGTATGCTGAACATTCCCTTGGGCATTTCTTAGCCTCATAGCGTAATTTTTGGCCCCTAAACCGATAAAGGTTTTGCACTCCCAACCTCTGGTATTGCATCTGTCAGATCACCCAAATACTTTCCCAGCGGTAACAAGGGTTCCTCATCTTTTTTTTCTGTAGGTACATGATACTGTCTGTCTCACAGTAGATTGCTCTGTCTAGTCCTACTGTCATCAGTAGTCCGTACATTCTAAGTGTAGCCCACGAAGTAGTGAATTCGGCTAGTATCACATTGGAAAACTCTAACGGAACGTTTTCAGTTTCAATGTTACCTCGTCACTAATGAATACACTCTGTGACATGTCTGTGCGTTGCCCCCATTTTGCGTACAATGAAATGAGGCATAGTTTCGCACATCGCATCAATTACAGGTTCATCCTAATGTTATTACAATTCAACCGTATGCCTCCATGGGCATAATATTCTTCAATATATTTCTGTTTGTCGCCTTCCGTTTTACAATAAACGGGAAAACCAGAGGCTTCCTTCTTCATCTGAAGGAAGGAATTAACATAAGTCCCGAACAAACCACCTGAATTCCCCTCTTCTGGATCCAAGAGCTCAAATTCCCATATTTCATTTATATCGAGTATTTTGTAACCATTTGAAGAGCAAGGTGTAACTCTGGAGTACAAAATGTTCCTGTGAGAGCACACTCAGCATCGCTATGACTACAATTGTTTGTGTTTTCTCCTTTCATGCATGTGCGGCAAAGACCGAAGAGTAATCGGCCTCCCGAAACGTATGGCAAGATCGGGTAATAGAGGTCTTTTGGAGGAATTATGGTGCACTTCACTACACAATGAATACTATCCACATCTGTTAAGTCCGGCCCCATATGTATCTTAGGTGATTTGAACGGCATAGGTTTATGTGCCATTATCCATGGGAACAGACTCGTTACATTGGCATACGCGATTTGTTCATCACTCGTACAATTGACAAGGAACGAAAGACCTCCGTGCGACCGCCGTTGTAACAATTCTTGGGAATAAGAATATCATTCAGATTAGCACAACGTTCTTGAATAAACCTTTGTACTTCCTTATCCGTTTTGTCCAAAGAGCATTTCTATATTTCGTATAGGTTTACACCTATACTTTTCAGGTACCTACGGCGCAGTATGGTTTGCTCATATCGTTTCTCCATCGTATTGTATGACTAATGAACGTCGTGCAGAATTGCGTGACGGGTAAAAGGGAAACAAAGCTTACAGGCATGGAAATAACATCCATAGAAGTGGAAAGCAGCGTTGAGTCCCTCGTGCCTCCGTCGACTTTGTACTTACTAGTATACTTTCCCCACCTCTCCTAGCATGTTGGATTTCTATCTCTAATCGGTCTTCCATATACATAAGCCATTGCATAGCTTTAGTACTATACTTGGTGTTATGATGGAAATTCAACGCGGGAATTACAGGAATAGTATCCTTCGGTAAGTGCAAGGTACGCAGCGCAAGACTTGCAATGGTGGATGAGGGGATTAAGCATTGCAAACCCCCCGTTTTTTCTTCGATAATATCGCTAAATTTGATAACCGCTTCTGTTAGAATTTGAAGGTCACTTTCGCAATAAGAGAGCATTTCCTTTTGCAGGTTAAATTCCTCGCCACTTACCGCACGTTCTTGGTGCCAGGCTTCCAATTGTAGTCTTTTTTCCTTGCTTCGCGACTCAGGGTCATAGAACTCACGCCGAGATAGGGACCAACATAATTTTGATTTTCTTCTGTATTAAACAAATATGGGAAATCACCCTTCTTTAAATTTTGACTAAGGCCTAAAGTTTTCAGGAGCTTAGAGAAGTTCACTCCGAGGAAAAGAAAAGAATCACGGAAGAAGATACGATTACCAATGTTGATATTAAAAATCTTCTGATCCTGAATAAGTACACTGGGAATAATATACTGCTCTTCTATTAGATTTTTAAGGCAGAAGAGACCATCGCAGTGACTACTATTATGGATGATCGCCACTATCTTCTCAAAGACAGAACGCTCTACTAACACATGTTTAATAAAGGCCGTCACTGTCTCAAAAGAAAACGAAGGATTTTAAACATTATCCCCGCACGTTTTACAAGGCTAATCAATGCCTTTCCTTATACAGGCGTGACAAACGTTGCGACAACAGACCAGTACAACTTTGTGCTTCCTTTCACCGCGCTCATTTGGTGCCTCCAACATCTTCTCTACATCATAGGTTATGTACATAAACCTATTCGTATAAACAGGCTTCTATCTCTGTACAAAACATGTGTGGTTTGTATCGACATGTGCGCGACACGTCAAACAGAAATGTTGAACACACACGTGATCAAATTTTCGACGCCTGATATCAAACATGATACCACAATCGATGGAGACCTTAACATTATCACTTTGAGATCTAGCCGTTTTATTACGCTTAACATGGTTCACAAAACTTATACCCTAAGCAAACTTTCTATTGCATACATTGCATTTAATTTTGTTAGCGGTATAATCGCGTTTCGTGAGTGTGATCGCAAAAAGAACATCGACTTTCTCAGTTGTGTTTACGGTATCTCTCATCATAACCTTCCAAACAATAGTACTTCCGTTTACTGAGAAAGCTTGTAACATTGCGAATAGACTCGAAATGGCCAACAGTATTACCTCTTTGATAGTGGATAAGAATCTTAATTTCTGCCAGTTCTCCAATGTAACGAATTATATATTTCCGGTTATTCTTTTCATGCTCCTAATAAATTATGAGTTGATACTCCCCTTTCAAATATGATTGAAAAGCATCAACATCTGTAAAGTCACAGCCTCCTTTACTTTGAAAGTTAACTCCTGCCATCTCACAGAAAACTTCTGCTCTAAGAAGCCATGTATCGCGATCTTTTCTTTTTGTTATGCAATTCATATTTTGTGCTGGTGAGTTTTACTTGTTCCCATACTATGGCCAGAGGGAGCCAATAAATATTTTCATTTTCAATCCGTATTAAACGCATTTCCAAATAGTCTAGGTGTTTGGAATATTTTTCAACGGCATTCGTTTTATTACTTCTTCCGTCGCCATGCATGCTGTCGGTTATGTGGAATAGAAACAGTACTTCATGCTCCAAAAGAAACACCACCTCAGTCAAATTTAGTTACGTTCGATTGAAGTGAGGACTGATGTAGCAGAGAAATTGTGTTTTCATCTCCATGGAAGATGCATGGGCTTGTTGTTGGTACTGTTGCTACTGTCTATGTATAGTCCAATGTAGTCCTAGGGGCATGCATTGGAGATCATATGTTCCAACGAAAAATCAATTAAACTTTCAATATAGAACTCTGGGTTATCAATATTCCTTTATCACCCACAGGTCTAACGGCAATTTCATGGCTCGTAAGATGAAACTTACAAACAACTTCGAATTTACTATTTCTTTGATTTGGCCATCATTATTATTATCAGTATTACTACCACTTGTTCCATCACTATTAGTGCTACTAGTAGTACCACTTATACTATTATTGTTGTTGCTGCCGTGTGCTTCCATTGTTCGAACAAAGGCATATGATGGGCCAGGCTGAAAGGAAAACTATTGGTTCAGATAGTCAAGATCATTCTTTACACAATGTTGAGGGGCATTGTATACAGAATTTTCTCCCTCGACATCTGTGGTTATAACCACAGCGTTGTTCTCATTTTGAGGTAATCTCCTCATTTGTTCAACTGGTACTTTATCGGAATTTAGTTTGCCAATCTCATCTAATTCATCTAGGCAAGCTAAATCTTCATAGGTTAATTCATTTATATTGTTATGACTCGAGTTATGAGGGGTCATGACTATGTATTATTTTCAGATGGGATTAAGCATGGTTCCGAAAGGTACCGCTTTTAAAAATAAAAAAGTTCGAAGGTTCTGTATCTTTTATCCTATCCACCTGACCCCCATAAGATAATAAATACATAAGTTTCTGTTGAACCTGATTATAACTTTCTTTTGTTGGGAAAAATCCATACGCAAACAAGTCCAGGATATCAGCACTGGATACACGGTGCTGTGGAATTAATATATTACCTTCAAAGGCACGAAGGGCGCGTAGTAGTGTGTTGTACCTCTCCTACCCCCAATGTCCCAGACGCTGCATCTCTATGATACATTTCCACGTACTAAAGGCTCTCGGGTAGTCGTTTAGACCGCGCACCAATTCCTGGAGGTAGATCTGATCGGTCATGTTACTTTCCTCGGTTGGACTGAAGAAATCCATCTGAAACAGACAAAACAGAAACAAATATTTTGAGTTATCAAAATCACGTTCAATATATCACTTTAATAAAAAAGGGAGCAATCAATTTTTTTCAACCTTCGGGTCAATAATTATATGCAAAAAAGCAATTAATCAAGTTAATTTATGAAGAACGAGTAACTATTCACTTTGTGTTTAGTGGAGGATTGGAAACGTGTGATATGGTCGGATGAGTCATCCTTCACCCTATTCCCAACCACGGGCCGTGTTTATGTGTGGAGAACGCCCAAAGAAGCTTATGATCTGCAGTGTCTCCGCCCAACTGTGAAACATGGCGGCGGCTCGGTGATGCTGTGGGCCGCCATATCATGGTTTTCATTGGGCCCTGTGGTCACACTTAGCGGACGAATCACTGCCAACGGTTATGTCGCAATTTTAGGAGACCACTTGCATCCTATGGTCCGGATGTTGTTCCCGGACAATTATGCCATCTTCCAGGATGATAATGCACCCATTCACACAGCCGGCGTTGTTGCAGCGTGGTTTGAGGAACATCGGGATGAAGTTCAACACCTCCCCTGGTCCGCATAATCCCCAGATTTCAACATAATTGAACATCTGTGGTCCGTCTTGGAAACACGACTCAGGCGACGATTTCCACCTCCATCCTCTCTCACAGAACTGGCCGATGCCCTGCACGAGGAATGGTGTAAAATTCCACTTGCTACCATTCACGATCTCTATGCCTCCATCCCACATCGCATCAAGGCTGTTCTGAAGGCGAAAGTTGGCCCGACACCATATTAATCTGGTAAGTTGCAATTTCGTTCAGGTGTTTCCATTTTTCTGATCACCATCTGTATATATATATATATATATATATATATATAGCGAGTAATTACGAGAAGTTTAAATATTATAAATAAATAAATAATGTTCTACCTTCCTTTTTTCTTTCCTTTCCTGAAAAGATACTGGAATCTGATTTCTCATATATTGTTACATTTTATTCCTGTTCACACATTTTAGTATTTTCAGAACAATTTTAGCACGCTCACACATAATGTTCGAGTAATCATTACGATCCAACACATATGATGAGTTTACTATGGAATTTTTCTAAGTTCACAAGTTTCGGAATATAATTCTTCTGAGTTTCCTATGGAAGCGATGGGAGGCTGACGGCTAATGTTTCAGGACTGATGTGGAAGATCATATTTTATTACATCACACTTTCTAATGTTAATTTGGTTACACTTTTTAATTTGATCACGATTTTGAAATATTTTCGGAATATAATTCCTCTGAGTTTCGTATGGATAAGAGACGGGAAAAGGCACACAGTGTTCGAGTAATTACAGGAGATCGCGTTTCAAAGCTTATAACAGACTTCTGGTGGTCTGAGACACATTTGAAATTTATTATATCATAATTAAAAATATTTTTCGATTAAACAAATGTGTAGGATTATGTTTCACACATCGAAGGGGTCGTTCAACCTTTCCAGGGTACATTCAAAAACTTCTAACGGCCTGCCAATAAATCCTTACCCTCCCAGGGGCCTGCCCAAGGATACCTGGGTTATAGACAAGCTCGTATACACGGCAATAAATCAATTAATCAAGTTCTATTTATGACCACTGTCACTTGAATTGGCACCGGTGAACAAGAATCACAGTTTTTAAAGATTTGATCTTAGAAAGATTTATACTCTTTCGATTCTTATAAAACAATTTACTTCTATTATTTATTTTCTGAAAATATAGGTGGCACTAGATAAACATTTCTTATCGTCTTTTCGGGTATAAAATAACAACAATTCATTATTACATATAAGTAGTATTAGATTTCTATCCGCACATCGGACCCCCAACAAATATTTCTGGCTACACGCCTAATTTGTTATGACAATCGTAAACTATGTTGACAATGGTAAATCACGTCCAATCCACAGAAGGTGTTGTTGATAGTATGGCCAGGCCATGCATGGTGGGGGCGCTTCACCATGTCTTTTTTGTCCGAGATGAGACCATCAATGCGGATCTCTACACTTCAAATGTTACGTTGTGGCTGTATTGCAATTCAGATCCATGAAATGCAACGCAAACATCCAGGAAAGGTCAACAGCCATGGTGTCCTCAAGTTGGATGAGAATGCTTGCCCAGCTGTCGCGTGAAGGACGGTGTAGGCTTCCTGCGAGTTGCAGTATGAAATCCTTCTCCAACCACTGTAATCCACCGATATCTCTCTCACTAACTACCACCCTCTTC
The DNA here is from genome assembly GCF_964235325.1 of Thermobia domestica. Lineage (NCBI taxonomy): Eukaryota > Metazoa > Arthropoda > Insecta > Zygentoma > Lepismatidae > Thermobia > Thermobia domestica. Next base: position 205,281,903 of record NC_137463.1, on the reverse strand, counting down.
GACGTCTCGATCACTTCTTGGGAAGGTAAACCTTTCCTGATGATCAAGCGGTGGAAGGTGTGGCTGAGAACTTCTGTTGCGAAGGTGAATTGTCGGGGAGGTTGCTCATTGTGCATAGATTATCTGTTGATCTGTTTAGTTACTATCTTTTTGTGTTAAAGTTCATTAATTTAAGAGAACAATATTGTGTTTCCAGAGATTATTTATCAAATAAGATGTAGAGATAAAAGCAGAGCTAGGAGATAATTTGTTCCACAAAGGTATTTTCCGTTAGAACAGAAAACGTGTAAATATACTGTAACCAATCAGTTAGCTTTTTGATTTTATGTGAAGCTCAACTATAAATTCGTATAAATGAAGTCTTTGGGGTTTCTTTCACCGTAGCTCAATAATCATCAGTGATATCTCACTAAGAGTACATTGCGAGTCATAATTTGAGTCAACCAGAACAGGACAGGACCGGGTTTTAAGGAATCCAGAGGAAAATCAAAATAATAGTTACTGTACCAAACCTCGATTTTTCAAATCTAACAATAAGATTCTTTAAAAAACTTATTAGAAGCATGGTAATTGTATGTCCGCTAAGGGCACTTTCATCAGGAGCACGAAACAAGTTTTACAAACCTGCCTATTTTAAGAATTTGATGGCGGTAGTTCAAAGTGTTAGTGTATACTTCATATATTGTGTTGTTTTAGTTGTGTGTTCTGCCTATAAGCAGCACCTAGTCAACTTAGTTGATACAGTGGTAGGCTGCCCTGCACTAGGGGACAACGAGGCAGTTCCTTTATTGTTGCTTTACAAAGATACATACTAAATTAGAAATTTGGGAGTTGTAATATAAGATAGAATAGCATTAGAGTGTAGACTAGGAATAACACCTTTATATACAGGAACCGAATTGTCACGCAGGATGGCAGAAAATCTACCTACCAGGGGCGGATATAGGACGGACTTCTGGTGAGCGGTGGGTTGTAATACTGCTACTTAGAGCTACTTTAAGAGCTCCAAACTCGGGGATGGGTTTTATTTATATATAAAATAAGTAAGTTTCCCCTTCTGGGGGGACGATCGCTTGCCCCCTCCCTAGATCCACCTACGCTGTCTACAATCATGTTATAAAATTTGACAAATCGTACGTGACACATTGACTTTCCAGTTTGTAAATCATGCTTTTATATTTATTTTATTTTAATTACAAACAATATTGTGTTACTATGAAAAGAAATATAATAATAGATACAATATATTGTCTGATAATGTACTTTTATATACAATACGTAATTTGTTCACCACAATGTAGTCAATCGACTGAATACTGTACATATCATCTTTGGACCATAGTTTTAGAGTCAGTGTTAATTTTGAGATTTATTTCATTAACTACTATATACTATGTACCGTGTTGCTAGTGTCACAATTAAGAGGTTGATGAGGATGTTTCAGTATTGGCTTCACCTTAATAGATGGTGTAGTTACAAATAAAATAATTTTTCTCTATTTTCCTAGAAAACTACGAATGAGCTTTTATGCTGACATTTTATGAGGGACGTTCCGAAACTAAGTTTCGTAATTTTTTTCACACTGAAACTTTATTGCCAAATACAAATACACCATGGCATCATGAACCATATACCTTGCACTATTTTTCGACATAGTTGCCATCTACATTGAGTTGAGACATTATTTGTCGTAGTGTTCAATCAGTTTGAAGAAACTACTCTGGTAAAACCCGGTGCAATGCGATGCAAGGAATTGTCGCACAGCCTGCTTCATCTCTGTATTGTTTTACAGACATACCGAGAGCGCGGCTTTCAATACAGGAAACAGGTGAAAGTCTGATGGGACAAGATCTGGGCTGTATGCAGGGCTATCCAATCTCTCTCATCCGAAGCGACGTATCTGATATTGTGTGAGCCTTGCTGTGTGTGGTTTTGTGTTGTCGTCCAAGAGCACAACACCTTCACTCAAGAGCCCTGGCCTCTTTCGTCGAATGGCGGACCTGATTTTGGTAAGGATGCCGCATTGATGTTTCCTTCACGGGGAAAATCAAGGAGAATCACATATTTTGCGTCCCAGAACTCTGTGGCCATAATCTTTCGTGAGGAGTGTGACACTTTGAACTTTTTCCTCACTGGTGAACTGGAATGCTTCCACGTCATTGAGGCGGCTTTGGTTTCTAGGGTAAAGTGGTGCACCCATATTTTATCGCCTATGATGATTCTGAACAGGAACTCGTTTCCCTCTCGCGCGTACCGCATCAAGTGATCGAGCCTGATTCCCATTCTTGCAGCATGGTGATCCAGGGTCAGGTTTCTCGGTGTCTATCTTGCAGACACTTTCCGCTAACGATACATATCATGAATCATTTGATGGACCTGAGCACGACCAATACGCAGTGTGGACGCCACGTCTGATGTTATGCGCCTGTCGGTTAACATCATGTACTGTACTCTACCAATGCTGTTTACATTCGTGGATATGGAAGGACACCAACTTCGATCTTCATCCTCTGCACGCTACCTTTCTTCGCTGAACACGCAACACCAGTGACCAACCAGTTGACGAGACATGACCTCTTCACTACACATGGTATGGTTCATGGATGGCGGACACACTAGTCCCACGTGCCCATTTATATCAGATAACTGCACGCACTTCCATTGGTGACACATCTGTTTACCAACGTGATTTGTACTCGAATAACGTCGGGCACACCGGTATGCTGCTACTTTCTCTTCTTCGGCGTTCTGCTCATACGTCATTCCACCCCTGCTGACGCTCCTTCGGTCGTTGAACCAGCAATGAGTATGGTTTCTTATGACAATTGTTTATTTCACCTGGTGAACCATCATCCCGTTCAAAACAAATGACGAAACTTATTTTCGGAACGTTTCTCGTATATAATTTTTCAGTTCAATGATTTCTATCCACTGGTGTATGTCTCGTCTCTTGTTTTCATTAAACCTAATACTATTGTAGAATTTATTTATTTTTAAATTCTTGAAAATGAAAAATTCGGATTAAGAATTATTCTTTTGGACTTTTGGCATCTATGATCATGTTAAGCCCGTCGTGTACGACGGATCTCAACCTTTGGTGAACACAAACTCCCCGGGGAATCGGGGAGGAAGGTAGGAAGGGGGAAGGAAGGAAGCAGTGTTAGATACAATCCTGGCATTCACCTGTTGCGAATAAGGAAACCTTTAGTCAGGATGGCTAGCCTGAAAAAGCTTTTTCACTTTTGCGACCGAGTATCCCCATCGAGAATTGACCCGGGAGTGGTCGCACTAAACGTGAGGGCATTAGCGACTTTTGAAAATTAATTCAGCTATAGAACGTGCAATTTTTGATATTTCAACAAATGTTCTCAAAGTGTTTCAACAAGTGTTCTCAAATCAAATTTTGACATATGTTAAATTGTGAAGTTAAGGAAAACATATTGCTTGTATTTATATATAAATGACAAAGTATGTAAACTCATGTCTTTTCATTCAATAGCAGTTTGGAATTAAATTTCATAGTTAGGTTTTTCACCATCCTGGACATTCATTGCACAGATAGCTTATACGCTTTTCGGACTGATATACGGTGCTCTTACTTCTAATGCTAGTCTTACATTGTCAGGAAGTAGAGATTCTGAAAAACACAGCGGCGGCAAATTTGATTCTGAAACTGGGGCGGGTACAAGAAAAAAAAAAACAATATCTAAATTTATTGACATCTATGTCACATCATATACAGTCTGAGTATACATAGCTGCAATAATACTAACGTTAGTTTACTAGTAATACTCCTTTTTTTTTTTTAGAATTTCTGATAACATAAGTTACGTTTCACTGCCAGTTGTAACTGGATTTTTATATTTGGCGTTCAGTTCTTAGTTTCTACTTTGCCATATCTTTTTGAATTACGGTTCTAGCCCAGGGCCACGGGGGCCTAGCCCCTAAATTTTTGAATGATAAAAATAATTGAAGCTATTATTTATATATTTTTGAAAGTTTGTAGTAAAATCATGATATGCATATCATAGTCTGAGGTCTGGCTGACCCCCAGTTTTTACCTTCTAGATCCGCCACTGCGCAATGGAAAGTAATAGACCACTCTACCCCTGCTTTGGTGGCTTTTGGCTCCATCTAGTTTTGTTGGAGTAAGGGGACTAAAACTTATCTTCGAGCAGAATACTCAAACATAAAAAGACAGTATCTCTTCTACATATACATTTTAAAAAGTTTTCAACATTTGTTTTTAATTTATAACTACAGGGTGTCCGTGAAGTCCTTCCCTGATTACAGAAATTGATAACTCAGGCTAGAAATAAGATAGAAATATGAAACTGGTGTTGAATTGTTTACAAACTATAAAAGTTTTGGTCACATCAGTACACTTCCACATGAGCACCCTTGGAAGCACGTAGCACATCTAGGCGATATTCAATTTCCATCCACACATTAGCCAACATCACTGGAGGGATCGATGCAACGACTGTGGTTATTCGTTGCTGCAGGGTTTCAAGATCTGGTACACGTGTTCGGTAGACCTCATCCTTGACATAACCCCATAAAAAGAAGTCTAATGGGGTTATGTCAGGAGAGCGTGGAGGCCAAGCTGTTGGTCCATCACGACCAATCCATCGCCCAGGAAATGTCCTATCGAGATAGGCACGGACGTCCAAACCTAAAACAAACAAAATTGAGACTTGGTAAAACAGAACAAACCTAACACAGACAAAAACTTTTATAGTTTGTAAACAATTCAACACCAGTTTCATATTTCTATCTTATTTCTAGCCTGAGTTATCAATTTCTGTAATCAGGGAATGACTTCTCGGACACCCTGTATTTTTAATATATAGGCTACATTCAAAACTTAAAAATGTAGTGTTTCGTAGTCATTACAAATCCTATTGAACATACAATTTAACCCTTAAATCGTGAGCGTCTCGTCTCGTAAATTACGAAGCCATTTAAACCGATTTAGTAGGGTTGACAAAAAACGTAACGTTAATGTTTGGTTTAGCTGGAGTTAAGTATTTAGTCCTCTTTGTTCTTTCCATTCTTCAAAGGTGATATCGGAAGCCATTCGAGCTCTTTGTGTGCGATAATAAACAGGATTGAAAGTGGTACAAAAGTTATTGTAGTCGTATTTCAAAAATGAAATATCCGTAGTTGGGTCTCTACATTACGAAAACGAAATGTTCGTGATTTAACGGTTAAGGGCTCCTTTATGACTATATGGTTACCACACTCTCCTTTAGCGCCAGAGACTTGGATTTGATGCCTGCTGCCCAAGCGGAGGGGCAGAAACGTTTTAGTGGGCAGCTATTTTATATATTTATTTATTTTTGTATACTGAAAATAATAATGTTACTTAGCCTACATTACAATGCAACATGTCTGGGATGTAGATGATGGCCACGGGGATACCCGCCCCCTTGCCGAAGCTTCATCACTGAGTGTACTTAAATAACTATCTGTAAGGTAACGAAGACATTAAAACGAATCAACCAATAAAAATATAAAGAAAAAGAGAGAGAGACTAAATGGTTCCTCTTAGCTGTGTAGCGTGGTTTTCTGCTTAGAGGATGTTGTAATTGTTAATGCATTGTTTTTAAAGCACTATTCCATTATTTATATTAATATATGATTCTATTTATTCAGTGAAAGTGACATTTAAACAGTTTGCAAGGACGCTACGCCACTGTTACCTTTTTTGTCTTGTTATTGTATGCGTCTATTTTATTCCAAAATTGCAACTGTTTGCACTACCACCATTATTTTAGGGACATACTGTACTTTTCACTTTTCACTTTTCACTTTTTAAATACTCGTAGTTCTGTTTTCTATTTTTTAGTTTTTTATTTTATTTATTTTTTATTTTATTTTATTTATTTTTTTTTGTGATAAGCAAATAGATTGACAAAGTATGCAGTAATAAAATTTGGTAATAAATTAGGCTATCGCAATGACATTTCTAATATTGAGTTGGTATCACTGCTTTCGTGTTATTAAAATAAGTAAAAAAAAAAAAAAAGGAAATAAACTCGTTTTTGTATGGCTGCATGTTGATCGTTTATTTCCCGCCGTCTGCGAAAGACGTACGTTTCGCTACTGTATGATAACAGTGCGAGTAAGTGGCTTCAATTCTAAGGCCAGAAAAAAATAAAAAAAGTAGACTGCAATCTCGCCAATGACCACGCCTACGAGCAAGTACTATTACTGCATACGATACACACATGAGCTTTCTTTTTTTTTTTTTTTTTCTTAGTTGTGTATGTGTCATGGATCTTGTCCATAACTTGCAAAGGCCGCCATATTTATATTCTGCTAACCTTCGTGGCTTATAAAAATATTAGATGTGTTATACACTCACTGTACAATCTCTGCTTTCATGCTCTATGTTTGTTTATTGATTGTCGGCACCTCTTGATGCTCAATAATCGCGTGACAAATTAGTACCTTCCGTCCTGCTTTCGTGTCCATTTAGCGTATTCACCACTATAGAAACTGGCATTTATTATGTCCACAACTTTTATATTTTCGTAGTATTAATACTCTCAGAAATATTTTCTAATTTTTTTAGTACTATTAACTATTTAACGTGGCATTTTCGTTCGTTTTTTACTAATAAAACTAACGACATGAAATTCAGAATTCGTTATCAACATAAATCAACATCATTGGTATTCTGCCATTATTAGCAGTTCATTTGCCGCAAACTGAGAGACTTCCATGCAGCACCATGGTTTTCAGCTAGCCTCTTGGTCTTTACGCAAGGAAATTTTTAATTTTAATACCGTCCATCAACTGTAGCATCTTTCGAATCCTTCCTCTTTTTCCTGCCGCCGTTCCTTGTGGTATATACTTCAAGATGCAGTTCCTTCTCAGCCAATGTCCCAACTTTTTTTTTCTTTATCTTTTTACAATTGCATCTAAAATGGCTTTTTCTCCCCTACTATTTTTAACACTTCCTCATTCGTTTTCCGTTAGACAAAGCTAATTCTCTCTAGTCTCTCCCACATCCTTATTTCGAAATCCTCCAGGAAATACAATAAAATGTGTCATGTTATACAATAAAAAGAAAGGAGGAATTCTGAACAAGTATTATTTATAGCTGTCTTTCTTTTGTGCATAATTTCCCAATATTTCAAACTTCCTTTTCTGAAGGCTTATGTTGGCTAGTACCTCAAAGAGGAATTATGAGTATAAAATGATTCATTTTGCCTGTGGTGAAGACACATTGCTAATGAGAGCGATAAAAGACTACAAAATCACTGAAATAATTTAATTAGAGGCACAGAACGCAGGTAAATTAAGGTAGTACACTTTTTCTCGTTTCTTTTATGGCCCTTAGCAGAAAATGAAGTGTGTACTTAGTAGACCTTCTTAAAAAGTTACAAGAGTAAAGTATAAGAGTTCCCTTACCCTTGTAGCCCTCGCTTCTGCGTCGCTGAATCAAGTATGTGCTTTCATATTACAGACAAAGACTACGACGACGAGGATAATGAGTGATTTTTTTTCCTCGCCTTGTTCACGACAAAGTTAGAATTAATCAAAGAATTACATTAAAAAGTGGTGATAACCAACCTTTTAACACCCAGTCCCGCGAAGACGTTATAAAGTGACAACAAGAATGTCAGTGGGCATTGCATATACAATATATATCTGTAAATACATTCATATACTAGCATTTGCTTTTTCTTCTTTTTTTTGAAACAGAATTAATCATAATAACGAACTATAAGTAAATTCTCACTACGGACTAGGGAAAAAAAATCCTTGAATACTAATGCGACATTGTTTCACTGAATTGCAGCCTTTTCTTTCCGAAAAGGACATTTCTCTCTCTCTCTCTCTCTTTCTTTCTTTCTTTTTTTCTTTCTTTCTCTCGCTGTATTTATCTGTCTATCTATCTATCTTGGTCTACTATAGTCTTCTTGGTCCATTTACTACAAAAGAAAGTGCTTCATCTGTAGGCATGTTTTCTATGCAGCACATCACAGGACGTAATGTTATCAGAACTTATTGTCATGTGCGCAAACAAAAAATATACAGATATACTGTGCCTCTTCCTGTACTGCGAGAATGCAGCCAATCAGATTCGTTCATTGTTGAGAAAAAATGGTGCTCACGTCGATGTTTCTCTTGACATCATAAAACTTCCTTGTGGTCTTCGGTGCGGGAGACCTGGGTTCGATTCCCGGCGGGTGCTCATGCTGTTCGTACCCCACGTTAAGTTGCAGGTCCACGTCTTAATATAGCCTCGCTGCTGAAAGGGACGCTAAACTGAAAATCAAATCAAATCCCAACGTCATAAGCAAATGAGGGAGAAAGTTGGCTGCTTATGAGTTAGCAGCTATTGAGGAAAGAAGTAATGGAGAAACTTGAATAACGTAATCAGTATTTTCGAATTAAACTAAAACAGCTGTCAACTCTGCACAGTATTCTGCTTTCTCAGCATCCCAAAACTCCCACTCGTCCCACCATGTGATTTCAAGTTTTTGTCAGAATTTATTGTCTGTATAGTTCTTGTCTTTGATCATGCGAAAGGTCCAAGGTCAATCGTTCTTCAATGAATATGCTAAGATATTTCTTTAAATTGTGCAACAGGTCTTCTATTTGTATCTGTAGTTAGTGGAACCGAAAACAAGAACTCGACGCGGAGAACATACGGTTATCCGATTCTTTTAACAAAGTAAACTTCCTCCATAAACCGGAATGTGTCATAGTATCAATATGGAGAGGAAATACTTATAGCCTAACAATAAATGAGGTTTAGTTCTCTTACTCTATCAAATGTATTTTCGTACATTAATATAATATTTACATGTAAAACTTTGCATATTTTCTCTATACTTGATGAATCTATGCTGTCTATACAGCACTTCATTCTAATATGAACATGAATCTCCTCTCCCTTTTCCTCACTGTATCTGTACATGTGCTTCACGGATACAAATGAAGGACGAGAAACTCTCAAGGAGAGTGAAGTAAGAAAGATATCGGATATTTGTTTTCACTGTAAGAAAGTTCAATATTCTGGCTAAAACTTTCCCGGTGACACTTTTTTTTTTCTGAAACAAAAAGATAAAAATTCCGTTACGATATTGATAACTACAGAAGTTCTCCAGAAGCACATCGATTTGTCGTGTTTTAAAAGTACGTTTTCGAGAAATTCACTTATGTATTTTAAGTGGTCAGAAGTTGAATCAATCATTTCTAAAAAAAAAAATATATATATGTAAGCTAAGAATGAATAAAATTGGCACTTTTAAATGGGATTAACTACCGTTTCTTTAAAGTGTAATTTTCCGCCTCGATATTTGTTTACCTTAGTAACACCCTAGTAACAATATTAATCCTATGAACTGAAAACGACACCTGAAACGTTGAATAGAAAAATAACACGTTTCTTGAAAATGTCAATGACAATTAGCATATCTATACAAAATTTGGAATCGACCACTTAAAGTGGCACGTTTCTACAGAACTTATGGTTTCCGAGATCTCATTGTCAAAATGAATCGGCCGTAAATATATAAACGTAGCATTTTTATATATAGACGTTGAGTTAAGTTTGTGGCAAACTTGAATCTTGAATAAATTAAAAATGATGTTAAATGGTAATCTTTTGCTTTTAAATCCATATCCGAGTACACCTCATTGCGGCTCTACAGACCTTTGAAGCTGCCAGTACGCAATATGTTTTACCATTCACATTAAACCGAAGTGTGGGGCCGCGGTGGCTCAGTGGTAGAGCGTTCACCTCTGGTGCTTGGGGTCCCGGGTTCTATCCCAGCCCCCGCCAAGTGAGCTTTGTGGTGGACAAACACCGCGTGCGTGGGTTTTCTCGGGGTTCTCCCGTTTCCTCCTACTTTGTTCATTTCACCATTTCATTCATTACTCATCATCACCGTCTCCTTTAGCCTAACCGGCATAAACGTGGGACGTAAAACTTAAAGATTTCATTTCATTTTAAACCGAAGTGCCTGGAGAATCCGTCAACCCACTATACGTAGCTCTTTTACTGGTTGCCTAACAAGCATATCAACCCTAGCAACGTCCTGTAACAATGTTAATCTTACGGGCTTAACACACAAAGCCTAAATCGTCAACGTTGTTTTCCAAGCTGGGGTCCCCAAGTATTATTTTAATTTCTCTATTTTTTGTGCTTTTTTAACGAACATTGATCTAATTGTGTTCGTTATGCTACATTGATCTAATTATGTAGCAGATATCCCAAAAGGATGCAGCGCACATATAAAAATCGGGAATAAATTGGTTCTTATAGTTGCAGCAGTATCACCAAATATCACCGTCTGGGGTCCCTAGAGACCCCGCTTGGTGTGTTAAGGGACATATATATGAGAACTGGCAACTGTACACAAACTTTGAAATCGAACAGTGAAAATAGTTCGTTTCTGAAATTTGTTTTTTTCGAAACCTTATTGTCCAAAGGAACTGACCATAAACATATAAACTATCATCTTAATATGTATATAGATAAAATGTTGCGTTCTCCAGATTATACACAAATATAATTTCAATTTATTTCTCATCTTCGCTAATTGAAAACTGAACACAGAAATCAATATTGGAAGCCTATATATTAGGTACAGGTTTATTTATTTATTTCGAGTTAGATATTCTCTTTCATCGTTGAACATGGGATGTGAACCACTTGTATCATCACTTGATATTAAATCTTGCATTACTCGCACAGGGAGCGAACACTCGAAACATTTTCCTTCTAGACAGACATTTTATCTGCAGCTGTAGCAAGGACATTGTATTTTATTTTTAGAATCTGAACACATCAGTTAAACACAATCACCAGTGGAACAATTTCTCTCTCATAACGGCGACATTAACTAATCCTATAGTTGAAGAAACTAAAGATAGAACTGAGCTTCTTCGTAGGCAAATGGACAACGATATTGTGTTGATAGGAGAACTTCTAGTTCGATTTCTGGTAAAAATTTAATGTCTTTCCAATCCCATGATAAGCAGTAGGATCACATTTGTATAGTATCCGAAAAGATCCAATAAACTCTAAGCTGTAAACTATACGGCATAAAAAACGTATAAGCCTATGGACTCATCCATTCCCTGTTGAACCTCGAGCAATTCCTGTTCTGCTTTATACGATGGGGCCTTTGGCCTACATAATGCTACTAACTTAGATTTTAAATCGTCATAGGACATCCTATCAAATTGATTTGGGTTTTTAAGCTGTAACACGAGATCTAGTGCTGTGTCTTGTAAATATATTGGTAGAATTTCCTTCTTCTTGGCCGCGACCATGACTGCATGGTTGCCATATGGTCAAATAGCATAAAAAATCTATCCGAGTCTTCATGTACGTGTCCCGCATACTTCGTCAAATGTGGCATGTTAAAGGATATATTAGATGCACCCTCTGTCATATTCGTGTTATTCTCTCCTGATCTGTATGTTTGTTTACTGATCTAGTTTCCGACATAAATCGCACTTAAGGAAAGTAAAAGAAAAAAAGGGAGGGAGGGAGTTCATATAAATTTTAGTTGAATTTGATAGCAAAACTTGGATACATTTTGATACTGATTTGTGCCTGTTGAAAAGTTAATAAAAAGAGCGTCCCGTACAAACTCCGGTGCCTATCACCATGTAATGACTTTGGTAGAGTCAATAATGGACCGAGATTTATCCCCTTCACCAATTTATTATAAAATTTGTTAAATACAAAACGTCTTTGATTACAAAGAGGAAAATAGTGTCTCTCTTGTTATTATCCAGATGAGAGGAAATAGGTGTTTGCACGGTGCCACTTCTCTCAAGGCAGTCTCCAAGGCCCCTGCCGGTTCTGGTGAGCCTTGAAGGATAGACCCCTCAGCTCAAGGCTGCTTCACGAGGCTTGGTTGTAGAAAGGACCCCTAGTCCAGTGCGACCTCGGGTAAGGATAGGTGTACCTCTAGTCCAGTGCGACCTCAGGACGGTGTAGGTGATTTGATCAGTTGGACGACTGATGCTGGGTACAGAAACAGAAACAGAAACAGAAAAGTTAAAAATAAGGACGCCCCTCGGGAAAGCCCGCGCCCTGGATAGTGGGTAAGGCATCATCCAACATTCTACATGCCTCTCCCCCATGCAGTTAGTAGCCTAAAGCTGCTGTCGGTGGGTGTGTCTCGCGGTTTCTATCTTTTCGGAAGACATTTACACGCGTATCTGTATATAAAGTGTAAATAGGAAAGCGCGAAAGAAGATTTTATTGTCTTGATAGAGGGATAAAAAACCTGGAAACCAGGAAAAAAAACCCTGTATCGGTCATGCTGCATGCAATAGTATTTACATGGCAAAACCACTTGTGAAGGGTGGTGAAAATCCATGTAAAAATGTCTGTATTAATAAATTAATTATTTATATTTTAAATTATGTTACAAAACCTATCTGTATGTGTTACACTAGCTGTGTTGTCTGTATTGGGAGTGTTTTGTTAATGGGGATATCTGTTATTTTTTAAGCATGCATATCTGTATTCATTGTCCATGGCCTCGCCAGGTCGTCATCGGTTTGCATCAGTCACAGCTGCGTTGATTACCCCTGCTCTATACTGTTATTTCCGCACTGTTTCTTCTGCTTTAATGGTGGGCTGTCTGTGGTTGGGTTTCTCTTCACAGTATCTGCGTAGGTGTTGGTGATGTAGATCTGTCCTGTAGTGGTTGTGATTGCATTGACTGCATTTCCGAAGATTTTTCTAGACGCTGCTTTCATGGCTATTGTTAGATTTCTGCGTTGTTGTTGGCTTGTGGTTGTTGTGAATATGTTTGTCGTCCAAGTTACTATTTTGTTTGTGGCTATTTCTATTGCTTCTTTTATCCATTTCTTCATTTCGCTGTTGAATTCTTCCTCTTTGCTGGTTGTGGATGTTTGTGGTGACTGGTGGTCCTGATAAGAGCCAGTAGCTGGATCTGATTTGTCTTCTATTGTTATTAGTGGTGGCGGTAGTCTTGGTTGTTGCGCTTTCGGTCTGTTTGGGCAACTGCTGCTACCAGTACGGTGGGAATCGCTGATGCACGTGGCACAGAAGTTGTTATTTCTTGGTTTGTTGCACTCTTCTTTGTGCTGTTTGCCACAACGATTGCAGACTCTCTCCACTTTGCACCAGTACTTCAAATGCCCGTACTGGTAGCAGTTATGGCACGGCATCGGTCTAGGGAGCGTCCTCGAAGTTTCTACTTTGTATTGTTTTTGTTGTATCTTAACTCCGGTTGCTAGTAGTTGGTTTACTTGCTGGGGGTCGTCAGAGAAAATTCTCAGTAATGGTGTTGGGCCTCTGTCCGTTTTGATTCTTGTGATGTTCCGGATACTGAGTTTTTGTTTCCTAAGCTCCACCTTTATTTCCTGCATATCTAAGTTAGTAGGTACACTTTTTACAACGCATGTATAGGTGGTGTTGCTTCTTCTGATTTGTTTTCTTGTGCTCCTGGATTCTGGTTGAACTATTGGTCCTCTATTATTTGGCAGGGGTGAAGAGTGGATTTGGTTGCTGGCTGTTGTGGGTGGTCGGTGCTCTGTCTTCTGGTTTTCTCTGGGTGGTTGGTCCTGAAGAGGGCCGGTGTGCTTTTGCTTTTCTTCTTGGGTGGCTTCTTTCTTCTGCCTTCTTGGCTTCACCAAGGTGAAGCCGTTCGATTCTTCTTGAGCTCTTCCTTCATTGGTTTCTTGGTGTGTGTGATTCTTTCTTACGGGAAGTTCTTCTTTGTGGGTTGTTGGTTTCTTCCTATCTTGATCTTCTTTGTCGTATTTCTCTTGGTGGGTTTCTTCTTCTGTGTTGTTGGCTTCTTCATCTTTCATGAAGTATGCTTGTGGGCCGAACTCGGTAGCTCTGAATAGTCGAAGGAACATCTTCCTTGTAACGAGATTGGAAAAAAGAAAAGTAATTTCCCTGTGTCCAGTTTTTCGAAACTTCACGTTTGTTAGGTCCATCTTTTTCGCTATAAGGTCCATAATGTCCCTTCCTTTTTTGAACCCTCCGCCAAAGTTGGCTAGCGTTACTGGCAGGTCAAAATCTTCTGAGACATCTGGGTTGGTAAACTCGAAGGAAGCTTCTTCTCGCTCCGTCTTGTCTTGCACGGTCGGCACTTTCCGGGTAGGAGTCATCTTTCTCGGACGCGGCATGATTGGTAGCACTTTGCACTTTGGTCCTGAAAAGGGCCACACTTTCTGGGTTCACACAATGTCACTATTTCACTATATGGGTGGTTTGGTCCTTGAAAGGGCCATTTAGTCTCTAATCTTTAGTGTCTTGTGCCTCTCTAAGCTGTCCCGGGGAGATAGTATTGCGTTCCCGTCAGCCGACTGTCGCCAAAGGCTGTTCAACCTATATGGCCAGCGCGAAGCTTGACTCACAATAGGGGGTCCAGCCGACGGAAAACAATGCCTATTTCCACAGAAAGCGGTGTGTGTTAAATGTGTTGTGAATTTTGCCTTTATTAGAACACAGTGAAACACAGTTTCTCTTCTCTAAAAGACTCTATGCAGAGTCGTTATTTATCTCAACACTGAGATCACTTTGTTGGTGAGCACACCTCAGTTAACACCGCAAGGTTTACTGGTGTGTCACGGCGTCTTCTCTTCTCTCGGCGTTAGTCTTCATTCTCACTGCATGAATTTCTTCTCTGCCGTCGATCAGCTTCCACTGATGCTGGGTCCCTCGGTGGTCTGTCTTTTATCTGTCCTCTTCGGGTCCTTCCGTGAGGTCCGTCTTCTTTTGGCGATCCTCGGTGCCTTTCGTGTCGGCTTTTCTTCTGCTCTTCTGTTTATAATCAATAGCACGTGTTGTGTTGACATGTGCTCTTGTCCTGATGTGGAGATCCTTACAATAGTATCATGAGGCCAAAACACTGACGTAAGATATGGTGGAACAAGTACAATTAGTTGGAACAAGAAGAACAGTGTCCACTAAGCAATATGCCATTACAAGTTTCATAATACCAACCCTTACAGGCTACACATTGCATTCAATCAATAGTTTTACCAGTATAGTCTTAATAGTATTCTTTACAAGCAACACAATAGTCAATGCTGTCTTTACAATGACATATTTTTTAACTTTCACCTTTGCCCTTCTTTTTTACAAATACCCCCTTTTCTTTGTCCGCCCGTTTATAAAGTTGAACCTTTATACTTTACGTTAGAACGTACGTTAAACAGACTTCTGGTCATACCACTGCTTAGAAGGTTTTTTTTATTTATTCCTTCCAGGAAGAGTTCTGTTAATTTTTGGAGTTGGGATAAGTTCAGTGAAATAGCTGTCACTGGAGGATGTAGACTAAGAAGACTTAGATGAAGTATTCGCTACAAGATCACGGTTGACGTCTGGGGACTGTTGATATCTTTAGTTGATGGTTGGTTATTATTGGTCTAAACTGCAGTTCTAGTACGTGTTTGTGTCGGAAACACTAAAGAGATGGTACTTGTTGCAAAGACTGCTTCTGGGAGTACTAAAGGATTGAATGGATATATGCTAGTAACTTGAAAAGCAGAAATTGCACTCTGAAGTGTAGCAGCTCAAGCATCGTTAAAAATTGGTTTTTCAATTAGCCTTCCACAATATTGTCACCTAAAGTTATCAATGGCTTCGTTCCAATAAATATTGAGTGCTTTAAAAGAATATCCAATGGTTGTAGTTCTTGTATGCAATGAGCAGGTAAGCACAGTAAATGAATATCGAAGGAATTTGCTAAGTCGAAAACATCTAGATCAATATGACTTTTATGACCATCAAAAATCAGCACTTTCCGGAGAGCCTGTGTATGTGAAAATGACGAAGCCATTGGGTGATATCAATAAAACGGAGAAGTTACTCATTACGCCCAATTTTCAAGTAGTTACTCGCATTGGTATCAATAAAAAGAGAACTGAGCACTAGTCGTCCCGGCTGACCTCGAAGAAGCCCCGCCCTTTTGAAGTAACCACACCTCTATTCTCGAGCCGAGTAACTACTACGCGTTTGATATCAATAAAAATCAAAGACTCCTCTGTCATGCTAGTAACTTCTCCAAATTTGTGGAGCAAGCTAAATAGGTGACTCCGTGCGAAATATGGCAGAGTATATGATTGTTTTACTACGTAGAAAAACTTATAAACTGCATAGAAATGTTGGAAATGGAGATTACAAAAAGCATTATAAGTTTATGAAAGAAAATGTAGTGATTAGCACAACATTTTTTAAGGAGAATCAACCGAAATTCGGGGTGGTGGACTACGTAATGATGAAAAGATGCGGGTTTTCTTCAAGGGCGCCGATCCTGTGGGCGCCAGGGGGCCAGGGCCCCCAAAGCTCATGTGGGCCCCCTATTGTATTTATGAATGTACAATATTTGGCATAATTAGAGTGCAATTTGTCTTAAAATCCTGATATATATATCTTCTGCATCTGAATGCCCTCCCCCCCAATTTACAGAGAAATCGGTGCCCTTGGTTTTCTTGCGTTACGTGAGTGATCCGGAATTCAAGGTTGGAATGTCAGGGGATTCTGGTGTGGCTCAAAGTACTGTCTATGACTACCTGAAAATGGATTGTTTCCGGAAGTGTGCGTAATATACAAACAGCAAAGGCACAGTGGCAAGAACAATATACATTTCCGGGTGCTATCGGAACACTTGACTATACACAAGTGGCATTAAAGAAACCTAGTATTTTGGAGAGTAATACGTTAATAGGAAGAACTATTTCGTGGCTAAGCGGTTAGCGTACATGCCTTTGGTATAGGAGACCCACGTACGATTCCCGGCAGGAGCTCATGTGGTTTAGATTCCACGTTAATCAGTGGGTTCTGTCTCATATAGGCACGCTACTGAACAGGACGTTAAACTAATAATCAACTCAACTCAACGTTGATAGAAAGGGTGTATACATGAGAATGTATTTTGTTTATGTCAAGGCGAAAGGGGACAGGTATGGTGTGGAAAACGCAATCAAATGGACGTGATTTATGACGTGGGTGGCTGGACTTCTTTAAAAAGAAAACAAAGGAGCCAAGTGTCTGATTTCGTTCTTAAAGCCAAACAATCTACAAAGACCTTGGACAACACGTGATATGCGCTTGTCGTGTTAATCTTGATATTGCTGGATTCCAATCGACATCCATCAGCTCAAATAGGTTCATTCCTATGGTTTGAGTATTACTTTCTTCTTTCCCGTTTTTTATTATTTTTTCTTCTTTTTTATTTTTGTTTTATTCTCGCTCGAATATTAAAGATTCTCTTTTGAATTTGTGTCTCAGTCGTAGATGTATTTGATATTTCGTTGCATTTCACTGTAATTACCTTCAAAGTTTCGGCTTTCCTTCGTTTACTTTCTGGTAGCTGTGACTTTGAAAGTACCACTGGAAACTCTTTTACAATATCCACAAATGCACTTTGATTGAAGCTATCATTGCTACTTGCCCGTTTCCTGGCTTTTAAGATACTACGCCATAGGTTAAAAACAACGAAATGACTGCGCGATGAATGGGAGAAATGAGTAATCACTTCTTTTATTGATACGACTCAGTGCTACGTGCAGAGGAAGCGCGAGTAAACGTTCATAAATCTGGAGCAGACTAGATCTGAGTAGTGGCTTGTTTTATTGATACGAAATTGAGGGAGGAGATTACTCCAGGTGTAGTTACTCCGATTCTCGAGCAGGACTTCTCAGGAGTAGTTACTTATTTTTATTGATATCACCCATTGACAAAACTCTTTCTGTTGCATGTAACCTTTATCAGTCATGGAGAAGTCACTCGCGTGAGGTAGTCCATCTCCATATACGTTTCTTCGTTTCTTGCCTTTATATAAGGTGAAATGTGGAACCCAGTTGGAACAAGTGACATCCACTGACGCTGTGACTTTGACCGTTTCACTCTTCTCTGTATTAGTTGCAGCGTATACTCTTTTGCTGCCTTTCATTTTACTTAACTTTCGTGGGCTACCGTAGGAAAGGTACAGACCAATTAAAACCGTGGTCTCCGTCGTGGTTAGAATTTTGTTGATATGACCATGGGTGATATCAATAAAACGGAGAAGTTACTCATTACGCCCAATTTTCAAGTAGTTACTCGCATTGGTATCAATAAAAAGAGAACTGAGCACTAGTCGTCTTGGCTGACCTCGGAGAAGCCCCGCCCTTTTGAAGTAACCACACCTCTATTCTCGAGCCGAGTAACTACTACGCGTTTGATATCAATAAAAGTCAAAGACTCCTCTGTGATGCTAGTAACTTATCCAAATTTGTGGAGCAAGCTAAATAGGTGACTCCGTGCGAAATATGGCAGAGTAGATGATTGTTTTGCTACGTAGAAAAGTTTATAAACTGCATAGAAATGTTGGAAATGGAGATTACAAAAAGCATTATAAGTTTATGAAAGAAAATGTAGTGATTAGCACAACATTTTTTAAGGAGAATCAACCGAAATTCGGGGTGGTGGACTACGTAATGATGAAAAGATGCGGGTTTTCTTCAAGGGCGCCGATCCTGTGCCCCTCCCCCCCCCAAAGCTCATGTGGGCCCCCTATTGTATTTATGAATATACAATATTTGGCATAATTAGAGTGCAGTTTGTCTTAAAATCCCGATATATATAATCCCGATAACCTTCTGCATCTGAATGCTCTCTCCCCCCAAATTTACAGAGAAATCGGTGCCCTTGGTTTTCTTGCGTTACGTGAGTGATCCGGGATTCCAGGTCGGAATGTCAGGGGATTCTGGTGTGGCTCAAAGTACTGTCTATGACTACCTGAAAATGGATTGTTTCCGGAAGTGTGCGTAATATACAAACAGCAAAGGCAGAGTGGCAAGAACAATATACATTTCCGGGTGCTATCGGAGCACTTGACTATATACAAGTGGCATTAAAGAAACCTAGTATTTTGGAGAGTAATACGTTAATAGGAAGAGCTATTTCGTGGCTAAGCGGTTAGCGTACATGCCTTTGGCATAGGAGACCCGCGTTCGATTCCCGGCAGGAGCTCATGTGGTTTGGATTCCACGTTAATCAGTGGGTTCTGTCTCATATAGGCACGCTACTGAAAAGGACGTTAAACTAATAATCAACTCAACTCAACGTTGATAGAAAGGGTGTATACATGAGAATGTATTTTGTTTATATCAAGGCGAAAGGGGACACGTATGGTGTGGAAAATGCAATCAGATGGACGTGATTTATGACGTGGGTGGCTGGACTTTTTTTAAAAAGAAAACAAAGGAGCCAAGTGTCTGATTTCGTTCTTAAAGCCAAACAATCTACAAAGACCTTGGACAACACGTGGTATGTGCTTGTCGTGTTAATCTTGATATTGCTGGATTCCAATCAACATCCATCAGCTCAAATAGGTTCATTCCCATGGTTTCAGTATTACTTTTTTCTTTCCCGTTTTTTTTCTTCTTTTTTATTTTTGTTTTATTCTCGCTCGAATATTAAAGATTCTCTTTTGAATTTGTGTCTCAGTCGTAGATGTATTTGATATTTCATTGCATTTCACTGTAATTACCTTCAAAGTTTCGGCTTTCCTTCGTTTACTTTCTGGTAGCTGTGACTGAAAATACCACTGGAAACTCTTTTAAAATATCCACAAATGCACTTTGGTTGAAGCTATCGTTGCTACTTGCCCGTTTCATGGCTTTTAAGATACTACGCCATAGGTTAAAAACAACGAAATGACTGCGCGATGAATGGGAGAAATGAATAATCACTTCTTTTATTGATACGACTCAGTGCTACGTGCAGAGGAAGCGCGAGTAAACGTTCATAAATCTGGAGCAGACTAGACCTGAGTAGTGGCTTGTTTTATTGATACGAAATTGAGGGAGGAGATTACTCCAGGTGTAGTTACTCCGATTCTCGAGCAGGACTTCTCAGGAGTAGTTACTTATTTTTATTGATATCAGCCCATAACAGTTACTTTTGTTTTCTTTCTTGCTACAGAGTCTAGGTCTCTCTCTCTGTCTCTCTCTCTGTCTCTCTCTCTCTCTCTCTGTCGTTCTTTTTCCCGTATCTATCCCAGCTCTGCCACGGCGAAGAACGATTTCTTCCAATACCTACATTCTTGTCCTATTCGAAGCTGGGAGGACGGCAGACAAAAATATAAGTACCGTGAAATGAAAATATGTGCAAATGACTGAACTAGGCACAAATAACAATAAATTAAAATTAACTTGAGGAGCATATCACAAAGCCTAACTAAAATGTGTAAAGAATATAATGAAGCTTAGTATAATTTATACTACATTAAAAATAACATTAAAAAATTACAAGCAGACAAATAAACGTTTACTTCATATATTTACGGTGGCTTTTACGTCATTGAGGTGGCAACGCGGTCAATAAGTTTTCATTCACTCACAATAATCTTCGACCGGTCAACTCCTTCAGGAACGTCGTGGTTCTGGTGTCCAGTCCCAATTGAATGCAAAGGCCCACAGAAAGATTCCTGTACCACAACCTGGATAGTTCCAAGAGTATGTTGTTAGGCTCCGTAACCAATGATTTAGATTTCTCCACACTGAAATGTTGCTGCATTCTGGTTCAGTAATTTATGTTTGACTTGGAAAAACTCTTGTTTGCACTGTTATTCAAAAATATGGTAATACAAATAACACTAAAGCGTATACGAATATCGTACAATCAGATACTGAACTGAAAAGTTTGCTTGTAGTTATACAAAATGACAATTGAACTTGCGAAAGCTCAACCCGTGCATGGGAGCACTTACAAAAGAATAACATATGCCCACTTTAGAACAAGGCACCCCACGCACCTTCATGGGTGCTTTTCCGATCGACGACCGTGACGAGTCTCGCGTCTAAGCGTTCGTGCACACCACTGAGGGTTCTTTTTGTTGACTATATCTTGTATATGGTCAGCCGGGAAAATTCCGATTTTCAGTCCTAGTATCGGGACCACAATTATCGTCCAATTAGCTCTTAGCTGTAACAGTGCGTAGGTGAAGGGTGATTGTTCCGAAAGTCAGATATTAAGAGACAGTCACCAAGCACGTTGCTGTCACGTGATCAGGGCCCCTGTTTCTTGACCATATATGGCCGTAGAATCGAAGCTAGGCTTAATAACACAAATCCACAACATACCAAACTAGTGAAAGAATCTTCGAGATTGTTCCTTCATATATGAGGCTCGGTTAATAAAGTTCAAATTAATAATGTATTTTTCGATCTCTTCCAAATTTAATAAAATGAGCCCTGGGTCGATGACACAGTCTCTTGACATTGTAAATGAAGTGTCTTTCAAATTCACGTCATTAATGCTTATTTCTAGCGAAAAATAGTGTGGTGTCATTGCACTCATAGCGTTCGGCGTTGTTATAGCCACACAGACGACGAACTCCTTATTGACCATTGTGTCTTAAAAAAAAAAAAAAAAAAAAAAAAAAAAAAACGTTCAAATTCCTATACATTGCGCGTCCATATGAATATTAATATAGACCCCTAAAGGGCTTTTAAAACTTTACTTAGTTCTCTGTTCTCAATTTTCTGATCTATATTGATAACACAGAGATTGTACAATATACACGTTACACCACAGGAAAGCAGCTCGCAATAACAACAGATGTACTTCGTACGCATTGGCACTTTGTAGAGTGCTGCCACCTGCTTAGTCTCTGTACTGCAAACAGTTGAATAACAAACAGTGTTATTATTATAGCTCGTTACCCTGTACATGTAACTTGCATATACAATAGTAGAAAATTAAAAATGAACATAAAGAAATCATGGTTCCGCTTGAATATATTCGAAATATACACTCTGTAAGCACGTGATCACACGCGCACAAAATTCTACACCTATGAACATAATGGACAAGGTGTCAGAACTTTAGGCATCTTCCTCCAACTTCAATGTAGTCTTGGATAGTTACAGGGAAATAGTCATAGAGGCGTCATTCTGGGGAATGATGTTCCAATTTTTTCCTTTGATATAGCAATTGACAAAAGTTTGTCAGCGGCTTGTAGACCAAACCAAACGACATCCAATCTGCCGAATCCTGTCCTACACATGCTTAATGGAGGATAGGTCTGGTGAACGTGCAGACTAAGAGAGGTGCTGCACACCTACGAGACTGCATTGAGTAACATGTGGTGTATTGGCTGGCATTGTCCTATTGAAAAGAAAGCGTCTCTCTGATGGTGCAGGAGCAGTAACAGATCGACTTGACGATGCTCTGGCGATGCCCTCCGTACAGTGTATAAATTTGAATCCCAACAACTATCACGTCATAAATTGCTCACCCAAATTTCTGGTCTATAAGAAAATGTTTGGAAACGGTTATTAGTTTATTTAATAGAATTTGTAGATATTACCTGGCTCACTTTTCATATTTTTAATATCTTTCGTTCACTTTTAGTTACTCACTAAAGTTCAAAGAAAGTAGAGGTGAGTTTAGAAAAGAGCCTTAACGGATTGATTCCATAAACGAGATAATCGCTCTAGCTATTTATTGCAAAAACAGAATTCCAAAAATTTGGGTACATGTATGGAATATGAGTTACCATTAAAGTTGTCATCACCCGTTAAAATTAGCGGATTGATTCCATTAACGGTCTCAGCCCATTAGGATTATAATTTTTGGGATTTTGGCATTTATGGCCAATGTTAGCCCGTTACGTATAAGGGATGATGTCCCTCAGCGATCACACTATCCGAGGAAAGGGAAGGAAGGAAGCGGCCTCGGACCTGTATGTTAGGTACCATCTCGGCATTTAACTGGTGTGAGGAAAACCTCACTCGGGATAGCAGGTCTAAAAACAGCTTCAGTCATGGGCCCCCAAAGAAAATTTTCTAGGGACGGCATCTCCCGGGTTGCTGTATTAGGTTTAGTATTTTGTTATTTGTATTAAGAAAATCTTAAGATATATAAGTTGTTTTCGTGTACTAGGAGGGGTGCGGACCCTTCCTTCGGGTGCCAATGGCTATAGTCGACGGTATACGGTGGTATACGCCATACACCTTATGCTTAATCTTAGTCATTAGAGATACACTTTCTGTTTCAAGGCGTAAAATACTTTCGTTTCGTTTATGCTGTTTATTCATTTAATCGCATTATGACTCCAGTAATAAAATGGCTATATCACTTTCTTTTCTATCCTATTCTTAGATGCTATTCAAAAATATCTATCATGGGAAACAAAAAAAAAGAAAAAAAAACGTTTTCTGACGACTATACGATCACAAAAAAGAGACAGACGGAAGGAGAAATTACGTAAGTTCTGTTTCGACAGACTCGTGTTGTTTTGATTAGTGAATATCAATACTACAGCTTTGTTTATGTGTGATATTCGAATTTTCATTTTACTCCTCAAAATAATTTCCTCAGCTCCTTCTGATGCATCAGGTGCAATTTTCTCTGTTCTTTTTCACAATGCATTGGTTTCTTCTGCGTACCTACAACCATTTATGTTATTAATGAACTGATTTATCAAAGGAGTATCATCAAACAATAGCACAAAATGCTTTTAGATTCTGAATTAATATCGCAGCTTTGCGTTCATCTAGAGAACCTGCCTTCTCTATTGTCACATTTGTCTTTTATGCCAATCGTAGATGTTCATAAAGCAGCATTGTGAAAATTTTAGGACTTGTAACGGGTACTGGTCATTACCCGTTAAGATGTTAACGGATTGATTCCGTTAACGAACTCGGCTAAGAGGTGCAATCTATTGAAAAAATATAATTACAATATTAGTTTATATTGAAGAATATGGTGTGGAGTAACGGACGGACGTACTAACAACATCTTATAAGT
This sequence comes from Thermobia domestica, assembly GCF_964235325.1. Taxonomy (NCBI): domain Eukaryota; kingdom Metazoa; phylum Arthropoda; class Insecta; order Zygentoma; family Lepismatidae; genus Thermobia; species Thermobia domestica. The sequence goes on along the minus strand of NC_137463.1, from coordinate 205,258,133 downwards.
CATTGTACAATGTAAATTACCATGTACAATGTTTTAAAAAATATAAAATCTTACGAAATAGATGTAAACACTTAATTAGGAAAGCCAAAATGGAATTTGCCTCGAACCTAGCGAATAGCACTTCTAACTCGAAAATTTTGTGGAAAAAGTTAAATATATTAGGGATCAAGAGCAGTAGGAAACAAAATATGGCTAACAATAAATTTACTGCAGATGATCTTAATAACAATTTTTGTGACATTAAGTTTTTAAGTAATACAGAATCTAAAATTACATATGATGAGAGTCCAGAATGTACAGAAAACATTTTTTCCTTTGAATGTGTCAGTCCTCTAATCGTCATGAAGGCCATCAATAGAATAAAATCAAATGCTACTGGAGCTGACCAAATTAGTATTAAGTTTATTAAAAAACTTTTGCCTTTTATACTAAATCCCATCACTAATATTTTCAATCGTTCTCTTATGAGCGGCACTTTTCCATCTGCTTGGAAAACAGCTGAAGTCCTAGAGTTTCCCAAAACAAGTAATATCACAAGTATTAATGATTTTCGGCCAATTAGTATTTTACCTGCTCTTTCAAAGGCATTAGAATACATTGTTAGTGATCAAATACGAACCCATCTAATGAAATACAATTTTTTTGATCCGTTTCAATCAGGTTTCAGAAAGTACCATAGTACTGCTACAGCTGTTACTTATGTCACTGACGACATTAGACTAGCAATGGATAGAAAGCAAATAACTGTTCTTGCTCTACTAGATTTCTCTAAAGCTTTTCAATCAATTATAGATAAAATTCTCTTCCATAAATTGGCGACGAAATTCAACTTCTCCAATAGTGCTGTGAAATGGGTCAAAAATTATCTACAGGGACGGAAGCAGTTTGTAACCGTAGCCGATACTTCTTCTGCACTGCGGAATCTCACTCACGGCGTCCCTCAAGGAAGTGTCCTCGGCCCTCTCCTTTTCTGTTTGTACATTAACGACCTTCCTTCTGTCTTACAATACTGTAAGTATCACCTATACGCAGATGATTTTCAAATATATATGTATATCTCAGGTCAACCCGAAAACTTGGACAATTCAATTCAAAAATTGAATGACGATTTGCACCGCATTTACTTATGGTCAATTGAAAATGGGTTAATCATAAATCCACTTAAATCGAAGTGCATTTGTGTCTCCTCTAAACGACTTATACAAATGCACCGTTCGAATATACCAACAGTAGAGATAAATGGAACAATTATTCCATTTTCTGAAACCGTTACAAATCTTGGTGTAATAATAGATCAATTCCTTGAGTGGAAACCTCACATTAACGCTGTATGTAAGAAAGCGTTCTGGTCTTTGCATTCACTCACGAGACTAAAGAAAATTCTACCCACTGAAACAAAGCTACTACTTGTAAAATCTCTAATATTCCCTCCTTGAATATTGTGATGTAGCTCTATCAGACTTAAATGAAGAATTAGCGTACCGTTCGCAACGTATCCAAAATGCCTGTATACAGTTTGCCTATAATCTCAAACGATCAAATCATTTAACTCCATATTACAGAAAGCTGGGCCTTTTAAAACTTGCCGATAGACGTGATTTGCATCGACTCACACTTCTCTTTAAGACTTTGCGCTTTCAACAACCTTCCTACTTATTTCAACGATTGCAACCACAAAATGCTTACCACGACCACAATACAAGATCAGGTGTAAATAAACTTCCTTCTCTTCCCCCACATTCGTCAAAATTCTACTCGAATGCGTTCTTTGCATCCACTATCCGTGCGTGGAATGATCTTCCATCCAACACAAGACAATCTCAGTCAATCAACCTATTTAAGAAGTCGGTTGAGCAGATCCTCCATAAGTCTACTAAGCAGAGGCTTACTAATATCTGAAAAAAAAATGCTGTTTTTTATACTTCCTACCTTTTATTTCTTTTGTTCGCTAAATGTATGTGATTACATTATGTAGTTATTTGAAGTAATCTAAGTAATCTATATGTGCATGTGATGTGATGTGCGCGTGTGTGTGTGTACGTTTGATTGGAGTGTTTTATATATTTTATTATTTTTATTGTATTACTAATTATGATAATATTGTATTGCATGGTCAAGTGGGAGACAAGGCAGGAGCCTTAACTTCGCCATGTAAAATAAGACTAAATAAATAAAATAAATTAATTAATTAATAAATAATAATAATAATAATAATAATAATAATAATAATAATAATAATAATAATAATAATAATAATAATAATAACCCTATTTATAAACGGCAAACATCTTAGTGCGTTTCGCTAATTCTTAATGGTAAACAACCAGGCACATAAATGTCACTACCTGTGCTGTTGTTTGCTGACTAACACGAAAAGATCTAGAACTTGGTTTAAGTTACTCAAATAACCCCTGGCATAAGCTCCACCCAACTTTCATGGTTGATTAGTTGGTTGCTTAATATTCCAGGATGATATATCTTAAGATACAGGAAAAGTTAGAAATATGTCCATTGTTAATTAGACATAATCGTTTTTATTCGTTCGAAGTAAAAATATCTCTTTATATATAGCTAAATGTTGGATATTTCTAAACATTTGGATCTTTCTATTATAGCTAAATGTTGGTTCTTGAGTTTGGTGCGGCAGCTCTTTTTTTTTTTTTTTTTTTTTTTGGGGTAATAATTACTGTAATTCGGACTTTACATGTAACTGTAGGTCCCCATATCCTTCATAGTGAAAAGTGCATTTAGTTGCAACTTAAATACTGTGTGGCTTCAATCTAATTATTTTCAAATCTGAATATGAGAGTGATTTGCTGCTTATTATTAAGACAAGGACTCTAGCCATAGTTAGATATGAACATGTATTTGTGTAACCACAAGTTGGTAGCTGGCCAAAGCAAAAACCAAAACTTAAATCTAAATGATTAGAGTTTTAAATTAAGAACAACTTAAACCTATGGCATATAGCGAGCCGAAGTTTCAGTCGTAAAAGCTAGAAGTAATATTAAGGAGTTATGTTCAAGATAGGACTCTTGCTTATAAAGAAATGTTATAAATGCAGTATAATGAACATTCAACTATTGACCTCTGTGAAGTTGTCCTCCCGTAGGAGCATTAGTCATCTCTTCTAGTGCAATCGTTAGTGCTTTTTAGAACACCAATTCCCAACATTAGTGCTTCGATAATTTGGATGCTAGAAGCAAAAAACTGGGGGGGGGGGAGCAACTTCACTTTAGCTCACCCAAAAGCACTAACGATTAAACTTAGTGCAATCGATAGTGCATCGCTAGTGCTTATAGAAACACTAATAGTTTAATTAGTGCTTCACTATTAGTGTAGATATGGCGAACTATATGTGACGAAATTCCCATAAGAAATATATTGAGAATTTTTCATTGGGTCAAATTCTAGCAGCACTAACGATACATTATCGACTGCACTATTTTTCATCGTTAGTGCTTTCTTGGGGGCTTGAAGTTCTTTGCTTCTAGCGCCCATACTATTGAAGCACTATTATTGGGAGTTGGTGCTCTAAGAAGCACTAACGATTGCACTAGAAGAGATCATTAGTGCTTTTGCATTTGGCGGGAATTTGACCCAATGTAATTCTTATTGGAGCTTTGTGACAATTGACCACATCTACACTAATAGTGAAGCACTAACGAAACTATTAGTGTTTTCTAGAAGCACTAATGATGCACTAGGTTTAATCGTTAGTGCTTTCTGAGGCACTAACGTAAAGTTGCCCCCTTCCAAAGTTCTTTACTTCTTATTGAAGCACTATTGTTGGGAGTTGGTGCTCTAAGAAGCACTAATGATTGTACTAGAAAATATCGTTAGTGCTCCTATGGGGGACCGACTTCACAGAGGTCAACTATTGAGTAGCTTTATTTATCATTTTTTGGCACGGTAGCTAAGTGCTAGATCATTCATATCTGGTGATAGGACTCTCTGGTTCGGATCTCAGGCCAAATGAGTTTGTGGTAGACAACATTGTGCCTGCCCGTGGGTTATCTGCGGACCTTCCGTTTCTTTTACATTCTCATTCCACCAATTCTATCCCAATCATTCATGTTCATAACCATCCGTTTCCTTTACCCTACGAGGCATTACCATAGAGTCTAAAAGTGAAAGATTTAATTTCATTCTTTAAACTAGTTTTTGTGCATCGAATAACGTAAAGTGGATATTGCAATATAGCCAGGGGTAAAAGTGAGGGGGAACGCGGAAGAACGTCGTTCCTCACTTTCAGAAAATTTTGTGGTATTCCCCACTTTCTAAATAGATTACAATTGGGAAAGATAGACACAGGGGACGGTGTGACGTCAAGCGTCCCCCTACCTTTACAAATCCACTTTTACCCCTGGATATAGCAGCTTCAAAAAATCAATTATTATGTAGTTTTATTGCTCCAAATAGCCACAATTCTGCATTTACTGAAGCATTCAGGAGATGATAAGCAAATATATGCATACACGATTAAGAACAGGTGCAAGGAAATAAAAACTAACAGTGCTTTTATATAGTTCTTTCCCCCTAAAGATTTCGTTATATCCTTTATGCACCGTTGCTTACATGCATATGCAACTCTTCTGCTATTCTATAAAATAATGAAGAAATCCTCTTTTGAGTTATCTCTTGCGTGACGAATGAAGCTTGCGTGAGTTTTGGGTGTAGACCACGTGATATGAAAGAAATATAATATAAGGCACGATACACGCCCCACTTTAACACGTTCTAATCCTCAGTACCTCAACATTTAAAACCATACCTGTCCTTTCTTAACAATTATTCACCATAACTAGCTAACTAGCTCTGTGGCCTATGGAACCCGGAGCTTCAATGCTGCATTCACAAAAGCTCTCCATTGACTTTTATCCTTAGCCAGCTGAATCCAGTTTCTATTTTGTATTCCTATTTTTGCGAGATCCATCTTAATATTGTCCTCCCATCAGCGCTTAGGTCTTCCTAATGGTTGTTTTCCGATTGCATTTCGAGTTAAAATTTGAAAGCGTTTCTACTTACTTTCATTCTGGCTACATGATCTGCCCACCTGAGCCTCCTAGATTTAATAATCCTAACAATGTTTGGTAAACCGTATAAATTATACAGTACCTCGTTAGGAAGTTTCTGCCATTTCTCATTGCCGCCCACCTTGTATCTGACCCAGCAGCAATTTAAACTTGCTGCACGGTTGCGGCAAACTTGCCGTTGCTGGTGAATTGGCTTGCTGCAAGCTATACTTGTAACAATACTTGTATTCCATCACTCTTTATTATATCTTTATTTGTATTTGTGGGCAGAAGTACTTTTAAATTATGCACAAGCTGCTCTAGAAAGGAAGAAGAAGATTATGAAAAAAAGAAAAGATATAGATGTAATTTCTTTTTTAGTTGTCATAGCAACGAAGAATAAATATATATAAAAAAGGATCTTTCTTGTGTACACTGCATGTACAATTTTTAAAAAGAGTGTAAAAAGTTTAATGTGTCACATACTACAATAAAAGGTAATATCAGATATGCAGTATGTAAAATGTTTTTTTGATGAAACACTAGCCTTGTAGGTATATAAATATATGAACTGGGATTTTGTCGTCTTATATAAAATTGGTCGTTATATAATTTGGTGGTCCTCGCAGCAGGATTGTCGTTATAAGTCAATGATGCAATTTCGTACGCATTTGCTGACTACTTTCAATTTGTATCTTAGAAACCTACGTCGTTGGCTTCCCGCGCTTGGACCTGCTCGTCACTGGGGGTGTGGTAAGAGGGTAGCCAATCACCACCATCTACTGCGCTTACCAAGCCACGAGTAACCAAGCTGGCCACTCCCCATAAACGTCACTACAACTTTTCGCGGGAAGCCAACGAAGTTATACCTTCTGTACTATAGAACCTAATTAGAACTGTAATTAGAAAACTGAAATCAAAGAGTACAATAAGCCCCGATGAAATCTTAAGCTACATCGTGAAAGGCTGGGTAGACTATTTCTTGATACCATCAAGCATGTTATTTAACCCGGATCTATTAGAACTAGTAAAGTTCCCAATGAATGGAAAATATTTAGAATATCTCTTATTCCAAAACCTGGCAACAATGAAAGAGAGCTTAAAAATCATACACCTATTTCGATATTGAGCGCATTTGCAAAAGCATTTGAAACTATTTTGTGTTAACGTGTAATAAATCACATCAGACTGTTATTAACAGCATTCCGACGTGGTCTCATTAATGGCAGATTAACGATAACAAATCTAAATGTAATAACTAATTTCATAGCTAAAACAGTCGAAAAGGGGGAACAAGTAGATGTAAACTATATAAACTTTACCAGTCTTCTATAGTATGAAAATGAATCATAGGTTAGTTTATAAACTCAATCAATTCAGATTTAGTTCTAAACTAATTGATCTATTTAAATTCTACTCGAAAAACAGAAAATAATTTATTGTATATGCAAGTTGTAAATCAAGATAATGTTTACAGTCGCTAGAAGGTCTCAAACGTTTAACGTACGTTTGTTATTATTCCTTATTTTATTAATGATCTATGGAGATCATCTACCTGATTGCATTTTAAAAAATCATCCTTAACTCTACGAAAACTGGAAGCGTTTGACATAGCAACTTTCAATGTTCATCCTCCCAGAGCAAAGGCGACTAGCGAGAAACAGTCTTTCGATATTAATTTAGTGTCCAAATATAGTTATTTTTAAGTCACAGTATAGTGGATTCTGATAGCATTGCATTTGTCTGTGCATTGAATGAACAATTTGAATTGGCAAACAAAACGGGGTATTATTTAATCACTCTCGCATAGCAGCTCCAAGAAACCTATCCAAACGAAAATCCTATATTTCCAGAACGATGTTAGTAGTCCTATACTTCGAGCGAGGTTAGTATTTATAGCAATTAGTTATAACAAACAATAGACAAAACATGAAAATCCCTTAGCGTTCTGAATGCATTCTTAGAACGCATCGAAGTTAGTGAAGTTCGCACCCCAACAAATTTACTGAAGTATTATCTATGTTCTTATCACTGCATTTGAGAATTACCAAAAAAGAAACGAAGAAAGTTCCTTCTTTACAAACACATTCCTTTATAAAGTACGTTTTTAGGGGACGCTACTATGGGATAGGTGCTGATTGCCACGGGTGCTGACTGCCACAGCCAATTATTGGTGCTGACTGCCACGACTGTCGCTGATTGCAAATATGAAGGTGCTGACTGCCACGACGGCGTGTTGACTGCCACGAGCCTGGGAGAAACTGTATTTGGAAAGAGAGGAATTAATGCCTCATACTAAATTTATGATTATTAATTAATATAGTAGGGATTAATTTAGTAATCTATGTGGCATCCTATAAGTTACAAAGTTGCTCACTAAGTGGAACGACATACACTTGGATGTTTATAAAGGGATTGTCTTTTCTGTTATATGAACAATTTGCACATTTCATTATTTATATTAATTGTTTTATTGTATCATTTAATGGATATGATGGTCTGAAGCCAGCTGTCAAGGGAAGTTTGGGAGAAACACTCGCTTGCAGAGAAATAGGCATGTCATTTGAAGGACCAATTCATGCTGATTACAACAGGTAATAAAACTCCTGTACGTTGAGAACTGTTCGAGATATTCAGCTTGGAAATTTATATGAGAAAATGAGTGGATGCACGTTTCAATGCGTTAAGTATTCTCACCCATGGCGAAGCCTGATGGTTTGAAATTGCTATTGCTTGATCACTGGGGTCCATTCACAGACAAATTGTCCATTACAGGTTGTATGACGGATGGCAAAGACCTAATGGTTGAGAAGATACCAAAGAATTGCACACGATTTGTGCAACCATTTGATGTGTTTTGATTCCGATCAATCAAAGATTATAGCAGGAGATTTGTACATAGTATGAATCTTCTTCATCTGGACGTTATAATGTACCAACGAAACAATCAAATAAAGTCCGTGTCCATACGAATCACTTCCGATCACCGCGATACATAGGATTGTTTCAGTTTGCGTTCTGCAAGGCAGGTTACGAACAAATTATAGGCCTATAACTTTTGAATCACTTGTCGAATATGCTTTTTGCTTTAGTTCTGCGAACTGTTCTCTTGAATTGCACATATAAAATGTCCATGGTGCAAGGGAGTATTTTGCCTGCGTCATTTATTCATAAAACAGAAGAACAACAGTGATCAATTTTCATATCTAACCTATGATTATTGTGAACAATGTAATGACCAATTGTCTCTAACAAACCCGTTAGTTATTGCGAAACACTTTTTTTCTGTTACTTCCGATAGCTTTCAATTCGTATGTCAACATTCGTTACTAATTATGTTGTACTTAACGCGTATAAATGCGATATCCTCATTTTCTCATATAAACTTCCAAGTTGAATTTCTCGAACCGTTCTCAACCGTACAGGAATTTTATTAGCTTGTTATAATCAGCATAAATTGGGACTTCAAATGGCATGCTTAGTTTCTCTGCAGGCGAGTGCTTTCTCCTAAACTTCCCTTGTGAGGTACAGTCAGCAGTGCTTTTTTGATGGAACTTTCAAGAGCTGCTCGAAACAATTTGCGCAGCTGTACACAGTTCATGCTGACATAGGGAGTTTAAGTGAAAATACATAAATCGTACCAATTTTGTACGCACCGCTCCCTGACAAAACTGAAAGTACACTTATGTCCAAAATTATTGTTGCATATCTATAACTGTCTTCTTGTAAGAATATAATTTGATAATTTTGCAGAGTACTTTTAATACTTATATTATGTGTATAATCAGGAAATTTATATTTGTGATAAATTTCATAGGAAAAGAACTATAAATACGAAAATCATAATGAGTAAAATAAAATGTAACTAAATGGACAAGAAATTTTTATTTTCGTTTTATTGTTCTTATTTACTGCTCTTTTGACATGAAATTTACCACATACTTGTCTTTGCCGATTATACACATACTAACATTATAAGAAATACCGGGCGAATTCGTTATCAAATTATATTACTAGAACAACATATTTATAATCATGTAACAATAATTTTGGACATGAGTGTACATACAGAAACCTGTTTACCTTTGTTAGGTGTTGGTCTGAACAACACGATCCTAAGGATCATCTAGTTTCTTTCATGCTTCTTGACGTCCGGTAATGTTACGTCTAGCAATTTTCTCTCAGGCTCGTGGCAGTCAGCACACCATCGTGGCAGTCAGCACCTTGATATTGGCAATTAGCGCCAGTCGTGGCAATCAGCACCAATAATTGGCTGTGGCAGTCAGCACCCCACCCTACTATGAACGTACGCTCTTTCTCTTTTAACGGAACCAAAAACAACAAGGAAACAAAGTTTCTTTTGAATGAAATGAACTAAGAAAAGAATAGATTGCGTCCCTTTTCCTTTTTGCATTTTTTTTAATCAGACGAGGAAGTGGATGGAACAAAGTTCCCTTTTTAGGGAGAGAAATATAAACGAAATGTGTTCTTTTTTAAACTGTGAACCGAGTATATTATTAATTTACAGTAAAGGATCAAAGTTTCTTTTACAGGAAACAACTATGATCCATTTTTTTTAACAGAAAGGAACTTGAAAGAAACGAAGTTTTAGTTAAAGGATCTATAGAGTATACTTTATTTTTATTTATTTATTTTATTTATTTATTTATTTATTTTTACGGAAAACGAATGTGAACTGTGCCAAGTTCCTTTAAATTAAAGGAATTATGAATAAAATGCGCTTTGTTACAGAAAAGGAAGCAAATGAAACCAAGTTCCTTGAAATTAATTAGGGATAAAATGCATTATCTTTTTACTCAAAAGGAATGTGGGAGAATGTGGGATTAAAATAGGGAATTATGAAAAGAAGATTTTCTTTTTCTTTTACGGAACAGAAATTAGAACAGAACTGTTCCTAAAGGAATTATGATTAAAATTAGTTCCTTTACGGAAAGGAATTGGGTGGAAGGAAATTCCTTTTAACCCTTTGGAGTTCTATTTAGTACCTGTTTTTACGTACTAAGGTAGTGTCTTCATTATTCGATTAAAAAAGAACCAATAAAGAAAGTTTTTTACTTTTGTTTTTTTCAAGTCTAGATGCATTGTAGAATACGTTACGTATGATTTCACGGCTTTCTGCGTCGGGAAATAGGAGGTGGTGACGTCATAACTTTTAAAAATATTTTTGTTAAGCCTATTTTTATTATTTTTGGTGGGCTTACTTTTGCACCTAGAAGATTGAAATTTTATTTTTAAAAAATCAGTCTACAGAGTAGTATTTATCATATTTTTTTTCAGATCCCTGCGTTAACACAGGAGGATCCAGAGGGGAAAAGGTAAAGAAAAGGGATATATATATATATATTAACAGAAATCCCTTTTTCGCGATTTTCACGCCTCAGATACATGATGGAAACATGTGAATCATGCCATTTGAAAGGCTCTTCTACTCTGAAGAGAATGATGGACGAACCATGATCCTAGGATAAATAGGGATGTCTCAGGAAATTTTTATCTGAGATCCTATTTTATAAAGGAATCTGTAGTATTGTGGGGTATATTATTTTTTGGCGGGCTTACTTTTCCACCTAGAAGATTGAAATTTTGCACAAACGTTTAGTCCACCGAATAATATTTATCACAGTTTTTTAGATCTCTATGTTAACACAGGGGATCCAGAGGGGCAAAATGGTAAAGAAAAGGGGTATTTTAACCAAAAATCCTCTTCTTTGCAATTTTCCTGCCTTAGATACATGATGAAGACATGTGAATGGCACCGTTTGAAAGGCTGTTGTATTCTGAAGAGAATGATGGACGAACCATGATCCTAGGGGAAATGAGATGTCTCAGGAAATTTTTACCTGACATCCTGGGGGGAAAAATTGGTTAGCCCTATTTTTATTTTATGGCGGGGCTTACTTTTGCACCTAGAAGATTGAAATTTTGCACATTCAGTCCACTGAGTAGTATTTATCAGATTTCTTTTCAGATCTCTACGTTAACACAGAGGAAGTTCAGAAAGGCAAAAAGGTAAAGAAAAGGGGCATTTTAACCAAAAAATCACTTATTTATTTTTTATTTATTTACAATTTTTCCCGTCTCAGATACATGATGGAGACATGTGAATGGTACCGTTTTAAAGGCTATTCTATTTTGAAGAGAATAAGGTACAAAACGTGACCCTAGGATAAATAGGGATCTCAGGATTTTTTTTTTACTTGATATCAGGTCTTTTGCGGTAATCTTGGGGCATTGTGGGGATCATTGGTAAATATTTTCCCTTCCTTTACTATTCAAGATAGAATCTTGAAATTTTGTACACATATTTAGTGCACTCCTAAGTATTTTTAAGTTAATTTTCAGATGTCTGCGTTAACACAAGAGAGATCCAGAGTTCAAAATAAAAAAAAAAATCAGAGAAAAATCATGATTTCTCTTAAAATTTCCCTCTTCAGGGACATGATACGGCAATGCGAATGATAGTGTTTCAAAGGTTGCTCTATTGTGAAGCAAACTAGGTATGAATCATGATCCTACGATAAATATGGATGATGCTGTAGCTACTTGACTGAAAGTTTATAATTTACCTTAAAAGATCCGGAATTTAAAAGGATTAAGGAAAATAAAAATAAAATGGATTCTTAGTAAAAAGGAATGTGAACGGAACTAAGTTTCTTTTAACTATTTTTTTTTTTTTCATTTTACGGAAATTGATTGTGAACGGAACCAAATTTCTTTATAAAAGAACTTCCGAGACAAACAAAAGTCAAACCATGATCTACTCAATAAATTTAAAAAAAAAAAAAAGTAGAATGAGAGTCAATTGTCTCTATTGTTGAGTAAAGCTTAAAAAAAAACACACACACACACATATACGTATACACGACAGCCAGAGAGAGAGACAGCAAACGATGTGATTTCTTCTTGTCAATGAACGTTACAAGCACGTGTGGTCATGCAGCATATTACCCAACTTCCTTCGAGTGATAAAAACCGTATTTCTGAAGGCCTTTGATTGGACTTCAGTCTCTTGTTCCTTGTTCTTTTTGCATTTGAATATAAAGAAAAAAATGTTTAAGGAAAAAAAAAACAGAAAGCAAACAAACTGGTTTTTCTAACGTGATTCTGAGTACAGACTACACTCTCTGACCTTGTTGATGTTCCAAGAAAGCTTATGTGACTCGACTACCAATGTTAGCATAGAGAAGTCATTGCAGATTCATTGTAGTACATGGAACTTGATGATCTGCTGGTGAATCATGTCTTTTTTCCGCTGAAATGAACGTCCATCGCCTTCAAAATGACTGAACGCGAACAACTGGTTGGTGGGCTTCTCGTCTTACGTAATGTGGAGTGTTCACGCGCAAGCTGCCAGGCTAGGCGGAAGATGTATTATATCCAAATCAACAGTAAAAGTTGGTATCAAAATAAGATACCTACTTCATATTATTATTTAGAGAGATGAATTACACAGCCACACACAATAAATAAATAAATAAATAAATAAATAAAAGTTCTGTGCACCAAACCCCAGGATATGGATTCGATGTATTTTGTAACACAGAATCCAAATTTCGAAACCCCAGGACGATCGATTGTGTCTTTTTTTTTTTTATGGGCGAAAATCTTTAGCGATTTTAGATAGGAAGGATACACGTAACACAGCCATACAAAAAAAAAAAAAAAAGTGCAGCAGGCCCGAAACCAGCCACAGAGGTTTGAAGAGGGCTATGAATATGTTCGGGGGGACAATGTTTTTTTTTTTTATTGAAGTCTGGAGAGGCCATGGAAAGTTTAGAGGGCAAGCCCCCCTCGCCTCCTCTGGTTGCGGTCCTGATGTGCGGTCCTGTTCCCCAAGGTATGGATTCGATGTAGTTTGGTACATATTTCCGAAAAACCAACACCACCACATTTTGGTTCATACAGAATCCAAATTTCGAAACCCTAGTACAATTGACCGTGTCAATTTTTTTTTAATGATTGTAAAACTTCAGCGAATTTTGGTACGTAAGACAGCACATACGTTTTTCGCCCATGAAACAAAATCGACACATTCAATCGTCTTAGGGCTTCGAAATTTGGATTCTACATAACAAAATACATCGAATTCATACCTTGGGATCCTGTGCACAGTACTTTTATTTTTTGTGTGGCTGTATTATTATTTATTTATTTACTCATTCTCTCCTTGGACATACTGTAGTCCAAAAGATTTCTGCTAAAGTTCATCCATCGAACCTTCTGATCCTGATGTAAACATTGCAGAAAGGTATTACTCCGCCAGTCATCGGATGATTGGCTATCGGTTAGCGCTTCTTTCGAGAAGCACGTGCTTGTATTCCGTCTATGTTTTTCATATTCCCCTCACGTGGCCATATTGCAAACTGTGATTCGCGCATAAGAAGGGTCAAACCGTCAAACCCATCTTCTACGCATGTGTATTCTCTTTTATTGCATTAATTCAATTTAGTTCCTAGATATAGTGTTGTTTCTCTTATTTGACTGTAAGGAAATTGCATTTCTGATAATGAGCCTTATAAGCAACAAAAACATTGAAAAACCACTTACTTGACAATGGACTAATTTTTTCTGCCGTATGAATGTTCTAAGGTTCTTAAACCAATAAAATGAAACAATCACCACGTGTACATGAGGTACTGAACGTTCTTTGAATAAACTTTAGATTGTTTTCGGATATCGATAATCAAAATCTTATTTCTTTTTCTCGGAGCTCAGTGGTAGAGCGCTTACCTCTGGTATGTGGCGTCTTTGGTTCAATTCCCGACCAACTAAGTTTGTGGTGGATAACATCGTATCCGTGGGTTTTCTCAGTGTACTTCCGTTTCCTTCCACAATTTCATTTCGTCAATTCTCCCATTATCATTCACTTGCTTCTAATCATCCGTCTCCCTTATCCTCAAGGGCACAATCGTGGGACGTTAAACTGAAAGCTTTCATTTCATTTCATTTCTTTTTTCTCTGAATGGGTTTAGTATCCCCACCATAATCGTACGAAATCTCCTAATGTCCTAATAAGAAGGAGTAACCTCCTAACGCCTACCCTTCTTAATTTTATTTACTTACTCAGAAATACTGAGGTTTCGTCGGTGTATAGATAGGGTGACTACGTCCCTATTAATCGGGGTTGTCCCGTTTTAAAAACACAAAACTTGCCACTAACACATTTTATCACTACAAAACACTATAAGTAAGTTTTATTTTAATATACGTAATTATATTCTCATTGATGACTACTAAGAGTATTTTACTGTTCTGTAGATTTAAATATTTTATACTCTTTTTCCTATCGCCAAAATCGTTGTTTCGTACTCCTTTTCTGTTAAATAAAAATTATTGGTCACAAAAGCATTCAAAACTCAAAAAAGTTATTATTAATCACTTTTAGAGATACCAATTGTGGCTTACCATTTCATTCTTGCAACCATGTTAAGAAGTACTAAATTCCAGTAGATGTAAATAAAATCAAGCATCTCCTTTACACTAAGCTTTTTAAATGAGAAATTTCAAGAATCGTTTTCTCACAAACAAAGAAGTAATTCACAGCAGTGTTCGAAGTGAAAAAAAAGGTGGTATGTTCTATTACGATTTTGACTCGACATACCGGCTATCTAAATGTTGAAATGCAGTAACGGTATGTTGCCTAAAAGATCGCATTTCTTTTTACATAATGACTGAAAACCATTGGAGAGCTTCTCTGTAGTAACGGGGAGGGGGGATATAGAGAGACTTTGATTCCCCGCCAATAACTTTCTGTAAAAATATCCCATTATGTTTTATTATAGAGAGTTATACACAAAAGTGCTCAAAAACCGAATGAGGATATTAACAATTTTCTGCGGCAGTGGCGTATTTACGATTTTGTTTCGGGAGGGGCTTTGCCTGGAAATGTGAAAATTCTGCAAGATATTTCATTTACTTTACTATACTAAGTAAGATTTCGGGGGGGCTTAAGCCCGGAAGCCACCCCCTAAATACGCCACTGTTCTGCGGAAAACCTTTTGGTCCCCCCATTTGACTGTGGGGGATTTCAAATCTTCGAACAGTCCGCGCCATCAGCAGACAACCCCTAAATCCGCCCATGCTCAAAACACGGCATTTATATGCATAAGGCAAGAAAACACACATACATACATAACAAAGGAACAATTCAATATGAAACATTAAAATATAAACTAGGTGAACTTCTTTGAGGACACCTCGTTTTAAAAACAAGACAGAAAAGATTATAAAAATGGTGTTGTCAACTTAAAAATTACTTCTACATAAGAAATAAAGTCTGTTTACGTGTAAAGCTATTTGTGAATTACTGTGTATAAAAATGATGTAATTAAGGGCATTTAGCATCTACTTTCCAGTGACGGTAGGTTTTAATAATTAAAAACCAGACTTTTTAATCACTGAAAAGTCAGAGGCGGTTTGGCATATCCCCGCATGCGGTCTCACTTCGACCACTGATTCACAGATTTCGTAAAAATTTAATGATAATGATATTTTGATACTTATTTCGCAGTAGCAGAAATGTATTGAGAGACATTTTAATGGATGGGGCAATAAAACAGGAGATGGAAGACAGCGTGTAAGGATTAATGCATCCAGATTATAATTTGAAATTGACTGTGCCACTGATTCTTTATTATTATTATTATTATTATTATTATTATTATTATTATTATTATTATTATTATTTTACCTAGAATAAATATGGGGTGTGAGCAGTGGCATATCTAGCGTTAATTGCGCCTAGGGCAAGCACGGAAATTGCACTCTATTCCTGCCCCTACATTCATTTTATTTCAATTCTTTCTATTCTTTTCTACTTCTTTGTTAAGCGTGATTGTGATTTGACTGTGGAAAAATAAATCTATTATATAAAAGAGAACGCACAAATCCTTTGTTAGCTCATCACGCTAATACGGCTGAACCAATTTCTTTCATTTTTGGGGGGTTATTAGGATTTGGACCCTAGATGGTTTTTATCATATCACTTTAATTTTTAATTACCAGTGTCTTGAGATAATTGACCATTCAAGTGTCCATAACGTACAAATCCTTTGTTAGTTCATCATAGGTATAAAAATAAACGTATTTATATGCAACCCGCATGACCGTGTCACTCGGCGGGTTAACATAAATGACAGGCGCTATAATGTTAACATTTACTGCAATTTGAAAGCGAAAAAGTAAAAATTATCTAAGTAACAAAGTTTATTGCGTTTCGGGGTGACCGCAGCGAAGCGGGGTGAACGCTGCTATCTATTATATAAAAGAGAACGCACAAATCCTTTGTTAGCTCATCACGCTAATACGGCTGAACCAATTTCTTTCATTTTTGGGGGGTTATTAGGATTTGGACCCTAGATGGTTTTTATCATATCACTTTAATTTTTAATTACCAGTGTCTTGAGATAATTGACCATTCAAGTGTCCATAACGTACAAATCCTTTGTTAGTTCATCATAGGTATAAAAATAAACGTATTTATATGCAACCCGCATGACCGTGTCACTCGGCGGGTTAACATAAATGACAGGCGCTATAATGTTAACATTTACTGCAATTTGAAAGCGAAAAAGTAAAAATTATCTAAGTAACAAAGTTTATTGCGTTCCGGGGTGACCGCAGCGAAGCGGGGTGAACGCTGCTAGTCTATTATATAAAAGAGAACGCACAAATCCTTTGTTAGCTCATCACGCTAATACGGCTGAACCAATTTCTTTTATTTTTGGGGGGTTATTAGGATTTGGACCCTAGATGGTTTTTATCATATCACTTTAATTTTTAATTACCAGTGTCTTGAGATAATTGACCATTCAAGTGTCCATACGTACAAATCCTTTGTTATTAGTTCATCATAGGTAAAAATAAACGTATTTATATGCAACCCGCATGACCGTGTCACTCGGCGGGTTAACATAAATGACAGGCGCTATAATGTTAACATTTACTGCAATTTGAAAGCGAAAAAGTAAAAATTATCTAAGTAACAAAGTTTATTGCGTTCCGGGGTGACCGCAGCGAAGCGGGTCACTCGGCGGGTTAACATAAATGACAGGCGCTATAATGTTAACATTTACTGCAATTTGAAAGCGAAAAAGTAAAAATTATCTAAGTAACAAAGTTTATTGCGTTCCGGGGTGACCGCAGCGAAGCGGGGTGAACGCTGCTAGTAAATAAATAAATAAATAAAACTTCATTATTCAAAAGATTTTATTTAGTTTACTGCAACCTTTTACAAGATATAAAAAGCTTTAAGTGGTTGAATATACTTTAACATCATCTCTTTTGAGTGTATTTTCATCAAATTTTTTCCATATATATAAATCATATATTTTTCTTGCCTCAACTGCTGCAAACTTGTCTATAATATCCTAAAAACTTAGTGTTCTCGATTTCTTCCTTCTCAACTGTTGCTAGAGCGAGACTATAGATTTTGGTTTCCAAACGAGCCAAAAATTAACGCTACCTCGTCTCGAAAACGTGTCGTAAATCTGATGTTTCGTCTCGAAAAATCTATGTGATTCCATTGATAATATTATCTTCGGAATGCCATCACGAAAATATTGTCTTGTCTCTTCTCGTGCGTAACATTATGTGAACTCTCTTGATCCATGGAGACATTTTAGAACAAAAGAATTTATTTAAATTTGCCGAATTATTTTTAATAATTGGCAATGGAAATAGCAATGAGAAGCATAATCCGCGTGGCGTTCCGCAGATTGTGGAACACACCTTAATCTGTTTACTACACGATAAAGTCGACAAACTTTTCAAAGGTGTATGAAATTGGCCCCTACTTTTAAATTTTCATCTAAAATCAAAATGAATCCTTTGTTATTGATTGTTTTGAAGAAAAACTCGTGAGATATTTACAAAATAAAGTTGGGGACCAACTTCATATTGGTATATTTTAGTTTGCTATCAACATAATTTTCGTCCGTGTAGTGATCACCTCTGATTGAGAGGTAGGTAAGATTTAAAATAGTCCAGTTTGCGATCAAACAGTGACTGGTTCCTTGAACAAAGCAGGAATCACTGAACTGATTGTTAGGTTTAATTAATTTTAACTGTTAATAGAAATAAATTAAGAAAGGTAGAAAGCAAGAGTGATCACAAAATTTTGCCTAGGTCTTTTAAGCAGAATATTAACAATTTCTTTTAAATAATAGAATAGTGACCTAGATGCTACCAGATCAAAAGCTTCTGAACGGAAAATATAAAATTTCCATCACATTTTAGGAAAAAATTTGAATTTCATATATCTTTCGAATTCCGTTCTACTAGGTGTGTTCGAAAAGTAAGTACCGTTTTGAAAAATATGCTAAAACAGTTGTTCAAACTACCTTTATTTTTACATGAAAGAGCACACAAACTATATTTCGACATAGTTTTCACCAATGTTCAAATATTTATCATAGGTGGTGACTAACTTGTCCAAACCTTCCTCAAAGAAACATCCTTCCCGTATCCAAAAAGTACGCACCGTTTCTTTTGAACGATACCGCAGCTTTAATGTCGGCGCTCCGCGCATGCGCTCTAGTTTCACTGATTCATTGCCTCTCGTACGGTGAATCTGCGTCAATAAACCTCTTTCCGATAACCTGTCTCTTAACCGATTTTGTTCAGTGGAAATCAACGTAAATTTCAACTACTTGAGGTTTTCGTAATGTTGCGAGTGGTGATAGTATGTTGTCCTGAAACGGTTGCAAAAACCGCTGCTTGCTGTTATCTGTCACCGTTTTTTATTCTTTGACGACAAACATTAAAACGGAAAATGGTCGAATTCTACTACTTCCGGTTTGAATAGAGGGTTAGTGAATAAGATGAAACTTATTTCTGGGACGTTGAATCGATTGAAACAAACCACTTTACGATAACTCTTACCGTTTTTGCTCTATGGAAATTAATATTGAAATGGGGAGAACTAGTAAATTTCAATCACTTCTGGTTTTGGTAGAGCGCTGTTGGTGGGAATGATATGTTATCTTGAGACGTTGAATTGATTGCTAAAAGCCGCTTGTCATGTGTTCTATTACTGTTTTTATTCTATGGCGATCAACGTTAAAACCGGAAATGGTTGATTTCTACCACTTCTGATTTGAATAGAGGGTTAGTGGAGGAGGTGGAATCTATTCCTGGGACGCTGAATAGATTTTTTAAAAAACGCTTCTCGATGCATTTTACCGCTTTTGCTCTATGGAAATCAATACTGAAACAGGACATACTAGTAAATTTCAACCACTTCCGGTTTCGTCAGAATGTTGCGGGCGATGATGAAACGTTGTTTTGTGAAGCTGAATCTATTGCAAATACCTGTTTCCGTTTCTGTTCTGTAGCGATAAACATTGAAGTCGGAAATGGTTGACTTCTTCTATTTCAGGATTGAGTAGTGTCAGCAGAGGAGATGAAACCTATTCTTGGGACACTGGATTGATTGCGGAAAACCTTCTCGATATCTCTTACCGTTTTTATGCTCTCATACCTGTCAACAGACGGACGGAAGGACAGAGATGGCCGTTTAGTAACACTTTCGACACTTATGCATAGCATAGTTTGGAAGTATAATAATAATAACAATCTTGAATCGGAATTTTTGACGCATAACTTCAAACAGATTTAAAGGGAAAAGTGGCGTAATACATTGATATAATTACTTCTGTGCATATATTTGCCACACGAAATTTACCTCTACGGGAACCTGCAATAAAACATGCTTTCGGTTTTCTTAGTTTTATCTGGTAAGCTGTTGACAAGCGGTCATCATATACAGAACTGCATACAAAAAAAAAAAAAAAAATGTTGTTAGATGTAAAAATCTGCTACGGGCTAGGCACGAGCTACGAGAAACATGTAAGAAAAGAGCAGCGGAATACCCGAATGAGAGGTCAACTAGAATTATTGAGTGAGCATTATAATTTAGAAAATGCAGAGGAAATTACACATAAGAATACGAAGAGGTATAGGGAAGCTATGTAGCTGTGTTCGGAGAAAACTCGCACCTGCTCTTCCGAGAAATATTACAGAAGCTGTTCAGCAAGCGGCTGAAAGTGAAAGTGAGTTCGGGTATGATGGAGAAAAGATTTTGTTTGTATATGAAGAGACCAAAATTATTGTCATTACTAATGCGAGTAATATCAGCAGGCCCGTACTTAAGTAAGTGCTATTCTGTGCTCGAGCACAAGGCGGGAAAATTTATGGAGCGGCAAAATTTCGAAATTCTTTTTAAGATTCACAATAAAGTAGAACTAGCAACCGCAGAGTACCGCACAAGCGCGAGAAAATATGTTAATGTGTTTAATTCGCTCTAATTACAGTAGTTACTAATTAGCTAGCTTGTCTAATAATTTTTTAAAAAGTCATCCACTCCCACTCCCACCCTAGGAAGTGAGGATGAACTTGATTGAACGTCATGGAAACTGATACCGGTAAACGCAGCGACTTCGAAAACTATGATTTTAACACTAATATATGTCGTAAAGTCTCGCACCCTCTCTGGGGAGTGGAGTAAGACCTTGAAATTAAATTGGATTAAAACAGTTACTATTCATCTCAGCGACCCCAGAAACTATTAATCCAACTCTAATATTGGTCGTTGGCGGGAAGGGGGGGGGATTATTTAGAGCACTGGGGCGCATAGTATATAAATACGGGCTTGAATATCTAGTACGAACAACGATAACATTTACTGTACTTGTTCACAGTGTATGCAATAAAATTTAGTATAGTTTCAGTATTTCAATATCATTGGCTATGTTTTAGTCTTCTTTCCCTTTTTCCTTTAACTGTAGGCTTGAGATTTTAAAATTTGAATACGATTAACAACTTGAAACAAAGGTTAATAACATTATAGTGCAGTTTGTAGTAACAATAGTACAATTGTTTATGTGTGACAAGAGTCGTTGAGGTTTACCTCGATGCTCCTCGTCATTTTCATCGGTTGTATGTAGTATACAAGCATGTCAAAAATAATTTTATATGCCTCTGTCTATGTGTTTTTACCGATGAAGGATAAGCAAACTTACAAAGAAATGTGGGAAATAATAATAAATTTAGAACTTGAATAAATTTGAGATCTATCCGTGTTGAAACTGCTGCTCATGAAGCTAGCAGGGAGATATTTCCAGGCTGTAAGATCAACGAATGTCCATTTCATTTGGAGCAATCTTTGTGGAGGAAGATCCAGGGCAACAAACACTTATATCGAGCATACTTGAATCCTCAGTCTGATGAATTTGGTTGGTTACCATTCGTGATGTCACTTCTAAAATGTTTGCTTCTTATGATATTTTTCAGGAATATGGTTAAAGCAAATTTTCTGTCTTCTACACTTGCATCCAGGGGAAGAACCTGTGTTTGCAGATTTTGTGTTAATGGTAACGGACAATGGAGGTGTTCATTTCTTCGACTTCGTACGCGGAAATTTCATAATAGTGATTATATAGTGGATAAAATGAAATATATAGTGATAAGCAGTTTTTTTTTTGACATGGATTCATTGCCGCAAGAATATTTGTCACCTCGACTTTATAATTCTATTGCAATCAAAAGTGGTAGACATAACTTAGCGATTCCGGTTTCAATATTAATCTCTATCAAGCGAAAACAGTAAAAGTAATGGCTTTTTGATATGGATTCAGCGTCCGAGAACAGCTTCTGTCTTTGATCTTATTAATCTGTTGGAACCAGAAATTACAGATCGACTACGATCTCATACTTCAAGTTTGAAAATTGAATTCGCATACTTTAGAAGTCTACCATACACTGTAATAATAATAATAATAATAATAATAATAATAATAATAATAATAATAATAATAATAATAATAATAATAATAATAAAATAAAAACTAAAACACCACTGAAGTACCTTTAGTACAGATGTTGAGGGGAAAATTGATGAAATAGTGTTTACAAAGTGTGCTTCGTGTGTCCAATTGCGTTACTTCCATAAAAACAGTATCTAGTATGACATACATAAAACACCTCTTCTCGGCAAACAGTTCAAAAACAGTGACGACATACATTTTACACAATTTGTACATACAGACGTGTGCAAATTATTAGACTAAATGTCGATTCTTCAGGATTTTTGATGACTTTTTTTTCTCCATTTGTATTGTGTACAGTTGATACTTTTTAAACCTAAAGTATGTTCTGGACTTTATATACGTTGTCAATAGAAAGTATTGACCCTTTTTATTCCTTACTGTCAACAGTGGTAAGAAACTGGCAACATGGTAAACAACTGCATCATTGTATACTTATATTAGCACATGTTGGCCCTTTCTTTATACGCCGTATTAAATTTGCTTTCAATGTTATTATGTTTTTAATATTCCAAATAACAGTTTAATGTGTATTAGGTGCAAAACACATGCATTTTTGATTTTTGAAGTGTTATTTTTAGCTGAAGATCTGTGGGAAAAAGTATTGAAATTTCTTTCGTTCTGTATTTTGAGCTTTAGTGAAAGTGACAATTATGGGCATAACCAAAGACGTATCACCACGTAGAATTGCATTAAATGAATGTCTTGTGGAAGAAAAACGTTACACAAGCAAGAAATAGCTAGGAAACTGTCTATTTCTCAAAACACAGTCAGTCGAATAAGTCGGGCATTGAAGTTCGGTGCATCATATACACAAAACCGCTCAGGTAAATGTCGACATAAACCGAAAATCAGTCCTCGTGTTCAAAGGAAACTACTACAGATGGCCAAATCGAATGTAAGAGCTACTAGCAAGGATTTGTCAAATCAGTAAAAGGCGTACGGATATGACATATCTTCATCTACAGCGAGAAGTCAATTTTGTGCAACGGGCTTACCAGCGCGAAGGCCCTGCATAAAGGCGAAGTTACCGTAACTCCAGCAATGGCAAAGAAGAGGTTGGAATGGGCAAAGGAAATGAAGAATAGATTCAAGGATGACTGGAGCAAGGTAAAGTACCAAACTTTACATATTTATCCTGTATATTTTATCAATTGGGGCATCTTTGGGAGGTTGTAGTACACTTGAATATTTTTTAACTTTATTGTATATACAAGGGTTTACGGGATGAGTTGCTCTTCTGAATATGATGTTTGGTTTATGATATTGTGATAAAATTTAAAATCAATACACTGATATACATTATACTATTTCCACGCATGTTTCTCTTATGAATAAATATTTTCCATGAGTGAGCAAATTACCCAATATGTTTGCAGGACGTCAGATGAAACATTTTCACCAAACTGTGTTTCCCAAACAGTAAAGCATTTTTTGTTGCCAACTAATTCTCAGGAAATTAACTACCCCTTGAATGAAAAAGGCTCTATTCTTGCACTATAACAATATTAGCTGTCAATCGTGATTGATATTCTTGGAAAATTATATTTATTTTGTTACTTACAACCATCCTTATGACTATATATTTTACATGGATTATCCAGTATATTTACAAATAATTCATGAGAGAATTTTAATGTGGTAATATTAATACGTTTTAAATTTTAAAGAAAAAATAAAATGTTATTTTAACGTCACATTTCTATCTTTTATATGAACTAAATCCGGATGCTGATTATTACAATGGTTTTAAAAAAACTGAAATCTATATTTTACATCTTTTGTTTAGGTCCTGTGGGGTAAAGAAGACAGATGCAGGCCGGTAGCCAGCCCAAAAATGTAGGGGGGCCGGTAGAAGTTAAGGGGAGCGACCCAACCATATTATAGTTTATCACCATATTATAGTTATTTACAAGGCTATCGTGAAAATTTTAGGGGATCCAGTAAAACTTAAGGGACAGGCCCCTTAGACCCCCGTGCACACGGGCCTGGACGGATAATTAATGAAAGTGAATGATTATGGAATGCATTGATGAAATGAGAATATGGGGGAAAACCCCGAGAAAACCCAAAAAACAAATTGTCCACCACAAACTCATGTGGTTTACCCAGGGTGCGAATTACCGGGGGGGGGATGAGGGGGATTTTCCCCCTCAATCACATTTTGTTCCCCCCCAAAGAAGTCAGATGAAGTATCCCCACCGGGGATGCTCGCTTTCCCCCTCAAACTATGCTTAGTGTAACTCCAAATTTCACTGATTTTTGTTATTTCTTGTAAATTTAATCTTCTAGCTGTATTTCGAAATGATCGATGTAAACTGTTCAGTTTTGGTCATTTCTACTTACCACCTAATTACCCACTATTTTCAACGTTGTTTAGTAGAACTATATTATTATGACTACGGTTGTTACTTGCAACTGTACCTTCGTACCCTTCAGTTTGTCATCGTTTGTGAATTTGAATGTACTAATTGCGTATAACAAAGCCACATATAGATTTATAAATGTTCTTAGCGGTTGGCCAAGAAGAAGTAAACAAATAGCTTCTTCTACCATACTTGGCGAAGTTCGGATATGTCTTATTCATCCTCTATATTTGTATCGATATCATCTTATTTTAATTTTTGTTATAACATGTTATTTCATTTTCCATTGTACTCTTTGTTAGCACATGGTCTTCATTCTCTAGTAGGTTGTGTGTATGCAACTCAAAAGTTGCATTTAATTTGTGATAATTAGCATAGTAATCACTGCTTTTACAGTTTACGGAAATGAACTTTTGAAACTGTACTCAAAATCTGAGATATAGGTATTCTCTCGTAAGTATATGTTAACGTACACGCTGGGGGATACGCTCCTAGTGAGCAGACATGTTAATGAAGGTGATTTTTAGGTGAATAAGCGAATAATTCAAGATTTCTTTCAGCATTTGTTACTACGACTGGTTCTCCGTGTCATTGTCCGTGTCTGTATAAGCATTTCAACTGGAGTGTTTTTTTTTTTTTTTTTTTTTTTTAAGTTAACCCTTCATTTTTCCATATTTTCGCTGTACAGTTTGCTGTCCACGCAATTAATGTTGTCTGAAAAACTTCAGTGTAATGTTTTACTTTATTTGAATAACGTAGCCCATAGTGAATCAACTCATCTTCAACCTAACAGTAACGTAATTTTTAAGTGTTGACTTTCCGTGCCCATCACGGAATCGATATTTGGAGAAAAAAAGTCGTGATGAGCACAGCTTTAGCGGGAAGTAGAAGCACAAGCTCGAAATTTGAATTGAGATATTTTAAATATTTGGCCTTCGATTTGACCTTGATGTGAGAAATCGGGACCAGCAACAATCCATTTTTTATTTGATAGGCTAATATCTAGATTTTCTTAAAAAAAAAAAAAAAAAAAATGTCCGGTTTAACTGATAATTTTAGTGGTTTTCACAAGACTGAAGTAGGTTTCTTTTCGCAACCTGTATGTATTAATGCAAAGTGGAAGCTTTCAATATGAGTGGAAAAATTAACATATGCTTGTGATCATGGCTATCGCTCGAGCCAAATTATTAACTAAATAAATCTTAGAAAGCTATGAGGACAAGAGTGAGTACAACATTAAAACACGTTCAGAAAGGTTTAGTGGGGTGTGTGTATGTCAGACAATATATATGAGCATAGTTATTGTCGGTAGATTTATTAAATTAATAAATCTCTCATTTATTACAGGTCACACACACACATACACATATTATATATATATATATATATATATATATATATATATATATATATATATATATATATATATATATATATATATGGGGGTAAGGCATTTATTGTCTCATTTTGAAATTTGAACCTTCAGACTATGTCCTTTGGCCTAATTTTATCCCCCCCAATATAGATTATCTAATTCGCACACTGGGTTTACCGTGTCATAACTCAGTTTTCTTGGTTGTCATGCGAAGGTGAATAATATTCATCTTCCGCGGTATCTTCCCAGGTTGTGGAAAGAGTTCTGTCCCATTTTACCTTAAATCACTGACATCCACTAATATTTTAATATATGCAATATAGAATATTTACAAAATCTTTTGATAATAGTCAATGTAATAATGCAGGATCTGTGGCAATTTAATAGCAACAACCAGTCTTAGGAAGTAACGTAACGAAAGTAATGCGTTACTTTTTAAACAACGTTTCCCAGTAACGCATTACATTTTTCCAAAGTAACTGTAGAGGTAACGTGTTACACATTTTTTAATAACGTACCTAGTTTGCATTACATTTCGGATTAGGATTAGAATTTAAGATTTCTGGGCTTTCGGCATCTAAGGCCATTTAGCCCGTCACGTTTAAGCAGTAACGTTCCTCGGCGAGCACACTACCCGGAGAAAGGGAAGGAAAAAAGAATTGAGGAAGGAAGGAAGTGGCCTGGGACCTATAAGTTAGGTACCATCCCGGCATTTGCGTGGTGTGAATGAGGAAAACCCAGGAAAACCTCATTCAGGATGGCTGGCCTGAAAAAGCTTTTTACACTTTTTCGACCGAGTGCCCCCACCGGGAATCAAACGCGTTACATTTAGGATGAGTAACTACAATATATGTATATTTTTTTCGTAAACAGATGTTTCTTTCCTGTAACTGAATTTCTCAGAGTGGAACAATGGAGCATGAACTACGTATGTCACTAGCCGACAATCAGTCACCGACACACAGAGAAACCGATATCTTAGTGCCATTGCTGTTTTTGGAAGATGAGTACACCCTCAGGGAAATGACATGTACTGATTACAAGCACCTGGAAGATTTTGTCATAGATTTTGACAGCTCCAAATCAATACATTCAGTGAGGGAACTACGAGTGCAATGGTAGTGTATTTTACTTTGATTGGTGTTTTTATTATAAAGATGGAACAGGCACGTAGCCAGTATTTCGTGAAAGGAAGGTCCGTGACATAAAATACTGTAGTCATCAATCAGGAGCTCGCTCAATCTAAACTACTTTACTATCAACATACACGGTATTGGTTTGTTAGGTCAATAAAATGAGGATATGTTGGTAAGTATTTTAATAAACTATGAAGAAATTTCGAGTAAAATAATAATAATAAAAGTGTTGAAAAAGATTTTACAATATTTACGTCCTTCCTCTGTTCATTCAAATATAACAATTTTCCTTTCATTATGACCTCAACTCTTATAAAAAATACATATTCACTATTATAAAAAGTACATACTCAATAATGTCCTGTAAAATATTTTAAAATATCTGAGTTCCTTTCTCTGTTGAATCAAATGTTAAGAGAACTCTCTTTCCACATAATATTTTGTTTTTATAATTCCGTCAACTACTGTCTGTTCCAAATAACAGGTTAAAGAAACAGTAGAAAATTGTTTTTGAAATAACATGTTTGATACTGCAAGGATGCGATGACGAAAAATTGTTTTTGAAATAACATGTTTGATACTGCAAGGATGCGATGATAAAAAATGTCCACGCTGTTACACAACGGTGCTATACTTTCAGAAGCTTGAAATCTCCCTGACAAATAGCAAAAATTCTAAGAATTCAGTAACTTTTCTAGAAATTCTGTGAATTCCGTAACTTTTCTAGAAATTTCAAATTCCCTGACTCCTCCAGAATATCTCGCTCACCTCGCCACTATATATTGCAAGTAATACATCTCATAACTAAGAGTACCAAAACCTTCCTGACTTTTTTTTAAAATTTTTAACGCAATCCCCCTTTTTCTTATTTCATTTTGTTTCATCTTTCCTTATTTTTCTTCATTTCTGGCCTCGAATGGGGGGTCTGGACCCCCCTTGGCTACGTGCCTGGATGGAGAACGAAAATATTTCACCGTTCGAAAATTTGAAAGAATACTTTTTCTCAAAAGCTGAGGATGATGATGTACTGAATTTGAAAATAAAGTGTCTGAAGTGCCTCGCCGGGAAATCCTTATCAACAGTTAGGGTGCCATAATTAACAATATACAGTAAGGGATTAATATGAATAAACTGTGTTCTGATAAGCAGGCCTACTTTATTACTAGAAGATATATGGTGGTATATAATATTGTAGTTCCTTCAGATCAGTTTGCATATCCTAGAGTCCCGTTGGTTATAGAGTTTTTTAAAAAGTATATGTCGATTTTAGAGTTACTGGTAAGTTTTGATTCACTTCCAGTTCATGTGTTCTCACATTACTAGTTGTAGTGGGATGGTTCTCTATATTCTTCTGTATTTTTAATTTTACAGAACATTGTTATTACTATATAACTAGTTGAATATACGCATGCTTCGTACGGGGGTAGGGATGCACGCGAGACGCAAGAAGTCTCATCTGGAAATTGATCCAGAAAGTTTTTTTCGTATCAAGTATAGTTTGCTGGATATTTGGATTCTCGCAATTGTTAACATATTGCGTTATCCGCAAGTCCGTTGGCACAAGTAATGTTATTCCTTGGTGGTTGGTGTAAAGGGAGATAGGCGGCAATAGATGGCAGCACTGTTCTCCTACACAAGTAACGCAATTTTATATTTTCTCTGCTGCTTCCACAATTTTAATGTTAGAGAGTTTGAACTTTCTGAAAAGAAAGTTCAAACCTATTCTAAGGGAACAATCCGTGTCAATTTTGGATATTGTGACGTTAGAGCATTCCTCGGACTAGAAGCAGACAAAGACAAGGTTGAAATCCGGTTAAATAAAGACGAAGCAATTTACATATATAGTAAAAGAATCCGGGTTTGGTTCAATGAGTTCAGAAAAAACATATACCGAAACGTTATATTCTTTATATCCTAATTATATTGGCGACTTTTTTTTCGGGGCTAAAATGTGCCCGCATGGCATACTGGAAAATATTGCTGGAGACCTCTAAGCTGGAAAACAATGTTGGATTCAGTAACAATTTATGCTGGTTTTGCTGTAAATTATGCTATTAATTTGACGAAAATTAATGGTCCAACAATCAAATTCCAGCACAACTTTTCTTTTAATTTGGAGCGGAGGGGATACAAGTTCGGATACCATGTTGAACTCTAGGTTCCGTCTCCTTAGGATGTTATGAACATTCATCCCATGGAAAGCAATGGTAAACCACCATGGATTCACTTTGCCAAGGAACTTTTAGGTCAAATACCTGCCTTCCTACAGAATATCACATCATCATTCTTTAACAGCCATAGAATAACACATTGCAAAATTTTGACCCAGAATATATGCGAGACTGCGAGACCATGCGAGAGTCTCGCGCGAGACGCGAGATGAGACTCAAAATTTTATGCGAGACACGAGACGAGACTTCACATTTGCGAGACGAGACGAGACGCGAGAGGAGACCAACATTTGAGGCTGCGAGACGAGACATTCCCATCTCTCGTCTCGTCTCGTCTCGCGTGCATCCCTAAACGGGGGCTGTATTTGGAAGTCAACGCCTGTGGGAGTATCACCATTGATCTCAGCGACCGCGAAAACTATGGATTTGATACTAATATCGGTCATTATGGGCTATTTTTCCATGTCTCGGTTCCCCACCACCCACCCTCTCCACTGACTCCCGGCCCGCATACAATTGTAACTGAATTTGCAAGTCATCGCTAATGGAGGTGTCACCATTGATTTCAGCGACCGTGAAAACTATGGATTTGACACTAATATCGGTCATTTTGGATTACTTTTATATGTCTCGGTATCTCCTACCCCGGTAACCCCCGGCCCGGAGCCGAATAGCGTGAATTTGGAAGTTAATGCGATCGGAGTTTCACCATTGATTTCAGCGACCGCGAAAATATGAATTCGACACTAATATCGGTCATTTTCTACTACTTTTACATGTTCCGGTAAACGCCCCCTGAGACCCGCCTGGTTCGAATTTTGACAAAAACGTTTGACTCTGGTCTGGAGCCTGGCCCAAAGTATTCGTTACTAAAATTTGGTATCTCTCGGTGAATTTGTCAGGTTCTCAAGCCGGTTCCGGTAAACGCCTCCCTGAGACCCCCTGGTTCGAAATTTAAAAAAAAATGCTTCGTCTTGATCTGGGGCCTGGACCAAGGTATCCCTGATCAAAATTTTGTAACTCTCGGTCCACTCGTCTGGTCCGCAGGCCGCACACAGACAGACAGACAGGCAGACAAACACACAAACAAACTTTATTTTATTTATATTAGATTAGATTATTTTAGCAGAGTAAGCAGCCATTTTTTCTAATGCAGTATATTATTTTAGTCAGTGTTACATTATACGAAAAGGTTATATATCTGTCAAGTAAGGATATGTTCTTGCATCTAGGTAAAGCGATTCAGAACGTGCAGTATTTACGTTTATAAAGTCAAAGAAGCACATCAAATTTCCAGTAAAGTCCGCATGAATGGATATGGCAGGTCTCGATATATTATTACCGAACTATAGTCCTAAACATTTACGATGATTGGGGAAAATCAGAATGTATAATAATAATAATAATAATAATAATAATAATAATAATAATAATAATAATAATAATAATAATAATAATAATAATAATAATAATAATAATGGTAGTAGTAGTAATAATAGTACGTCAAAAGATGCCAAATGGATAGAATCCCAGTCAAATATACTGTTAAAAATAGCTTAGAGTTAAAAATAGCTTAGACTTAGCATTTGTCGCGGCGGATTCTATCCATATGGCATCTTTTGATTAGTAGGCCTGGATTTACAGGCAGTGGAACTTGCTTTATTACTTAAACTAAAAGTAAACCCATACGAAATTCAACTAGTCTCTCAACTAATAGCTTTTTTACCTTAGAAATAATGTTTTCCAATTTGAAGATACCATCTTTCGTCAGGACAATGGATTGGCCATGGGCAATACCCTTTCTCCAATACTTTCGAACCTGGTACTGTACATGTTCGAAAACAACATTCTCCCAAAATTTCCTCATATCAGGTATTTTCGATATGCTGACGATACCTTAATTCTGTACAAGGAATATCAGGATTTAAAGAAATTATTTGATGAATTTAATGAGATACATCCTAGAACCAAATTCACGATGGAACTTGAAGAAAATGGAGCTCTTAACTTCCTTGATATTACAATCAAAAGACAAGCCAATAAGTTTGTTACTTCAGGATATCGTAAACCTTCTGCTGGTACCAAGTATATTCATTTTAAGTCATCTCATTCATGGCTTCAGAAACCGAATATTTGGAAAAACTTCTTCAGGAAAGCTCTTCTACTTTCTGATCTTCCTGGTGACCTCAACCAAGAAATTCAATATTTAATTGAAATTGGACAACAAAATGGCTATCAAAAGTCTTTATTACTGAAGTGGTACAAACAGGTACAGCGGGAGATCTATGGCACCTACCATCGGCCAACAAGAAATGCCAAAGAAGACAAATGGATTGGTGTTCCCCTGATTCCACATATTTCGGCAAAAATTAAGAAGGCATTGCACAAATATAACATCAAGGTCTCCGAAGTTCCTCCTAAACCTATAGAAAAATGTATTACAAATTTTAAATCATTTTTTATTATATAGGTCAAACAGAAAGGAATATTTATACCAAAATCGCTAACTACATTCGCACGTCCAAATCTCGCAGCTTACAACAGTTATCTGGATTGGCATCACATCTCAAAGAAAATAACCACAACATTGTTAATTCATGTTTGATCGAAAAAGCAAAAACAGCAACTGAACCAAGAATGTTATAAATAGAGGATCTGCCCATATGTATCCTCATCCTATTAAATCGATGAAGCCAAAAAACAACCGAGCATCGGTACGTCTGATTGGCTACTCTCGTTTCCGCCATCGTTTGATTGGCTACTTTCGTTTCCGCCATGATTGTTGGCTCAAAACATTGCGATCCTATTGGGCGGAATGGGCAGAGCAGGGGTGGCGAAACTGTGACGTATGGCTTCAAGATTTTATTGTAAGGGCAGATCCTCTATTTTATAAGATCCTTGAACTGAACGGAAAATTAAAGAAGCTTATTACATTCATAAGGAGAAACCGGCACTCAACTCAGATAAAGTTGACATAAATGCCATTTGGAACAATGTTTTTGCTACTCATTTTCGCCGTCTGGAAGATAATGAAAAAAGAAAACACAGTAAACAACAGTGAACAGTGACAAGTGAATTACTATTAACAGATATCTATTTATAGTGCCAAAAAAAAAAAAAAGATTTTTACTTCGTCCATTTTTAACATTCTTTTTATTGTTTAAATCCTTTTTGAAGTGTGCCTAGGCTGACGATGAAGACGATGTTCTTCGAAAGTACTTCCTAGAGATAAGATTTGTTTCTTGTGGTGACTATTAGCCTTTTACTAACATTATTTACTGTATTCCTTTGATTTTATGCTACACTGATTATATTAAAAGCGATTTTAACACTATAGGGGCGGATCCAGGGGCAAGTGTGTCCATCAGCGGATCCAGGGGAACGATCGGGGCAATCGCCTCCTCCCGCAGAAGAGGAAACTTTCTGACTTTATATGTAAATAAAACCCATCCCAGAGTTCAGAATTCTTAAAAGTAGCTCTAAATAGCAGTATTACAACCCACCGCACTCCTCAGAAGGTCGTCCTGGATCCGCCCCTGAGTGTGTCTAAAATGCACTGAATAGGTCTGGCAGGATTTCCTGCCACCCCGCGAATATGTGAACATTATTGTTTTCAAGGGGTGGTAGGTAAAACGACTGGCAGGAAATCCTACCATTCGGCATTGATGAGTTAATTTCCGGTCTGTTTTTCGTTGCCTCCATCATGGTTCTCAGATAGAGTTACCACAATTTCTGATTTGAAAGACAGACGCTTCAAAATTTGTCATGTTAGTGAAGTTTTAAAACTCATCCCTCCTGGTGATGCTCCTTACTTGTGTGGTTAAATTACGTGAAAAGTTATGTAACGCGAAATTCCACAATTATAGAAGTTATTAGATCAAGACGCCTAAGGTGGGCGTGAAACGTTCATCGTCTAGGAAGCTCGATGATTTATGAGTTCCGGTTGAGAAACCTTTGAGTGAGAGACCACTGACGTAGAAGGTGAGAAGAATACTCGTAAAACAAAGTGCACCATTCAGTGATGACATAACCACTGTGTTCAGATCACCCAGGTCTGGATCTCGCTTCTAAGACCCAGTGATCCAAATGGGTCAGATGACCTGAAAGGAACCGAAATCATATCAGATCGACATCGTTATTTCAGAATTGTATAGTGGATTAGTGATATCTAGCACTCAAGCTCGACTATTCACGTGTTCTATTCCCAATTTAACATAATTTCTTAATCAAGATACCACATGCTGACTATTTCAAATAGGGATTTATCCACTCGTATATATATATACAGTAATTTTACAAAAAAAAAAACATACGAACTATAAAAGAAAGAAAGCAAAACATAGTTTAAATTCAATGGCATTGCTCATATTCTAAGTGACAAGTTCTTCAAGCTTGCTATAAAGATACCCAAGAAAGTTCTGTCGCTTTTTCATCAACCACATTTGAACATCGATATGTCACCTAAGACGTACCTGGAAGATCAAAAAATAGTCCCCATTAGCATTGATGACCTCCTGTTAACGTTCTGGAAGGCCATGGATTCCATCGAGGTAGAACTTGGTGGGAAGTAGGTATCAAGTGCATTTTACACCTCTACTAGGGATTTGAACTGGGGCCCTGTAAGGTGATTGTCCAACGAATGGAACAGGTGATAATCGGACGGTGCAATGTTCGGAAGTATGGCGGATGCAATAGTGTTTCCCATCCAAATCGTAAAATGGTATCCCGGTCATCATAGTCACGTGGGACTTATTGTTATCCTGTAACAGGAGGACCCTTTTGCGATTCAGAAGTGCTGGCTCCAGAGTTTTGACTTTTCCTTGAACATGGCTCAACTGCTGACAGCAAACAGTTGCATTGATGCTCCAGCCAACTGGTAGCAGTTCCCGATGCACGATGCCGAGAGAAGTTCACCAAACACACAGGAGGACCTTCTTCTGGTGCACAGCTGTTTTGGAACCGCTTCATGGGGTGCTAATCAATGATGACGAAGCCGTGGAGCTTCGTACAAGACCCACTTCTCTCACATGTCTACGCCTTGTCCAGAAATAGCTCCTACCTCACACGAGATAGCAAAGAAACACAGGTGTATGCTAAACATTTTCTTCCTTTACATCATGCCGTTTTCCAACCAGGCTATAGCATTAAGGATCAATGATTTCACTTTATCAGCATGGTCAGCAATCATAATAATTCTACAAAACTTTGCTGTTTAGTTTGATTCGATCTTGAAAGGGCATTATAGCACATTGAAGTTCTTTTCAAACTTCTCTCTTTATGTTTCCTTATTACAAGCCTGCTTCAATTATAATTTCCTTACCAACCATTTAGCTTACGTATGTATCAGTTGCAGCGTCTCTTGTACTATATTCTTTCATACTGGCATACCTCAAGGCTGTATGTTTGTTAAATGTTACTGGTATACCATCATTATCTCGTAATGACCACGTTTTCCAGTACGTCGACAACACACCTTTCTAATCTTGGCTAAGTTTATCTCTCGATTAATACTGTGATGTATGAAAATATTCGTAGATTTAGTAACTGGTGTCGGACGTGGCATTTAACGATCAACGCTACCAAAACCCATTCCAACGAAACGACAATCCAGAGTTCCTTGAAACCCAGCTCGTTTTGCTCCTACTGTTAGAGTACGTTTGTTTTCTTTTGGCACGCTTCCCGCCTAAAGGATGGATCTGTCTGCAACGCATTGCTGCCACACCAGGGTTAGTGGATAGCTGCGATACGACAGGAAACAAAGCAAAATGTGGCACCACTCACAAATCACTGTAATACACTTGTTCGCAAGTGGCAACTGAGCACTTCAAATACCCGCCAAATAGCAATGACCTCATTTTATGGGTTGGCTGACAACTAAAGTCAAATACATGACAAAACTAATAAGACGTCTATTGATTGAAACGTTCACGTGAGTGTTAGCAGAAAGTACCTTAAAGGCCAATCAAGTGCACTGGCGGGAAGTGTGCCAGGATAAAACAAACGTACTCTAGCTATGCTACTATACACCACTCGAACACAGCAACTTACTTGGGTGCCACATTTGATCACCATCCTACATAGCATCCACATCTCTTCACTGTCGTAACCAAAGCAAAAACAACCTTTAAAAACTTCACTGGCACAACATGGAGCTTTCATATTTCCATACATAAAAATGTTTGAAACTGATATTCAAGTTAGCACAAAACAGAGAAAATGAAAACAATTATAAATTGGATAGAAAGATATACACCAATAACGAAATTACAGCGTTAGTACATAGAAACCACAATACATTCTAGAATACCAAGTTTTGATCACGTCTGAAATAACATGAATAAGCTACAATTAACTTTTACAACTGTAGTTTAATGAAGTGATATGCTTCGATGTATGTCCACCATCGAATGAATTTACCACATTCTCTAAGGCAATATTCATTATAATTTTTCTTTCTACTGAAAGGAGAGAAACAAAGATCCCTTAGGTGATTGCTATTCGATTTCTTAGATATGTTTTAATGCGTCCAAGGCACGAGAAACAGGCACTAAACAGGCTATACACTTGTTTTACACAGCCATCTCCCTAAGTGACCAGGACAGTTTACAGAAGGAATTCAATCATCTTTTCTTGACGTCACAAGAGAATGGCCACAGTCTTAGAGATATCGACATGCCCATGATAAGAACCGTTACTTTCCAGCACAAAGTGATCAAAGGAATCAAGAGTGAGAATTATCTCTCTACTACCGTATTGCCTTTCATTAGCCGTACTTCCAGCAGACTCAGTAGAGTATTTGCCAGACATGGTATAGCAGTTATTCACAAACTTCCAGCTAACGTCAGATCGTTACTCAAACCAGCCAAGGACAACCTTAACCTGCGCACTCCTGGAGTATATCGTATACCTTGTGAATGTGGGAGATAATACTTCGAGCAATCTGGACGTACCATAGAACAATGATTCAAAGAACATAACAGCTACATGCGACTTTAGCAACCTAGCAATAGCTTAGAATGGGGACACAGAATCAATTTTACAAATACCATTATAGTAGCCAAATACAGCAGTTTTTGAGACAGAATAATAAAGGAGGTTATAGACATATCACATGAAAGCAACAATCTCAATAGATACAATGGTTTCAACTCAATCCTATTATGGTCGCCCTTTTCAGGAACAAAAAACAGGCGTCCATTAAAGGCACTTCTCGTAAACACACAAGCAGCCAATCAGGAGACAGCAAGGAAACGTACTAGAATCCCATCGTTGGTTTGGTGGATTGGAATTTATCGTTCCTTTCAGCACTGTATCACCAAATGTATAGTTTGAAGTGAATCCAAAGAGCACTCGATGGCGAAAGTGCAAAACCTCATACCTCCACTTTTTACGGAATTTTAGGTTTTGGTTGTATTCAATTCCCCACATTTGACTCTACGTGTGTGCAAAAGCTCGTAAACAAAAACCCAATAAAAATGTAAAAAACTAAATTTTAAAACCTCGTATCGCATATAAGATGTGGTAAAAACAGAACGGTTTTATTATTCTCCTGATAAGTTTGGTTTTTATGAGTTACCGCCGTAGTCGATTCTCCTATGGTAGGGAAACCGTTTTTATCATGGAGTAGGTGAACGCGGTTGGTAGCGTTGGAAAGGTCCAGGTCTCTTGAGTACAGTGCAGATGTCAAAAATCGGGCCAGGGCCTGAGGCCTGAGGAATGGAGTCCCAAAGTTTAGAGCACGGGTTACTTCTATTCGACTATTAAACATGAAGTTGTTAGACGTGGATGGTGCCGTTGGAAAGGTCCGGTTCTCCTGAGTACAACGCTGATGTTAGAAATCGAGCCGTGGGCCTGAAGCCCCAGAAATAGAGTTCTGAAGATTTGGACTCGAGTTCCTTCTATTCGCATATTAAACATGAAGATCCTGGACTCGGTTGGTGGCGTTGGAAAGGTCCATTCCCTTAGCACATTGGTGGTATCAGAAATAGGAACCTGGACCCGAAGCCCCAGAAATGATGTCCCGAAGTTTTGGACTCGGGTCCCTTCTATTCTTCTTTTAAACATCAAGTTGTGGAATGTGTGTGGTGGCTTTGGAAAGGTCCGGGTTCCCTGAGTACAG
Source organism: Thermobia domestica (assembly GCF_964235325.1). Classification (NCBI taxonomy): domain Eukaryota; kingdom Metazoa; phylum Arthropoda; class Insecta; order Zygentoma; family Lepismatidae; genus Thermobia; species Thermobia domestica. The sequence continues at coordinate 205,221,107 of NC_137463.1, read as the reverse complement.
TGGTGATGTTAGAAATCAGGTCCTGGCCTCGAAGCCCCAGAAATGGAGTCCCGCATTTTTGGGCTCGAGTTCCTTCTATTTCTCTTTTAAATATGGAGTTGTTGGATGTGGGTGGTCGCGTTGGAACAGTTCGGGTGCTGTGAGCGCAGTGATGATATCAGAAATTGGGCCTAGGCCCAAGTCCTCGGAAATGTGGTCCCGCATTTTTGGGATCAACTCCCTTCTATTTTTCTTTTAAACATGGAGTTGTTGTATATGGGTGATGATGTTGGAAAGGTTCGGATACTCTGAGCGCAGTGATGATTAAAACCCGGAATTAATGGCAAAATGCCATGAGTACCATTATTGAAATTTTCATGATATTTTCAGGAAAAGTGCAATTTCACAATTTAGAAGCAATTTGTTGCCATTGTCAGAGGTTTTCTATTCCACTACTTTTTATTTACTCATGAATGACAGCATACCACAGATCTGACGAGTGAGTCGCTTTTATCTGGCCAAGCGATCTCGGTGTCTGATAATAGCTGGTCTATTCCCGTTGCAATGTTACAAGTGGAGGGGCGGGGATGCTAGTGCGTATTCAGTTCTTGGAATTTTGAAGCAGTGTTCGGTTCTTGGAATGACAAACGAAGATGCTTACTTTCAAGAAGTAGCCAGGTGGACAGTTATTGTGAATCTTAGGCGTGCGTGATACAGAACTGGTATTTCAAGATGCGTTTCAGATGGTATGTGCGTTTCAGTATTTCAAGATGCCGAAAGTTGGTCTTTCTAGACAATAGAAGTTGGAAAAATTTGTGAGTTAGTTCGGGCGTACTGTGTTTTCAACAGACGGTTCTGTACTGTTTTGTAAGTTGACTGTGGTTTCCGCTGAAAAGCGTTATTTTGTAACACACCATATAAGCACTGCAAAACACAATTCTGCAAGGACATGCAAATCAACTGGTGAAAAGGTTCAAAATCATCTTGAAACAGTCAGGAATCCCGCTTCGCGTACTAACAGTTTTGCGAATGATCTGTGTGAAGCTCTAATTAACGCGGACATTCCTTTATGGAAGTTAAAAAACGTGTCCTTTAGAAACTTTCTCGAAATACACAAAACAAAAAGTTCCAAGTGATTCATCTTTGAGAAAGACTTACGTTTATAGCGCGTACAGCAGAACTATTGACGATATCAGTAAAAATGTTGCTGTCAAAAATATATGGATTTCAATTGATGAAACTTGCGATATTCTAGGACGTTCCATTGCTAACGTTGTAATTGGAACTTTGGGAGGGGAAGAAGGCACACAAACATTTTTGATTGCATCAGAAGTTCTGGAAAAAGTGAATGGCACAGAAATTGCACAAGTTTTTACAAAATCGCTGAGTATTCTATGGCCAGAATGTGTAAAATACGATAAGATCCTTCTTTTTGTCACAGACGGAGCTGCATACATGAAAAGTGCAGCAAAAGACCTTAAGGTTCTATTCCCACGTATGCTGCATGTCACCTATCTGGCATACGCGTTGACGTTGACTTTCTTGTGCCAAATGGGAAAAAGGTATTTCTGAAAGCTCCCTCGCGAACAAGTGCATTTCGCGAATTAGCCCCTGAACTTCCGCTTCCACCACAGCCTGTCTTAACGAGATGGGGTACATGGATTACAGCTGTTCTCTATTATGCAAACAACTTTGAACCCATCAAAAGAATCATTGATACTTTTGATGAGGATGATGCGTCTTCAATTAAGGTTGCTCAAAGTTTGCTTAAGAAGAATTCCTTGAAAAACAACTTAGACTTCATTGCAACACATTTTGCAAAGTTACCAGATGCTATTGCCGAGCTTGAAAAAAAAAAAAAAAAAAAAAAAAAAAGAAAAAGAAAGAAAGAAAGAAAAAGAACAGACTCGCTAGTTCTCTGAAAATCTTCAATGATACTCTCAACGATCTGAGTGTTGTACCTGGTGACAAGGGCGAGTACAATCGGCGTAAGTGTGATCGTGTTGTAAGTGCTAATCCAAATTTGGGTAAATTGAACGTCATCGCTAGTGTTATGGAAGGTGATGCTGATACAACTGTTGACAGTGATATGGATCCTTCCCAAATTACATGTTTCAAGTATGGTCCAGTGACATCTGTAGATGTGGAGAGATCATTTTCACATCTAAAGCGAATTCTTTCTGACAGGAGACAAAGTCTTTCCTTTGAAAATCTTAAAAAGATGTTAATAATTTCACAGAACAAAAATATGAAAAACCTTTTGTAAGTGAAAATAAACTGCTAGCGTAGTGTAAAATGACTTCATTTTAGTTTTTCTTGTGCTTTGAATGTTTGTGCTAATGTAACCGCGTGTGAATAAAATGTGATAGTGTTTTTAAGTTATTATTTTATTGTCACTACTGAAGAATGGCGAATGAATTGTTAGATGTCGTCGGGTTGCGCAAGTTTTCCAGAGTTTTAAGTGATAAGTACAAAGTGCAAAATGAAACATTTTATTAGATTAGTAAACGAATCATAGCCTATTATAGATATTTTAGTATCTATTCCCCCCCCCTCCAAAGTTCGTGATTGCTTGTTTATTTTATTTTGCCATTTTACCTGCCATTTTTGGGTGTTTATTTTGCAATTTTGCCAGCCATTTTCGGGCTTTTATTTCGCCATTAATTCCGGGCTTTAGTGATAATATCAGAAATCCAGCTTTTGCCCGAGGCCTCAGAAACGGGGTTCCGAAGTTTTGGGGCTTGAGTTCTTTCTATTCTCCTATTAAACCCATTTGAAGGTGGATCAGTTCCATATTCATATCTTTCCTGTCTAGCAAGGGTGCACTCACGGAGGGAGGCTACCGGGTCCGAACCCCCAAAATTTCCTAACTCAACATACATTTGTACACTAAAAAAAAAAAAAAAAAACTATACTTGTTTAACAGGAAAATGGTTGATGTAGCATGAAAATTTGATTTTATGCTTCATCTGCACTCTTTCTTTTAAACAAACAATCTTAGTTCTATTATTTTTTTCTGAAAATATAAATGGAAGAATTTTACAATTATTTATCGTCTTTTCGGGTGCAGAATAATACCAGTTCAATACTACATAGACGTAGTGGCTTGTAGTATTATATCCTCCCCTCACAAATCTTGAACTCTTCCTAACAAAAATTTCTGTGAACGCGTTTGACTGTCCCTAAACCGAAGTAACATTCTCATACTTCCAGTACCACTTAAAAACCTGCTTCATAGGGTTCTCGGTAGCTCAGTGGTAGAGTGCTTACCTCTAGTGCGTGGGGTCCCTGATTCGATTCCCGGACAGGTAAGTTTGTGGTGGACAACATCGTTTCAATGGATTTTGTCGTGGTACTCAAGTTTTTTCCCCACTTTCTCATTCTACCAATTTTTCCATCATCAATCACTTGTTTTAATCATCGTTTCCCTTAACGGAAAGGGAATAATCGTGGAACGTTAAACTGAAAGATGTCATTCCATTTCAAAAACCTGCTTCTGTTCTTCAAAGCTTAAACGTCCGTCCGTCATGTTGATGCTATGACACTAACTGGGTTGCGCAATTAGCCTGATAATTCTGCTTCTATCTGTTGAGAAAACATAACACTAATTTTTGCCGGAAGTTTCTTTTGATTGGAAAATTAGTTTTCATGACAGTCCAAAGTGTATACACGTTTTTTTTTTTTTACGCGCCTGGTGGTAACCTGAAAATTGTCCATGTATCTTCCCTTTAACAAAAAATGCAATCCAATAAATTCCATTCTTGCAATCCCAAGCTCCCTTAGTGAGATTCACATTTCTCAATAAATTGTCCAATCCAGAAAAGTTGACAAGGAAAAACTAATTATTTTCAGGTTGTGGGCTATAATTTAGACCAATGGATGTAGAAGTTCCGATAGTTTGCTTGTTCTGCTGAAGAGAATTCTTCTAGCTTTGAAAGTTAACCTAAGTGTTAAGAGTTCAGGTCAACGCGGTATATATTTTATAGAGAACGGAACATTAGATTTTGTTCTTTTCAAATGTCCGCCAATATCTGTTAGGCAGAAATATCTATCTTCATTGCTTAGTAACCAAAGTTTGATATTCAGATATATGAAACCACTTGTCAGAGGGAAAACCAAATCCTAAAATACCAATTTTACACAATATTTATCTCTTAGCTAATTTCCGCTGGCTAAGCTCATCGTTAATGTAACATACTCTTTATCATGTTTTATGAAGTTTGAATAGCTATATATCAGATGAGTACGTTTTTTTTTTCTTTCTTCGTAGCCTACATAATCACATGCTCTAAGGTAAAGAGGAAAAACACTATAATATTCCTTTCACCGAAATATTAACTTCTTGAGGCTAATGCGTTTGCTGACGAAATACTATAAACAAATTAAAGGACAACAAATGTATGTGGGGCGTTTTTCCACGACCTGTATGTCTTTATAATATTTAACGTTTTACCATTACCAGATTCTTACACAGACAACAAAGCAATATTTGCACCCGGGATACTCGTATAATATTTCAAAACAAAAATGTTTTCCCTTTTTCATTGAATATGTTTTTTAATTCTGACTCATTCATTCGATATTTACGAAACTTTTTCCAAGCTTGTTGTTGATAAAACAATGTTTGTAGAATGTAATCTAAAAACTGTGAGTCAAACTAATGGAAAAGGTATTTCTGTTCGGAAATTTCATAAATATTCCTCCATTTAAACCAAACTAGCTGTCTTACAAGTTAGTTGACAGCATTTTGGAACAACTTCGAATAAAACAAGGCGAAATTCATTATGACAATGATGGTAGCAGTAACAGCCAATTACGTGAAATACGTACTTTTCCCAGAAAATATCCGTATGAAAATAATCTATTTAATAAAAATAAAAGTGACAATGTTTGTGACAATAACTCTTGAACCCCAGAACTATCTCGATCAAATTTTCAACATAGATGACGTTCGGGCCTGGGAGAAATGTTATAGTTTCACTTTGACGGTACAACGTATGGGAGGGGAAGGATATATATATAACTTATTAACTCCTGAAGCACGAGATCGATCTCAATCAAATTTTCCACATAGATGAGGTTCGAGCTTGGGATGGTTCTTATCTTTTCACTTTGACGGAGTAACTTAGGGGAGGGGGAGGAGGAGATATAAAAAATAAATAAAAATTAAAATGACTACGTTTGTGACTTAATAACTCTTGAACCACACAACGGATCTCGATCAAATTTTCAATATAGATGAGGTTCGGACCTGGGTTGTGTTTTATTATTTCACTTTGACGGTGACGGTGAAGGAAGGGGGAGATATTGTTAAAAGTTATCAAAATGATCGATATTAGTGCCGAATCCATAGCTTTCGAGGTCACTGAGATGAAGAGTAACACTTCCGACACTGTTTAACTCTAAACTCAGCACCTCAACTTGGAGGAGGGGGAGAATATATAAAAATGATCAAAAATAAAATATCCGATATTAATGTCAAGTGCATATTTTTTGGGGTCGCTGAGACGAACAGTGACAATTCCGATGCCGTTTAAATCCAAATTCACCCCTTTATGTCCAAAATGAAATGAATTCTCCCTATGTGAAGAATGGGTATTCTGTCACTTTACTATAAAATAAAAGGTGACAGAAATGTTGATGTCCATATTCGTCAATAGTACACAAAAGAAAGAAAAGATATATTTATGATATTGTGAAGGTGGAATCGTGAGAAATGTTGAAAATAGGAAGAAAATACGGAAATAAAATAGGAAAATACGTATATTTCTTTTTCATCTTCACACTGGATGTAGCCAGTGCTTAAAGTGAGCTGGTATGAGCCGGTTATGCATCCGAAAGTTAGAAAATCGGCCGGTATGGCATACCGGTAAAAATAACATTTAAATTGTAATTTGCGTCTAGGAAAAAACAGATTTTTCACATAGAAATAAGTATGACGACATTGAGTCAACAAATATGTTTGTACTGTCAAGGATTTCGTTGCTGCTGCTTCCTAAGAAATAACAGTTCCATTTCAAACTATTCAATGGCAGAATTTGTGCTCTAGAATTTTTCAACATTTGTGCGAGCAATTTCAAACATCCCCCTTCAAAAATTCCAACTACCGTATCGCCCGCCAAAAATGTTCTAACATGGATTCACCCCTGGCATTGACTTTTTTTTTTTTTTTTTTTTTTAATTCAAAATTATTCATTTCACGTTGTCTGGACTTCTGTGTTTACAACTATAAGAAAATTAGTGTTGACCATGAGACGAAACGAGACCAGATGAAGCTTTTGAAAATAGAAATGAGATTGGAAAGAACTATGCTAGATACTAGAGACGAGATGAAAGTGCCTACAAAGCCTTGAAAACGAGACGAAAAAGTTATGGGCATATAGGCAAATAGACTTAAAAACCATGTTGGATCACTGTTATTGTATAAAGGTAACCAAGAAAGTTCTGTCGCTTTTTCACCGAGCACCTTCGAACATCGATATGTCATCTAAGACGTAGCTGGAAGATCAAAAATAGTCCCCGTCAGCATCGACGACCTTCTACAACGTTCTGGAAGGCCATGGATTCCATCGCGGTAGAACTTGGTGGGCCGTGAAGCGAAGAAGATATCAAGTGCATTTTGCACCTCTACTAGGGATTTAAACTGACGTCCTTTAAGGTGATTGTCCAAGGAACGGATCAGGAGATAACCGGACGGTGCAATGTCCGGGAACTATAGTGGATGCAATAGTACTTCCAATCCAAGGCGTAGAATGGTGTCCCAGGTCATCCTAGCCACGTGGAGCTTAGCGTTGTCCTGCAACAGAAGAATCCCTTTGCAATTCTAAAGTGTTGGCTCCAGAGTATTGAGTTTTTCTTGAACACGGCTCAACTGCTGACAGTACACAGTTGCATTTATGTTCTGACCAGCTGGTAGCAGTTCCCGATGCACGATGTCGCAAGCAGTCCACCAAACACTCAGGAGAACCTTCTGGTGTAGTGATGGTTTCGGCTGCTTTGAAAACGATTCATGGGATGCTAAGCAATGATGACGGTGCCGTGGAGCTTTGTACAGGACCCACTTCTCATCACACGTCAACACCCTGTCCAGAAATGGCTCCTTCCTCAGTCGAGACAACAAAGAAACACAGGTGTCTGCTCGCGTTGTCTTCTGACCCGGATTCAAATCATGTGGGACCCATCGACCCAACCAGTAGTGCTTCCCAAGTTGATGGAGGTGCTGTCGAAAGGTTTCTTCACTTACACTGAATTATAATCCCATTTCCTCACATGTCTGGCCACTGTTCGCCTCAATTGCTAGGGACCCTAGAAATAATATTCATTCTTATGGCTTTGAGGTTTATCAATCTTGTCCCCTTCATTAATTTGTCGTGTATGAAACGGGCCCAGGGCGTAACTAACGATCCCGCAGACCTTGCTGTGCAGGAGGACCCGCAGGTCCGGGGGCCCATAAAGGATAAGAGAAAGATGAAAAGAGGGGGCTCAAGAATTAGAAAAACAACTTTTTCTAGGGGAGCTCATATACGCGTGTTATTGCCCCCCCCCCCAGAAAAAATCTAAGTTACAGCGCTGGAAAGACCCATGTTCACTGTGTCGTTACGCAAGTTCACGGTGTAACTGAACTGCCACAACCAGGTAGTATGTTGGATTTACCCGCACCAACAGCCGACCTTCGCCTTCTCTCCATTCGCATTCAACTCATGGTGTGAGGGCCAATAGAACATAGACCTCCACAAAAAGCGACAGAATTAACTTGGTTACTTTTATAAATGCGATGTTTGAGTAAACGTACCATCCGTGTTCTTCCAAATTTAGATCACCGATATGCTCAAACAAAATCTTAGAAAAACAAAATCATTTTATAAATATTTATTTCTGTTAGGCTGATGATGGTGGGGAGTAAACATTAACTATATTAGTCCTCTCTTTCTTTCTCACCCTCAATTTCAATATCTCTCTCTTTTCTTCTATATATTCTTCACATAAAAAAATGTACAAAGATGTCAGGAGTAGGGATGGTATTTAGGGTTCTCTCTAAATTACTGCTCTAAGTGGTCATATTTGTTCCATACCGTCACCTCATCTGATGTCACTTTAAGCACTGGATGTAGCAACATTTCTTGATGATAGAACAGTACAAAGAAGAAAAATGTGACAAACATTCATATTCATCTTAAGATATCACACAATAATGACGAATCAACTTTAATAAAGTCATCAGTTTTGAAAATGTTACGCATCATTAATAAATACAATTGCATTATGGTAATTATTTCGTCTGCACTTTGATTTAGGAGACGCATGGAAGAGAGGTTGGTTGTTCATATGACGCAAACAGTGTGTTACTAGGCACAAAATATTCCAGCAGTAAACAACTTGCTTTTTTCTCCCCTCCCTATCCATTAACAAAGAACGAAAAAAAAAAAAAAACTTGTTGCTCAATGCTCCATGTGAAATTCGACGTCATTATATAGGCAAAGAGTGGAGAGAAATAATACGATATCTTGGCGCGTTTCAGAGGTCTTCGCTCGTCTGAAAAGAGAGGGAGAGAGCGTTGTTGGTCAATGCAACGCTTGCTGCATGCTTTTGTTCTCCAGACGTCGCTGGAAAACAGGGTTGCCACGGTAACATTGCAATAACTTCAATATATACAATTACTTTTCGAAACCAGTAAGAAATGCTTTTCACTTGGATAGATTCTTTTGTTCTGCTGTAAAATTGTGACGCAAACTAACATTTTTTCACTTTGCTTGCATAACACCAGCGTTTTTTTTTTGTTTTTTTTTTTTTACAAACTAACTTTTCTTTTCTTTCCATTTACACATGTCACTTTTCCAGTAGGGCTAAAGGATTTTTGGCAATGACGAATCACTATGAGGCGAATGAGAACTACGTTTCAAGCGGAGACCTTTGATTAATCAGAACCACTCTACTCTTGTCCTCTTCGAAGTCAAATTTATGATTAAAAAAGAAAAAAAATGTGTAAAGTACACGTTAGACCCATACTTTTTTTTTGTGGGGATGTGTTGGTTTTAACTATTCGCCTTTGATGTGGGTGGTCCTGATTTCGATTCCCTTTGGGTTAAGGGAGAGCCTTTGGAATTTTAACTATCCTCGATATTTATGTGCTCGTGCCTCTGTCGTATCAGGTAGTCCTGAACAGTTGAAAAAAGCGAAGTTATAAGAGTCAGGCCTTTAAAGAAAGTGGTAAAGCGCTCATCTCTGGGGTGTGAGGTCCCTGGTTGGATTTCAGCTTTCGTCAAGTGGACCTTGTGGTGGATACTTACCATGTGTGTGGATTTTCTCTTTTCCTCCCACTTTCATCATTCCACCATTATCATTCATCTCATCATCACCGTCTACCTTAGCCTCGGTGCATTATCACGGACGTTAAAAATCTCTCTCTCTCTCTCTCTTTCTGTGAGAATACTAAGGGTGGACCAGGGCAAAGGGATGGGCAAATCCGGTTTTTATAAAAACCGAAAACCGGTTTCTATAAAAACCGAAACCCGAAAAACCGATATTTCGGTTTTCTCCAAAACCGGTTCGGTTTTTCACCGAAACCGGTTCCGGTTTTCTCAAAAACCAGTTCGGGTTTTCACCGAAACCGATTTCGGTTTTCTCCAAAACCGGTTCGGTTTTCACCGAAACTAGTTTCGGTGAAAACTTTTGAAAACACATAAAACTATTTCTGTGGAAATGGATTCGGTTTCCGGAGAACAACGAAACACCATTCTGGTCAGAAATAGAACAAATTTTGGAAAAAACCGGAATCGGTTTTGAAGAAAACCAAAACCGGACCAGGTAAAAAACCGAACCGGTTTTGGAGAAAACCGATAACCGGTTCCGGTGAAAAACCGAAGCGGTTTTGAAGAAAACCGAAACCGTTTTCGGTGAAAAACCGAAAACGGTTTTTTGAAAATTTTCAAAAACCGGTTTCGGTTTTTCTAAAAACCGAAAAACCGGTTTTTGTGCCCACCATTACGCGGTACATATGTGTTGTCCAGATCTGTCTGAAACGAGAAAAAAAATCGATTTTTGGAGTTCGCCTTTTCTCTTCCAAGGTCCTGATATGTAAGAAATGAAATGAAATCTTTCAGTTGAATGTCCCATGATTATGCCCTTGAGGTTAAGTCAGGGGCGGATCCAGGACTGACTTCTGGGGGGGTTGAAATACTGCTATTTAGAGCTACTTTTAAGAGCTCCAAACTCTGGGATGGGTTTTATTTATATATAAAATTAAAAAAATCCTCTTCTCGGAAGGGGATCACCCCGATCGCCCCCATGGATCCGCCCCTGAGTTAAGAAAGACAATGATTGAAACAAAGGAATGGCGATGAAATAATTGATGAAATGATGAAGTGGGAGGAAACGAGGAATCCCGAGAAACCCCACGGACATGATGTTATCCACCACAAACTTACTTTGTTGGGGATCGAACCAGAATCCTACGCACCAAAGTAAGCGTACATATATATGAAATGCGTCAGTGTTATTCGTCAGTGTTTCTCAGACTGTGGTCCTCGAGATCTGCCAATGTGGTCTTCTTAGCTTGAACAGTCAAAAAAGAAAATAAAGAAAAAGAAAATTGAAGCGAATTGAGTATTATACGTTATAGTTGAGAACTTCAAACAGATCCACAAATAATATATTCTACAATTTAATAAAGACTACACAAATTATAATAGTTAATATAGAAGTATTATTGTAAAGTATTCTTGATAGTCTAAAATTATTTTTAAAGAACTATTATTTTATTTTGTTAACACCAATATTAATCAAATTAATTTAAATTAATTATCTATTATATATATATATATATATATATATATATATATATATATATATATATATATATATATAGAGAGAGAGAGAGAGAGAGAGAGAGAGAGAGAGAGAGAGAGGGAGAGAGAGAGAGAGGGCTAGATCAGGATTTTGTGAGAGGGTGCACCAATAACTACTACCAGTACTTTTCAATTAAATTTCGATTTTTTAAAATGTCTTTAAACATCTGTGGTGTGAATGAGGAATTGCCCTGGAAATGCTCTCGATGAATCCTTTACCTTCAATCTTCAGAAAATTGCTTAAGCTATTGATTTTACTAAACTTCGCTTTCTTTTACGCCCAAACGGAAACATGACAGCAGAAAATTTCGGAAAGTGTTGTTATTTTCACTGCTAGTTTCTCATTTTAGGTAGTGTATATTTACAATGAAGGGGGTGCACGTGCACCTTTGCACCCCCTTAATATATATAAACAAAGATTCGCCCTTGCTATCTTAATGCACTTGCAAAACTTTCAGCTTGATTTCCCAACATCTCGATTTCAGGATTCGCCTTTTCTCTTCCAAGGTCCTGATATGTAAAGTGCATTTATTGAATCGAACTAACTAACTAACTGTATGACTCATATTGTCAACGAGAAAACGTATCCCGTCGGACGATGTTAAAAGGATCCACATTATAACTAATCTTCAGGAATGTATATCCATTCTGATTCTAGATGTGTGATGGAGTAAGCAACAGTGATATCGTTTTCAATAAACCAAGTGTGCAAAGGAATCTTTGTGCTGATCGAGAACATACACCTTCGGATCTTTATCTCCAGGATCGCTGTGTGTAATATTGCAGAACTGTACTCACTTAATTCTTATCACTGTTTTGACTCTGATAGAACTATCCGCAAGCACATTCACATTAACGAACTATAAGATAGAGGCGGGAATTTAAAATTTTGCCATTCCAAAATTCAGAGAATTATGGAATTATGGAGTTTCGGAATTACGAAATCGAAATTGCCAAAAGAATGGAAAAGTAGCTACGTTGAGCTGGTTTTCAAAAACAAAGGAGATGTGCAAGAATGTGACACAACTACAGGCTATAAAACTTTGGCCATGCAATGAAGATCGGGGGGAGAGAGATGAAAGCAAGATTGAGGGATGAGACCGAAATAACAAAAAAATAATTTGGTTTAATGTCAGGATGGTATGGATGCAATATTCACACTTAAGATGCCAATGGAAAAGTACAGAGACTACTAGAAGGACCTTCATATAGTTTTCATCGACGTAGAGAAAGCGTATTATAGAGTACCACGTGATCTTATTTAATGGGTCCTGAGGAAGTGTGTTCTGAACACATACATCTGTAAAATTCAGGGTATGTATAATGGATGTAGAACAGGAGTGAAGAACGTGTGTGGAATAACAGAAGAGTCTACAGTTAAAGTCGGACTTCATTAAGGTTCTAGTATTAGCCCATTCTTTTTGCAGTTGTGTTGGACGAGCTAACAAAGGATATCCAAGAGTTAGCACCTTGGAATATGCTATTTCCAGATGACACTGCAGGTGCTGGTGAGTGAGACCAAGGGAACACTGCAAAAGATAATAATAATAATAATAATAATAATAATAATAATAATAATAATAATAATAATAATAATAATAATAATAATAATAATAATAATAATAATAAGTAGTAGTAGTAGTAGTAGTAGTAGTAGTAGTAGTAGTAGTAGTAGTAGTATTAATAACAGTAATAATGTAATTATTTTATTTCCCGTCATTTTATTAGATCACACAGTGAGACTTATAATCAGGGCCCGGATCTTGTTGGCAAGTCAACTTTTTTCTGTTACGCATAGGACAAGGCAAGTTCAAATAAAAATGTTATTCAGCAACTCTAGGTTCTAAAAATATAGTTTTTTAGGGTCAACTTTTGGTCACTGTTTGCCTTTTTGAAATTTCAGGTCATTTTTTAATATTTTAAGGTAACTTTTAGGTCACTTATGGTCTTTTTCTTCTACATACGGAAATCTTTAAATGAACACGGTTTACGGATGTGGAAAAGACGAAGTTGAATAATCTCTTTTCTTGCTTCCTGACTATTGGGGTGGAAAAACTATTCTTAACAAGCTAATGAAACCTAAGCTGGTTTACGAAAGGTTGGGGTTGGTAGGTGGCCAAAGAGATAGTTTTAGGTTGTTGACCACAAAGGATGTGATCACGTGAATAACTAAATATGGATTAGAAGGCGTACAAAGATTTTAAACAGGTTTTTATCTATTATTTTCATGTAGTCTACGCTTGCGAACTAGGAAAGAGTGCTTCCTACTTTCAACTCGGGAGTGAATTGACGCTTTCAATATTTACAATGCCGTACAATGGACTGATCAATAGAAATAAATGATCAATGGAGTGCATTTAACTGAAGCATTTTTTTTAATATGTGTGAGAAATGTTAATTAAAAATTCAATGAATATTAAAAAATGTCAATGTTTAACGAAATAAACGTTTAAGAAAACGCAAGTTTTAAGGTCAATTTTTGTGATTTTTAGGGTCATTTTACAGGAATTTCATTTTATAGGTCACTTTTCCCTGCTTATAATATTATGTTGTTAGTCCTTCCGTCCTTTCGTTACTCCGCAAGAAAACTCTTGAAGAAATTTAATTTTTAAAAAATTCTGTTTTCCACAATAGATAGCTAGAGCGATCGTCTCGACCGAGCTCGTTAATGGAGTCAATCCGCTAACGTATTAACGGATAACAGTGAATTTAACGATGACTATGGGCCATATCCCATACATATAACCAAATTCTTGAATTCTGTTTCTTTTTGCAACAGATAGCTAGAGTGATTATGCTATCTCGACCGAGTTTCTTAATGGAGTCAATCCGTTAACGTATTAACGGATAACGGCGAACGGTGGGCATCTACAGCCCTTGTTCCATACATGTAAGCTGATTTTTAAATTCAGATTTTTTGCAATAGACTTCTAGAGCGATTATGTCGACCGAGTTCGTTAATGGAGTCAGTGCCTCAGCATTTTAACGGGTAACGTTGACTAACGATTTTTACCCTATTTCGCGTGATCCTCTCTACGGTCTTTACCAGAATTCATAAATTGTATAAAGTACATATATAGTTACTTATTACGAGTATTACTGTAATGGACTAACGAGGCATTGTTGCACTTTTTCGCAGTTCGTCATGTCACGCTTCCAACTTTTTCTCCAGCCGTGTAATTATATGCCATTTTGTAAAATGACAATCAAAAGTTGTAACTTTATGTTTTAACCAGTGTTATATCCTTTGTGTTGTGTGTACCAAAAGAGAAGATGATAAAATACAAATGAATGAATGATAAAATGACTTGTGAAATGATAACAGAACAGGAAACGGAAATACCAATAGAAAATCCACCTACATGCTGTTAGTGGAATAATACAATGCTAGATTACAGAAGCATCCCGAGAAGAAACGATGTAGGTACACTTGCTAGCAAAAGTGAATACTTCCCTCCCCATACGTTTCTCTCGTCAGTAATTGCGCACTGAATGGATCAATATGAGGCCTAGGATTTGAAGTGAGATTATGTTCTCTTTAAGCTGAAATAAATTATACTCAATTCGTCCATGCTTTTTAAAGTTGGTGGCAAGTATATAGGTGGGGATATTTACTTTTGTTCATGATTGTACACAATATTACGTCTTGCATCAAATCTACACGCTGTTAACTGCGATTGAATGCGTGACCTTTTATGTGAGGTGCGCTCTCTTCATAAAAAAAAAAGGAAGTCTAACAGTACTATAAAACTAACTCTTACAATATGATAAGTTACAATACAAACGAGTATACAGTAAACAAGACCGAGACATTTATTAAAGTTTTTCTTTTACATAGTTCCGAAATTATTTTTTGTTCAGATGGTTTAAATGTAAAACGGGCTTGATTGCTACCAAATTTCATTTCCAGATACTTGGTAAAGTTCTTTCTAATATATTTCCACTAGGGTTGTCCAAGTGACGAATCAGACGTCTTCCATGAAGAAACACCACTTACACGACACCTTTCCGAGACAATACAATCTAAACTGTACTCTCGTGGGCATAATCCTAGTTTCCACATGGGACACTGTGGCTCAATGCAAAAGAGCTCATTTTGGTGCGAGGGATTTCCGGTTCAAGCGCAGAACATGCGAGTTTGTGGTGGACAGCATCGTATCCGTGGACTTTTCGATGTTATCATTTCATTAAATATTTCATAATTATTTACTTTCATTAGTATCTGTCTGCTTTAGTCTAAAGAACATGAACGTCGAACTTGAGATTTCAATTTAGTCCTATATCCCAACATTGCTGAAAAAAAATTAAAACATTCAATTTCTTTCTTTCTCTCATTCTTTTTTTGCTTTGTTTGTGGACACCTTGGCTATGTCACTCACTATGCATATAACATACGAGCAGTGATAATTTCAGGGTGTGTTCTGGGGCAGCCCCGTATCCACGGGGGGGCAAGAGGAGCCGGGCCCTCCCTAAATTTTGTCTGGCCCACATAAAATTTCACGGTAGGCTTGCAAATGAACTATAATATGGTATTGAAGTATAATATGATTGGGTCGGGCCCCCCTAACTTCTACCGCCCCCCTAAATTTTTGGGCTGGCTACGGGCCCGTTCTGGGGGGGACATTCCTTACAAAATCTCCAAAATCCGCACCTTCTCCAGGGCATATCAACAATACTAATCAACACGAGTTACCTGTAATTTCACAGGCGAACTGTCAAACCGTTTGTATTGAAATTCTTCCCGGGGAAAATCGTCTGAAATCATCACCGTATACGAGTATTTAAAGAGATGGCCAAGTCTCGACTTTGCAATAATAATAATAATAATAATAATAATAATAATAATAATAATAATAATAATAATAATAATAATAATAATAATAATAATAATAATAATAATAAAGGAATAACGGAATTGCAATATCAATTACGTAAACAATACTTTCCAATTAAGAAGAAAATGATTGCCACGACGTGATTCGAACCCGTATATTTGCCTTACGAGCTTCATAATTTGCCAATCTATACAAAGATAAAACAATAAACTAGTAGTTATGGAAGATAAAAATAGAACTTTCTTTTTCTACACGTATTGATGCAACTCAAAGAATGTGAAAATAATGTCTACCGGCTTGCATTTTCGCGGATCCCAAGAGTTTCAGATATCCTCTGATTTTATTGGCCGATACAGATAGAACATCAAAAGTCATGGCCTACATATAGCAGAAAGTAAAGGCCATTTGCTGTCAGCCCTCTTAACTGAGCGTGGTAGCGCAACATGCTGGTAATGAAAATCGTTTTTGGCGTGGATTCAAACCCTGCCAATGTTTTTTCATATTTTCTTAAACTTTCATAACACTTTTTTCATTAAAATAGAATTGAAAATAATACTCAAAAAAGTTATTTACCGATTTTTTTTTAAATTTTCATAGCACTTTTTCCATTAAAATAAGCTTGCAGTTTTACTATACGGATCCATAGTAAAAGCAGTAATACTAGTAGTAGTAGTAGTAGAAGTTATAATAATAATAATAATAATAATAATAATAATAATAATAGTAGTAGTAGTAGTAGTAGTAGTAGTAGTAGTAAGAACGGGTTAGAAGCTCCGCAGGGGTTGGTTAGGTTCTGTTCTCTTGCCCAAATTTTTCTGTACATTTTACATGACCAACTTCAAATAGCTGGCTTGGGTAGCGCGCGAACACTGAAACTCTTGGGATCGGCGTAAATGCTGCCGGCTTTTCTTCTTTGGAAATTAGATGTTACGATGTGGAAGAATAGTAGTAATGTAAATCGGGAGCAGTTAAAAACGATGAGGTAGAATTAACTTGAAGAACGTTTCGTGATACTTTTCGCATTGACGAGGGTCTATATAACTTGTTTTTGAGTTAAAGAAGGAAATCTCGATTAAGTCATTGTGACACTCATAAGGAACGTCTCCTTATACGAGCATTAGTATTTTGTATGGTCTTACGTACAACGATTTTAGATAAAAGATGAAGTGACGCGGTAGATGAGAGGTCAGCGTATTGAACTTCAGTTCAGCTGACCCTGGTTCGAATTCCGGCCAGGTTGAAACTTTTTCAAATGTTTCAATTTCTATACATACTCAGTGTGACAAGCAAGATCTTCTCTCCTCCAAAAAGAAAAAGATGTTGGAATGAGGAGAATGGGAAGTCTCTCAACGGAGGCAATCGTTTGCAAACTTATTTCCAGTAGTTATTCTAGATTTGATATTTTCAGCTACTTTCAAGCATTTCCTGATTCATGCGTGGTCAGTATTTTTATTTCTCTAAACATAGTATATAAAGAAATAATACATTACATACTCAGCAATATTGAGATTAATATATGTTGTTATTTAAAAAAAAACACGATCCGAACAATAGAGATTCATCTTAGAATGGAGAACTGTTTCGTTAGTCACCTACTTTACAATTTTACCTGCATAAACACCTGGATCAGGGGCTACCAACTGCTGTCAGTGCCGAGAAAAGTTACATGTAAGTTGGGTTGCATTTGTCTAGGTGTTCTCACAACTGCAAATGACCTGGACCCCAAGTAATGGAATTAGAGCACTTAGGGGGAGATACTTTTGTGGTTCAGTGTACAGAAAGTGTTCGTGAGGGCAAGAGAAGGTGAGTGATGGCAAAGGAAGATGGGCTGTCTGCTGGAGAAGGAGGAACCTTCTTGAAACATATCTCCCAAAAAACAATAACAATGTCTTAACCTCAACGAACTACCCGGAGAAAGAAATTAAACATTCCTGCTGGATCAACCATCTTCTGTAAGGACAAACTAAGTGCAGATGCCTCCAGGCAGTGATCAAAATGTATTGGTACAGTCCAGTCCACTCCTAATGCATGGCGAACTTCTGAGAGAAAGGAAGAGAAGAGACTAACTAAAGCGGAAACCAGTGTCAGTGAAATTTCGTTGTCATTCTCAGCAGTTACTTACGCAGCCTGATGATAGTCCTCTCGGATTCCTGGAGAACACAGCTATTGATTCAAATGATGACATTGTTCAGGTCATCCTAACAAGCCCACGGTTAGTTCATATGAAGGTAAGATGTACCCAGACGAATTTTATTCAACAACATGGAAAAATACTATAAGTTTTGGAAGTGACCGAAACAAAAACGACAACTGGATTGTTGATTAAGGTGGTTAAGAATGAGGAAACATAACTTGTCCCAAAGTTACTCCAGTTAATGGGAAAACACACCAAAGGTGGAAGGTAGACGATAAATAAATCATATTCCCAGCAAGAAATCAATCAGTTTAGTCCCAGGAAGAAATTTCAGTTTAATATTCCATGATTATGCCCTTTAGGCTAAGGAAGGCGGATGATTAAGACAAGTGAACGATTATGGAATAATTGGTGGGATGAGAGTGTGGGAGGAAAAGGAAGTATCCTGAGAAAACCCACAGACACGATGTTGTCCACCACAAACGTATTTGGTAGGGATCGAACCAGAGGTTCTACACACCATAGATAATGTCTCTACTATTGAGCCACCCTTCCCTTTCCCCAGCAGAAAATCGAAACCGGGTCGTAAGATTGTCATGTCGATTCTTTACCGACCATGTAAAATTGCCCTGCTATTTTACCAAGTATTCTTATATTCGTGATTATTTTAGCATGTTTTTGCTAATAAAGCTTTGTTGAGAATGAACATCTTTCAAGCTTAAAATGTTATAATTTAGTTGCAACTTTGTACTGAATGTGTTCATGTGATTAGGGGCGGTGATGCATAAAAGAAACTAATTCATATTTGATTGTTCTATGAGTAACAGTACACTATTTTGTTCTTTAAATTTCTAACAGAATAAATACATTTTGCGAACAAAAAAACTCCTAAAGCCTGTGACAAACATCTTGGCATTTCAGTTAAACGAATAAAACGCAAGCTCTGATGCGATGTTGCCGAGTGCTAAGGTGTGTGGCTATGGCTAAGCAGACGAACTACAGCGCGATCAGGTGGCAGAGGATAGACGTAGATGTGTACAAAATAAACGTGGAAATACCGCTGGCCTCTCATTTGCTAGCAGCATTTAAAGGGAACTTGGAGCGCCGCCTCCAAATGCCAAGATGTTTGTCACGTAGTTTAAATCATATTCTCTAACATAAAAAGAATATTTTTTAATCTTTAAAAGATATCCAAAGGCATTTACATTTTTTACTTTTCTGCATTTTTTAAAATTACGTTTAGATAAATAAGAATGGCACAAGGATTCCTACAATCGATAGTAACATCACACAATTTTGTGCAAATATTTAGATAGAGAGAAGGACGCTTTATATAGATGACAATGAAAGTAATGCAATCACCTGAAGAAAACTTACCTTAATACGACGTGGGATCACAGTTAGCCTGCAGAACAGCTCTGATTCTTTCTGAAATGGAGAGATGTAAGTCATGAATGGTTCCTAGCATGATATTGTATTGTTTCTAATTTAGCACAGAACTCAGTTCTGTCAGCGAGGATGCAGGAAGATATCTACTTCGGAATCTGAACTCCAGAACTGAGCACGAGTGTTCAATAATGTTGAGATCGGGGAAATGGAGGCCAAGGAATTTGTTGTAGTTCATCTCGCGACATTAATGAATCTACACCTCCACAGCTCTAGTAGTGTGAAGTGGAGCACTGTCATCTTGGAAATTTCACCGATGGTCGGAAACAACAGTGCCGTATTTTGTAGGCTACCGATGGTAACCTTAGAATATTACAAAATAAAGTTATTACAATATAAACTAAATTATATTGATAATTTTATACTTTAGTATCTTCTTTCAATGATACAAGTTTCTGAGAACTGTATGTATTTCTGAGAACTAGAAACATCCAATAACTTCTTTTTACGTAGTCTGTCTCGCTTCCTTAAGAGGTTTTCGATATTACAATGCAGCAGAAACCACTACTCTAGTTACTCTACTGCTCCAAGAATCACGTAGTTAACAGCGCAATCTTCCTTCGCTCCACTTCCACCCACAGCGTATGAACAGGCTGCCAGGTAACACCAGTTGCCTCTAGATAAATCGTTTTCTTGGGCGTGAGCGAGGAGTAAAGGGAAATTACACGTGTAACGACTGCATATTGGTAGTCTCTGGGAATTGTCTCGGATATCTTGAGCATCATTCCGTAGCGGTTTGCGTTAACGCAACGAAAATTTTGTGTTTTTCAGTATTTTGCACTGAAATGAAATGAAATGAAATCTTTGAGTTTTACGTCCTACGGTTATGCCGGTTAGGCTAAAGGAGACGGTGATGATGAGTAATGAATGAAATGATGGAATGAAGAAAGTGGGAGGAAACGGGAGAACCCCGAGGAAACCCACGCACACGGTTCAGTATTTTGCGATACTTGATATTGCTATTATAAATACTTGTTTCATTATTTGCGTTTCGTAGCGAAGGCTCTTGCAGACTGAACCTCCTTCGTTGCTAATCGCCTATTTCAGAGCTCTTTTTATTATTCGGACAGCTTTCACTTACTCTGGTGAGTAAGGTTACCACTTATCCAGTGCAAAATGTAGGGACACTTCATGCAACAAATGAAAGTAGAAATGTACGATCATTTCCAGTACGATTTTTCCGTAATACTACTAATAAGATAAGTCTTGCTAGTGAAGAGAAAATCATACATATTTATCTACTTGATAAAAGGAAAGTGTGTTGTAAGGTTTTTTTTCTTAATTTGAAAACTGTGTAATAACGTGGAAATTAAACTTCAATAATAAAAATGAAATTGAATCTTTTAAGTTTTACGTCCCACGATTATGCCGGCTAGGCTAAAGGAGACGGATGATGAAAAATGAATGAAATTGTAGAATGAAGAAAATGGGAGGAAACGGGAGAACCCCGAGAAAACCCACGACATGGTGGTTGTCCATCACAAAGAAACTCCAATAATAATAATAATAATAATAATAATAATAATAATAATAATAATAATAATAATAATAATAATAATAATAATGTACAGGTTTTACAAAGGTTAGTGGTAGTCCTAGACATCAAACCAGTATACGTCTCTGCGAAACAACAATTACACCATAGGAAACATATGGTCGCCTAAAATATCTATATAAGCATTAACAATAATGCGTCCTGTAAAAGTAATCACAGGACCCACAAAATATACCAGGAAATTGCAGTACATTGCATTATCACAGAGTGACCAGCATGTTTCATGTAAGGGAGGGGACAGTTCGGAGCATACGTTTCCCGGAGGTACAACAAGGTCTAATGTTGGAAATACAGGGTTAGCATAAATGATTCATTTGTTTTGAAAAGGCTATATTTTCAAAAGTATTACGCGTATACACAAATATATATATATATATATATATATATATATATATATATATATATATATATATATATATATATATATATATATATATATATATATATATATATATATATATATATATATATATATATATATATGAAAAGAACCCCTAACTCACCGAATTTGTATTGTGTGGCAGCACGAGCCCATTATCTTTCCGATTGGGTGTAGTAGTACTAGGTTAGGAAAGCAAGAAATGGAGGAAAGCAAGAAAAAAGACGTCGAGTATTGTCTGGAAGTGTGTCGTGTCACCAAAGGGGCACATATGGGTGAACATTTGTACAAAGTGTATAAACTTGTTGAGTTTGTGTGTGTGTGTTTTTCATATATCTTTCATATCTGTATGTGTAATACTTTTGAAAATAGAGGCATTTCGAAATGAATGAATCATTTATGCTAGCCCTGTATGCTGAAGGAGAACTTATCGAACCATATTACGAGCTTCCAATCATCGGTAATCCACTTTGCATGTTTCCGGTACCATTTCTACACAGTTGCTGTTAATAAGCTGTTTGGAAATTGCAATCCGACCGGGAATCTTCGGTATATGCAACTCTAATTGGATTGTGATTATCGCAATAGGGTGTTTCAAGTGCTGGTTCAGTTCAGCGGCCACTTCTGCTACATTTGTTCTACAATCCATGATGATAAGCCTCTTCAATACTTGGCGATCCCTGTAACTGAGATTTTCTCGGTCCACAATTATTCTTCGACGATGTCGTTCTGCCATGAGTTCTGTAGGCCGTCATCACCTATTAGAATGTTCCTCGCGACACCTAATACACCGGCCATCTTAGATACACTTGCGTCAATTAACTGCACACCCGCAATTTGAGCTTTTTCAAATTCAGAGAAGTCTCCTATTTTGCATCACTAACTGCTACCAGTTTCAACACACGCTTCCGTTCTACCCACCTGACGTACTACAGACAACCACGTAACACGCAACAACAACAACCAAGCGCTGTACATACCACCTCAGACATTTTAGGTGCGGCAAACTACAGACATTTCTATCATTTTGATAAGCATCTGGGTATCTAGAGTCTAACGTTATAACGAAATGGTTATACAGTTATACAATTATACAGTATAAAGACAAACATGCATATTCAAGCTATTTCATAAACAGAATAACTGATTGTTGTTGATTTTAGTTTAGCGTCCCTTTCAGCAGCGAGGCTATATGAGACGTGGACCTACTGATTAACGTGGAATCCGAACCACATGAAACAGAATAACTGAATTGTAGAAATATAAATCAGTGCCCAGGAGGAGGTTTTGACGAAGTATACCATAGCAATTCTATGAAGTAACAGAAAGGAAACTAAAGCAAATGAGAAATTTATTAAATATACTTTTAAAAGGTGGGATTCGTATAACAAGACGTTTCAATCAAGGCTACATCCAGCGTTGTGGAGGTATTGAAGATTAGCACCATTCGAGTAAATTTAATACGTAGACTGCCATGGTTATGGAATTTCATACACATGGTTCTCCCGTGTAGCAGCATGTGTATGATTTTTCTATACACAAACATTATATTTCACCTCTGTCGTGTTGCCAGTGGCACACAGGTAGTAACGATCAACAGATATGGTGGCAATCAAGGTGTTATAAACAGGTAATGCTTTTTCGGAGGGAACATATTAAGTGATTTTGGTAGGCTGAGTCATGAATCAAGAAAGAGGGGGTGTCTTAGAAATATTATGTTTAATAAACAAAATTAGATGCTATCAATTTTTAAGGAATTCGATTTCCTAACTCCTTTATATACAATATTTACTCTGTCCGAAAAAAAAAAAAACTACTTGATGCATCATCACGAATCTTAGCCAGCATATACAGGGTCAAAAGTTAGGAATCGAGTTGGTTCATGGGAGTCACATTGAAACCGGAAGTGATAGAAACAAAGCATTTCCGGTTTCAACGTTCATCGCTGTAAGTTAAAAAAACGGTAATAGATAGCGAGAAAAGGTCTCCAGCAATCAATTAAGCGTCCCAAGAATGTATTTCATCTCCATCCTTAACTTTCTATTAGAAGCAAAAGTGATAAAAATCCACAATTCTTGTTTTCAATACCGGTTTACTAGAGCAAAAAGAATGAGATAGCGAGAAGCGGTTTCTTTGAAATTGATTTAGCGTTCTAAAAATATGTATCATCTTATTTCTTATCCCTATATTCAAACCAGAAGTTGCTGAAATCAATCACTTCCGTTTTAACATTGATCGCTATAGAGTAAAACCGGTAATAGATAGGGACAAGCGTTTTTTTTTTCTGCATTGAATTAAGCGTCCCAATAATATATTCCACCTCCACTCTAATCTTTCTACTAAAACCAGAAGTTATAGCAATGTACTACCACTTTGTTTTAATATTAAGTGAGGAAATATTACATCTTACAAACCAAAATTCTTCACTGGTATAAATGTGATACTGTTATTTTTGTGCAGATAACATCCAAACTAGGGATGGACAAAAGCGGTTTTTATAAAAACCGAAAACCGGTTTGTAGGAAACACTGATACTCATTTAGGTTTTTCACCTAAACCGATTTGACAGAAAACAGAACTGGTTTTGATAGAGAACCGAACTGATTTTTGAGATTTTTTTTAAAAAAAAAGTTTTCAAAACCAGTTTCGGTTTTTCTATAAATCGAAAATCGTTTTTCTGTCTAATCTAAACTAGGCGAAGCCAGTGTCCACAGTTTTCTAAGAGGCAAATTTCTCACCAACACCAAAATGTCCTTTTTTTCTTTAAAAAAAAGTTAAATTTGCATTAGTTTTTAAATGGTGGTATTTCTGCGCTTATATAATAGTTGACCTGAATGTTTCGTGATTTGAAAGAAAGCATTGAACTTTAGCAAGGGAGTGATTAAAGACCTTAAGTACATTCCGTGACTTATCCCTTTACTCAATACTGCCATCACACTCTGCCGAAAAGATGTAACAGCTTTTTTCAGGCCAACCAACCTCAATGAGGTTTTTCCTCATTCACACCAGGCAAATGCCGGGACAGTACCTAATATATAAATAATTGTCTCAGGCCTTTTCCTTTCTTTCTTCCTTTCCAATTTCCCGGTCAGTGTGGCTAGCATGACGCATATGAGGAAAGAGGGCCATAGCTAACATGGCCATAGATGCCGAAATCCCAGAAACCTAATCCCCAATTAATACTGTCATCATTTTTCCAGAATAGTGACAGGTGAATGGAGCCATGGGGCTGGATCTTGTACCAGAATCTTTAAAAAAAAAAAAAGAAAGAAAGAAAGGAAAAGGAAAAAGAAAGAAAAAGAAAAAAAACTCCGAAGAGGACTAAAGAAAATTTAGGTTTATCGATTATTCTCAACATGAGGTAGAAGGCTTCTTTTTCTTTCTTAAACTCTTCAATAATATTCTTGTCTTTCATACTACTTCCATGTTCGTTCTTCCCTAGACCCAGATACTTTTCTGTATTCTTTACACTCACATTTCGAAAGCCTCTAATGTTTGATGTAATTGAATTGATGTTTAATCTAGAGCACTGCTCTCACGTTCATCAACCCACTTAAAGCGACGTTGCTAATGTTGTGATGTGGGCAAGGGCGCCCATTAAGGGGCCAAGGTGGGGTGATCACCCCCCCTGAAGAAATTGTACTTCGGAATATCGAAAACTCAATTGAACTTTTAGAATAGTTACAGCAAAATTTGAAACTATATTTGAAATGTCGCTTATACGTGCCCTCCCCCTCTTGGAAACCACAACATGGGTGCCCTTGGATGTGGGAATGCGATTCAGTTAACATGCTGTGTATTCTTAGTGAGACGGGAACCTTATCAACAGGACGAAACGTTCCCTCATTGAAAGCAAACTCCTAAGCGGAGATTTTTGCTAATAAACCGTTGTAAACTCATTGGTTCATAGTAAACGTCAATTCGGCTATCGTATCGTACTGTTCGTATCATGAGTCATTTTCTGCAATACCTTATGCAATATTTCTTCCTATCTCCTACTACAATACCGCCTTCCTCCGTAAATTCATTATATATCTTCCTAATAAATATTAAATAAGATCGGCTACCAATTTCTGATATTCATTCCGAAATATTGTAAAGATTTTCAATTCTCGCTTGCTTCACGTTTTTCTTGAATCTAGAGGGAGAGTATGTATCTTTAGATTTTACTCTGAAATCGAAAAGACTGGATAAAACTCTACATCAATTAATTACTAACTATTTCACTAACAATAAATCGATTGTTAGGGTTTGTGTATTATCTCAAATTTATTATCACACTCATTTTAAATGTCATTTCAAAAATAAACTCCTAGTTATATACTGACTATTAGGAAAGTACTACCAGTATTAAAAATATTTTCTTGAAGGACTGATACTGTTTTTTAAGTACTTCTTTCGAAAAGGGGTCCCCATAAATTTTCGTTAATTGTTTTTGCATATATGAATGTCCAGTGTTGGACTGATAACACGAAGTTCTATTATTGCACCTAGATTTCCTCTAAAACCGACCAGTTACTTTTTTGTACTTCATATTTGTGCTTCGGAAATGAACTTTCAGCTGTTTGTTTATTAATTATGTAGCTCAAATATCACTATTACGACTTTCTGGAAGCACTCAGGAGAAGAGATAGCGCTGTGAAGAATAAGTGTTTGGGAGCTTGGTTCTCGCTATTTTCTTTAAAAATTTTTACTGTTTACAATTTTTACTTTTGACAATTTAAATGTTTGATACTATTTTCATACACTGTGTTACATTTTCCACTAGTACATGTGCCGCTTCTCCCTTTTACTTACAGTGACAGTGTGAAAAACATTTTTACTTAAAACAGACAATTTCGGCCATCTTGGCATGTGCCATATTCGTAAATATATTTATTTAAGACATTTTTTAGAAACATAGCCGATCAGGCTGTTAGAGCTGCGGCCTATAAATATAAATATAATAATACTTGCAAGACAAGACAAGCACTTACGACACCTAGAGCCTCTATCCCAAAACTACTAGTCTTGTAATATTAGTGTAAAATTTTTCAAAATCAAATATTGTACACTTGTATTATATTTTACGACTTGTGAAAAAAAAAAAAACATAGTACAAGACTTGTCGCTTTGAGAAATAGGCCCCTAGTGATCTATTGAGTTTAATTGTTATCTTCTGTATGTAGGATACTTGAAATTGCTGTTCATAAATTTTCATCATGATCACATGGACAAACACTAATATTGAAAGTGACAACTCTAACCACTACAAAATCAAATCTAAAATCAATTACTAGTTTCTATTAGTCAAGATTTGTTATCCTCTTTATTTCAAATAGCACTTTAGAGAGAACTTTTCAACTACTTCTGAACTCATAGTGTAACACTAACCATGTCATCTAGCATCGTTGTTGGTGCTCTGTTTTCCTATAGAAAATTGATTCATTTATTAATTTTCGCTAATTTCAGCTGCACAAATAATGTTTTGAGTGTAACATTAAGAAACACTAAAGATACACTAACTGTTGCACTATAAACGATTGTTTGTGCTTTAGTGGGCTGGTGCTACTTGTCAGACGTCAAATACATATGCATAGGTGAGCTGCTTTCTACGTGAAATATAGTGTAGTTAAATGTTGTCGATGCGTCCCGAAAATCCGTCTTTACAGGATATGCATGTAAAATCTTGATGGATTATCATTGTTTGCGTGAGTAGCAAGACGTTTGACAGCTCCTTGATATATGTTTGACATACGCCAATTAAGTAGATTTTAAAAAGAGTAAATCTCTTTAAATCTCTTAAATATGTTATGCATTACATTCGCGAAACAAAGAGTAGGCTCTACCGAGGTAGAAAATGATACTGAAACATTTTGTAAAAAATAATTCAGTGATTTTATTTTGCATTATAAAACATCATTATAATACAATCAGTGTCTTTTATTGACCCAGTTCCCTAACACTTCCACACCTTTTTATTATTAATTTTCCAAAACCTGAAAATATGTCATCTCCCAAGATGTAAACATAAGGAGCCCAAGACTGGATTACAACCGATACTAAAACAATTAGATGATGCTCGCAACCAAGAATAAACCGGTTAAATACAAAAGAAGTCTAAATCCCATTCTTAGCTTCTTAATGAGTCAAAGTCAGCTTATCTGCATTGATAAGAAAATAAAACTTAAGACAAAAGCTAACTTCTACAATACGTTGCTCGATACATTTTCTTCTGATCTAGGCGCCAGTTCTGAAAACTAGGCGCCATGATAATACAAATTTAATTTGATACCTAGACCTACATTTTTGGACTTAAATTAGCTAGGCGCCTGGCTGGTATTTCTAGTCGCCATAGCGACCTGGTGCTCGGAATTTAAAAATGAAATGAAAACTTTAAATTTTACGTCCCACGATTATGCCGGCTGGGCTAAAGCAGATGATAATAATGAGAAACGAATGAAATGGTAGAATGTAGAAAGTAGGAGGAAACGGGAGAACCCCGAGAAAACCCACTCACATGATGTTTATACACCACAAAATTCACTTGTCGCTAGCTGGGATAGAACCAAGGACCCTATGTACCAGATGTGAAACAACTGAGCCATTGCAGCCCTTGCTGGGAATTTACAATACCTTTGCATTTAAAAGATGACTTTTCTGTTCCCCCGCATATTTTCTTTCTCGATGAATTTAAGAGAAAAATATGTTATTTCTTCTTTACATTAAACTATTTTTTTTCTTGTAAATGAATATACGTATATTTTAAAGGTTTCACTTAGTACTCACATCAATGAGAGATGAATTAAACAATAATATTATAAAACATACTTTATTTGTATACGAATTTTCATACTAGAAATGTTTTTCTTTTTCTTTTTTAACGAAAAATTCAATTGCATCTAAATACATTGTGAAGTTTCAGAAACTGAAAATAATTTTTGGTATTGATTGTAGGTCTGGATGAAGAATGATAAATTCTGGAATATGAAGATAGGAAATATATATTACTATACTTGGCAACCCTGCTTGACATTTTACTGGCGGGTGCTCTTTAAAATTGTTGACCAGTTCACTTTCTTTCGCCGGAAGCATTTGCAGCAACTGGAGAATGTAAAACGGTAAGTAAAGATCAACGTATTATTTGAAATTTGAAGCATAGAACTATTTATAAAACTGTTTATTTTAGCAATGCTAACATAGCGTTTTCTACTTACAATTCATTGACATGGCGAGCAAATACAAACTTGTGCCATATTTATTCAAAGATGCAATATCATTGCATTGCATAACATTTTATGGCAGTGGATCATTATTATCAAAATGAGAGCAATTCTTATTTTGTTTAGTGGTATAATTAACCTTGCTTTTACGTTTATAGTTTACCTAATAGTGTACAGTATATTTTTAATATCTGAAATCATCCATATTTGCTATCCATTTTTGTTCAATAAGCAAATAACTAACGTGTCTATAATCTGCAAGTGCATTGATGCTGTACGGAAATGTAATATCGGCGATTTTGCTACGGAAGTCAATAATACCTTTCCCTGTCAGTAATAATAAGAGGGAACATATATATAACAAATATATTCTGGATTGATACAAGGTCAGAGTTATTGAAATTTTTGCTTGCTGCAATTACAATTTTAAGTATGCCTACCCAGGCATAGTTGATATAATCCATTTTT
This sequence comes from Thermobia domestica, assembly GCF_964235325.1. Taxonomy (NCBI): domain Eukaryota; kingdom Metazoa; phylum Arthropoda; class Insecta; order Zygentoma; family Lepismatidae; genus Thermobia; species Thermobia domestica. Next base: position 205,192,265 of record NC_137463.1, on the reverse strand, counting down.
GCATTTCTTACGGTTGAAAAATAAAGTAACAAAAATTGTAATTAGTGCTGAGAATGTGCCTTTGCACTTGAAATACTTAATTACTGACTGAAGAAGATAATGACCATTTAATCAAATAATGTTCAGTTTATTTAATACAATTAATACTGCCAATTGTAATCTACTAGTTCATGATATCTGAACTCGGGGGGTGAGCAGTTGCTTAGCCTCACGATTCTGAAAACAATATAATAATTTGTAGATACGATGCCAATACAATAAATAAATAAATAAATAAACATTTCTAACAACTAACCAAAAGTTAGGAATACTGTAACGGAATCTCACCAAGTCCATTATGGCGACATTCTGAAAATCTAAATATTTGCGATGTCTGTTATATGTTCAAATACTTGTTACAGTTTGTAACTGAAGCTTTTATTTGAATTTTGAGTTTTCTGTGTTTACGTCTTTGTCCAATACTAAGGCAATAAAGGACAGAACCTATTCTTAACATGGACTCTGAATCACCTCCGGGGCTTCCATCTAGTACAGTCGGGCGCACATACCATCATGTAGGAGGAATCATACGTTATAGGCCGTTTCCCACCGCAATATTTCACCTCCAAGAAAGCTGACTTACAGAGCAGCTGTCTGTCGGGGGCTCGAATCCCGCTCAGAACATGGATGCTTTGTAATAGAATTCCATTGTCATTCATTTCTCGTTCAGGGGCGTCATTTGGGAAGTTCAGGACGCAATTATCACCCTGAGTTTGAAAAACATATGCCTCTTAATAAATTGCACATTAATGTACTAATATAAAATGGAGGAAAATCATTCCTTCCTTTCTGGCAAAATCTCAAATGATATTTCTGTTCTCCTTTAGCCAGTGTGGGAAATAAATAATAAAAAAACTTGAAATTTCGTACACATTTTCTTCATAAACCCTATATTGTGGATAAGACGGAGTATCGTGAAATTTGACCTGTAATTGAGAACGGGGTGAAAATTTTCTCGCTCTTCAACATATGACCAAAAGTTGGTTCTAGAAACTTCTTTTTTTAAGTAAAAAAGTTTCTTAACCTCTTAACTGTACATAAGACAGTGCTCTCGAACTTGGTTTCAAAGCGAAAGTAGGGGATGGAAGAAAGGTTCATATTTTTTCTTATTACTATTTTCTTAAACCGCTAAACGTACGTATGTGACTTAGGTATCTTTGAGATGTTTGATACATGATCGCTAATATCATAAACACTTATACAATTTCTGGAAATTCCACTCCGAATGATTGGAGGGAGGAGGAGGTATACAATAGGCTATTATTGCTGGAGATAAAACCATAAAATTTTATTTTTTAAATTTATTTTTGCTTAATAAAATACTATTCGATCATTCAATTACATAAATTCAATGTGGGTGATAGAGAAAAGGACAGAGCGGTGAAGATCCGTAATTATGTTAACTTCCACACTACATGCAAGTGGATTTAATAGCATTGTGAGAGCGCTCTCGTGAATATGTAGATAGCGCATACATCTTTAGCACAAGACACCCGGGTTCGGTTCTTAGCGGAGCTAATGTGGTTCTGATCCCTCGTTAAGATGTAGATCTATGTCTTATGTAGCCTTGCTGCGGAACGGGATGCTAAACTCAAATCAAAAACTAGTATTTTGATAAGGAAAGGACAATAATAGAATTTGACTTAACATTTTAAATAAGATTTAATGCTTAATATCATTAATTATCCCTATTCTAAATATATGTTGATCCATTGCAGTGTTTCTCGAAGTATATTTACCGTGGCATAGTAGTGTAATGTGAATATCGATTTATTTTTACAAAATAATAATACTAAATTAAAAATCAACCAAAAAACAACAATGTAGGGTGCGGTTTAATTGAAAACGTTGAAAGTGTTCAACATGAATTTATTTTATACCTATATACAAGTTAACTACTTCCTCCATGTAATCTCTAAATCAATAAAAGGTCTTAAAAGTATTGAGTGGTTATGCGAAAATTTATATTATTTCCGAATTTTTAAAATTTTTGATTATTCTGTACTTCATAGCTTTGAGAAATCTGTTGTTCCCTTAAAAATTTTGAAAAAAAAAAGAAGGTATAATGCAGAGGTTCCCAATCTTGTTTGTCTGGTGTCCCTTATTTCCCAGTCGTTGGTCACATGTGCATTCTGTCCGATTCCTTGTGCGATTTCAGATACAGCATTACATTCTCAAATTATTATTATTATTATTATTATTATTAATAATAATAATAATAATAATAATAATAATAATAATAATAATAATAATAATAATAATAATAATATGCTCGTACTTGATAAATTTTTGAAGTTCGTATTAAACTCTGAAATAGCATTTTTTATGTATTTTTAAATAATTTTGTAAAGAATCGTACTCGTGTAATAATTTAATTTTCAATAAGCAGAATTCTTGAATAGGAAAGAGAAAATATCAAAGATGTATCATTTTGAAATTTGCTAGCGTCGCCTGTACTCGCTCTTCACGCTCCCTTCCCCAGATTGGGATCTACTAATGTAGAATGATTTTAGGATGCATTTATCAATAGCGATTAGTTAGGAAGTAAAACTGTTTTTTCCAAATTTCCTCCACTCTCGAAAGGAGAAAATTAGCTGCTACAGTGAAGAAAAAAAAAACTGAAAAAGTTTCACTTACAATATGGAGAAAGGAGCAGGAGCAATATTGAAGCAATTAAAAAAAAAAAAAGCTGGTTAGGATGCTAGAAGGAATTGTATTCTGAGTGTCGTTATAGAAGGAAAATGGAAAGGAAATGATGACAATTAACGATACTGAAGTGGTTATTTTAAAGGTCAAGACGAGAAGGTTAGGGATCACCATAGTGCATGAACAATTGTCAATTTACGGCAAAGTAACTTGCTACTGATGGAACATAGTTATTATATGGAGCGAAGCGCCATTATTCCTGAGAAACACATGACACTCCTAAAACTTCTCAAATCTTGCATGTCGGTCAAAATATTGGTAGTAGACCTAAATATTGCATATAAATAAATAATAAAGGGTGAAATAGGCTGTACTATAGAGGACTAATCACCGAAAAAGCATTTTCTAAGTCAGTGAAAGGAAGCGATGCTTGAGATTATGCGACCATTTATGCATGTATGTTTTTCATTGAAGGTGTAAGAGAGTAACGGCAGGATTTTCTTCGTGATTTGTGCAAAGCACATGCAACAGAGTGAGTGGTAGCGAGTAGAGGCGGACGATTAGGATTGATTTAAGACGGCAAAGATGTAGTTATGGACGCAATTTATGGTCATTGTCAAATTAACTATCTTGGTGAAGTGTATCGCTATTTGCTGGTGTTATCACTTAAATGGTTGAGAGATATCAGAGTGTGCATACTGTGTGCCGTACTTCTGTTATGGTGGATATATGGTAGCAAAACTTACAATATTGGAGCAAAACATGCATTACCGACAAGTGAAGCTACATGCTTTCCCGAAAAGTGCATATAGGTTTTTGGTCCTCTCCTAAACATTTCGCTGATCTCAACCAAAGTTTGCATGGTCATCCTTTCTCTGGTCAAACTTTAGTTTTTGAGCTCCTTCGTAGCTAAGCGGTTAGCGTATGCGCCTTTAGCATGGGAGACCTGGGTTCGATTCCCGGTAGGAACTCATGTAATTCGGATCCCACTTTAAAACTGTAAGTCTACTTGTCATATAGCCTCGCTGCTGAAAGGGACACTAGACATGAAATCAAACAATCAAACTTTGCCTTTTAAAAGCTTACATTATTACGATGCTGATGGTATTTTGAGAAAGTGTGAAAAACGTTTAACCAATATTAACGAACCATTTTATGTATCTGATTGATTTAATTTTTGCTTCTTTAATTCTTAATCAACACTGAGATAATGAAGAGTGGGGTCTTTGTATATGTGGCTCTGAACAACGCTGGGATTTGAATACAGGCCAGTCTCGGGTTTACATGCAAAGATTACTACGTAAGTAAGAGAGCTGGATTATAGGACCATACCACAAATTCAGGCTACTTTATTTTGTCTCCCAACTTATGTATATGTTTGATTATTGTGTGTTATTATTATTAAACGGTATTACGTTTAGTACTGAAATACACCCTGCAATCTGAATTCGGAACGCTCTGTGCAGTGATAATTTTAAGAACATCATTAGTATTTTTCATACCGTATTTATAATTATCTGCAACAACGGTGAATATTTATAAACCTGAATATCTGCTCAGTAACTTAAAGATAATAAGCTATAAATGGATCCACAGATCGAATAGCAATTTAGGACTCAGATGAGAAACTTCTTCGAGACAACCAACCCTTAAGAAAATTATTGTGGGTTAATTTTAAATGAAATGAAATCTTTAAGTTTTACGTCCCACGGTTATGCCGGTTAGGCTAAGGGAGACGGTGATTATTAGTCCAGTCAAGGTACGTAAAAAAAGCACTTTACCTTGAACAAATTGCAATAGAAATAAAACATGTGCCAAAATGATGCTGAGCACATTCTAAACAAACCTGAAAAAGTCCTCAACAATATTCAGTCTGGAAGGTCGTTAAATCCAATATGGTCGCCGTTGGTGATCATTTACGGCAGACATAATAACAAACGGAGTAATTATGTGACTTGGTAACAAAATTACAGGCCTAACTTCTCTAATAAAAGTTGTTCACAATTGTGTCCTTTCAAATGAGGCATTGAACATACCTCTAATATACAGGGTATCTCAAAAAATGAAATCTTTAAGTTTTACGTCCCACGCTTATGCCGGTTAGGCTAAAGGAGACGGTGATGATGAGAGATGAGTGAAATGGTGGAATGAAGAAAGTGGGAGGAAACGGGAGATCCCCGAGAAAACCCACGAGCACGGTGTTTGTCCACCACAAAGTTCACTTGGCGGGGGCTGGGATCGAACCCGGGACCCCAAGCACCAGAGGTGAACGCTCTACCACTGAGCCACCGCGCCCCCCAGGGTATCTCAAGTCTCCTGATATAAGGTAACTCTGTTATTATCAGAGTTATAACAAAATGTAAGAGGGAAAGCCGTCTCCAAATATGATGTTTTCAATCTGAACTGAAGGGATATTTTTAATCGGACGAGTCGTTTGTGCTGTACACTCTTTATGTGCCCAGTGTTAAATGAAAGTGCAACGTTGCCATTTACCGGGAGGTAGATAAATTTTGTAAGAGTATGATGAATGGAGGCATGTTTGAAATAGGAGCTGGCCATCGACATGTTAGCATAAAAGACAGTAACCTCATTCATTTATATGTTGTGGGTTCCGGTAAATGTCAACGTTGCATTTTCACTTAACATTAAGCGTAAGCTCAAACGGCTAATCCGATTTAAAAAATTCTTCACTTTAGATTGAAAACATTATAGTTGGAGACGGTTTTCCTCATACATTTTGTTGTAACTCTGATAATAACAGTGTTACCCTATGTCAGGGGACTTTTGAGATACTCTGTACTTTATTCATTATCTACCCATAGTAGGTCCTTTATGCTTCTTGTAAGTGTAAATGTAACTCCGTCTGTGGTTATTGTATTCAAATGGCTGAATGGTTGAATACTGGACTGTAACTGATGATTTTAATTTTATTTATCAGAAGTATGCCAGGGAATTCAGAAAGCGATTGAATTATGTGGAGCTGTACTGACAGCCAAACCTGGAAAAAAGTACATTAAGAATACTGAAGGAAGTATGTGAATTTCAGCCAAATCAAGAAGGATACGCAATCTAGAATACCATCGGATAAAAAGACATCTGCAAGTATTCTGCGTTCAAATTCGATAGCATTTCATATTGCTCTTAATTGTTTGTTTTGTGGTGAGCCTGATAGATATGACGGTAAGTGGAAGAATCACTGTCTAGGATCACTAAAATCTAATACTTTTCAAGGAACAATATTGAAATTATGTGAAGAACGCAATGATGATTGGGCCATGACTGTAAAAAGTTGTATTGGATATGCCAGAGATTTGTTTGCGAAAGACGCAATGTACCACACTAATTACAGTGTAAATTTTAGAACAGGAAGGGGGATTCCAGGAAAGATGAGGAAGTAGATGTCATCAGGTGAATAGGAACCGAAGAAAAAAGGTAGACCCATGCAGACTGAAAGAGAGGATGCTTTCATTTGTGGCCCTGCACACGTCGAGACGATATTCCACTTCTCGCCACGTATGCATCAACATTTCAGGTGTAACTATCCCAACCGCCGCGACGATTCTTTCCCGTAAATGATTGATGTCTCTGATCTTTTCACTGTACACATTTTTTATGTGGCCCCAAAAGAAACACGGATCTGTTCAACAACATCTTCAGAAGTTCTCGGTCTATCTGGTGATTTTGCTTTTAAAACACTACCTGTTTCCTTGAAAGACTTTAGCCAATGACGGATAGTTTTTTGCTGTAGGTAATTCACCACCATACTGACGTCTAAAATTACGTTGCACGCTTATAACTGACTCAGTTTTCACAAGCCAAATAAGACACTGCGCTTTCTGTTGCGGAGTACACATTGTTGCTGAGTTGCTCTGCACTGCATGCCTGCCTGGACTGAACTGAGGGAACAGAGGAAAAAAAAAAAAAAAAAAAAACAGCACTGGTGCCGTCTCAAGGTCAAGCAGACCTTGCAACTGCAAGGAGCCAAACTTGGAGAGTTGATGAATCAAACACCACAAACTAGAGTAGTGTATGTCACTTTGTACAGATTCTAGGGCACATTAAAACTAGGGAGTTCTTTTTCAAACACACTGTATATATGAAAAAAAAATGGGCCACTTTCAGATTTTCAAACATTTCTGCCGACCTTATTTTCCAAGATACAAGATTGAAATTTTGTACACGTATTGTGTGCGTAACAGTGTACTCTTTTTTTTTTTTAAATCAGATCCCTACGTGAACCCAGGCCAGGGCCAGACGGGCGCAAAATTTTCGAAAAATATTCTTTTTCGGAAAATCTCTCGGTTTTGCCCGATTTTCACGTTTTTGGTGTACAATACGGACAAGCGAGTCATACCGGTGGACAGTATGCTCTATCCTGAGAAAACGAGGATGAACTGTGATCTTACTATAAATAGTGAGGAAGCAGTAGCTGTTTAAGTGAAAGTCTAAAATTTACCTCAAAAAGTGGTAATCCTAAAAGGGTTAATCGATTTCCAATGATCCATGGCGACCATAAGGCTATATTATGAGACCTAAAATTACGTTCTGTAAACCTAACTTACTATTTAATCTTCCTGTTTTGCCAATTTCAACTGAGCATGTAATGAACTTAAACTGAAGTTACTGTACTGGGCTCATGCAAGAGATGGCATTATTGAGTATCACAGTATTTAGACAACTCCAGTTATTTATCTTTTTAATTTTTTTTTTTTTTTTAATGTTCCATGTTCATTTTGTTTTACTCATATCAGTAGGTATGGTATTTTAACTAACAAAGGTTTGATACAGTCTAATTCTACTAATTGTTAAATTACAGGGCGTTTCAAAGAGGCAGGTAGCCAGTTTTCATTTAACTGGACTTGCAAGGTATAAAAAGATAGAGTATTTGCTAGGGGTGGGCCGATTCCAGAATTTCTCGATTCCGATTCCGATTCTGAAATTTTACTTACGATTCTCGATTCCGGGCTCGATACCGATTCTGGGTAAAACAAGTAATGAAAACACATTTGGATCCAAAAACATTTTATTAGCCTATTGCAAATGAATAAAAACTCTTTCAAAACAATGAAAAATTGAAACTGAAATGTTCAAAACCTGTAAATATGGAATTGAACTCACGTTTACTGAGTATGAGTGCATTTCTGGGCATTTTCGTTAAGTGTTTCCATACATGTGAATCACCCTGCTTCATCTGTTATGCTCTACCGACACTCCAGATGTCTTTCTAGAGCACTTGAGTACAAATTCGCTACAATTAATACTCAGAACGTCACTGTTGGCCAGCATCCGTACCTGGCGATTATGCAACCACACACAACGGGCATGGTGTCCGCCATTTTGTATTTGATCCAGATATCGACTTAAGACAAACGAATTATTGTTACCTGGTAGAAAGCCTATCAATTCATATCCATTTAGACCAAGTTTAATTTGGCAGATTGTCCGGGACTCCCTACGTTCCTTTGGGGAATCCCTTGCGCGTGCATGGTAGGATTGTGAAACATACAAAATTCAATAGAGCAGGTATGACTTCTTCAGTGAATTTTTTACCCGCCCTCTTTATGTTGGATAGTTTCCGAACTATTGGCGTCCGAAAGTCATTTTCCCACGCTTTCGGCACCTTGTAGATCTGAAACTATGTCCGATGATAGTAGAAAGTTGAAGTGAACTTTTTTTCTTGTCTCAGTGGCAGGAGTCACCTCCCAAGAGTTGTAACACTTATTTTGCAACACTCCACTCGACAAGAAAATTTACTCGACACTTCTACTGAGTGAAATTTGTGGTTGTCGTGGGTATTTTTAAGAAAATAATTCTTAATTTTCTAGATCTTATCCATCATATCACATATGATAGTGATATTACGAAATATTCCTTAATTCGTGTGTGCTAATGAACAGAATCACACATACACAAAAGGACTTTTATTGTATATATATACTGTATATATATAAATATTGAATGAATTTGTGTTAGATGCAAAGTTGTCTCATTAAATAACTGAAATATTATACTGTCTTGTTCATGGATATGAATGCTACAGGATTTAAACATCACTAAATACGAGTACTTGCTTCTTGTTGACAGACTCTAGATACGTCAACAAATTCTTCCTTGTAATTGGCCAAATATTTATCCATATTATTTAATCGGAACCCCGATGGCGGAACTTTCTTTATCTTTCTGCGATTAGCTTTTGTAAGTCAAAAATTTTCTGCAGGAATTCCAAAATAAAAAATCAAGATCAGTTCCAGCAGAAGAAACACTCGTGATTGTTAAAAATACGCATTACGCGACGTGAAAAAACAGTTGAAACTATATTTATGCGAGTCGTCCGTGCATTTAAGACATCTACACATAGTAGGCATGTTTTTAGGCCTATACTCTTCTTTTGGCTATTTTTTTCTCTTGTGGCACTTTTTTCTGCACAGGCGCGGCTAATTTTCTGCGATCACATCACGTTCTGCGGCACGTTCTGCTATGGGGAACGGAACTATTCTGTAAACTCAATTTGATTTTCTAAATGCCTTTCCACTAATAAATAACTAAAATTAATTTGAATTTCAAATGAAATTTGCTTTTTCTGTCAGTAGTACGAGTAACATGAATAAAACACTTATTGTATTTTTCTAATTAATAGTGATGAAATAAATAAAAGTAAGTCGCACGAAAGAAACAATTAACTGAATGAGTTGTAGATATAATACACTTGAAAGAAAAAATAATCTGAATTCGTTTTCCCACTCAAAGTATCTTATAACTACTGCGCTTGTTTTTACTACAAAATTAATGTTACAACGAAAATTTTTCGGGTGATCATGCAAAGAACTTTTATACTTGAGTAGTAACTCACAAATGTTTGTCAGAGTGGTGAGGAAATAAAAATTCTCTAACTTAGATATTTTATTCCTCCTAAAGAAATAACGTTTACATTTTTATTAAAGAAATAAAAAGAATAAACTATTCTGATCAGAGTCAATACACATTTATTTATTAAAACTAAAATACAGTGTTACCGTTTCAACAACTTAACACTATGAGTTACAATAACACTGTATTTTAGTGTTAATAAATCAGCGTATATACTTAGGCCAGAAAAGTGTATTCTTTTACTAAGTTCCAGAGTCGTGATGGATAGAGCTACATGAAAGAAAAAGAAAAGACATACTCAACTGAGATGGATTCGTAATGAGACGAATGGATTCGAATTGAACCTCACAGTTCTGCATGAGCACAAATGGCGCGTCTATCTGAGGAATTTTTGCTGATAAGAATGATAATCCCATCAATAGCCACATATAACGCACTTAAATTGGAATTTTCTCCATGGTTACAAATAACACTACACTTAAATTAACGATGTTTCACTTTCGTTCACTTTGCATCACCACTGAATACAATTATATTTTCGTTGAGAAAATAATTCCTTTCATATACGAGAAGAAATTTAATGTAAATCTTGTTCAAAAAAATCTTGGCCATCCGCCTTGCTTTGATAGGTTATATTCTGGCAACCGTACATAGAAAATTTTAATGCTCTGGCTCTAAATTAAGATCTTAGTTGGGCACAGAAGATCAATTTTTGTTTGATTTAGTTCCAACTTTGGATAAGAGTGTAGGCTTTTCAAGGAGAGATGGGTAGCCAGGCTTTTCTGAGCAAGACTGGCCATTTAATAATAAGCAGTGATCCCTCGAAGAAAAGTATAACTGATGGGAACTTGGTTTGTTTTACGATGCTAGCAGCTATGGAAAAACTTAGGATAGTCTGTTCTGACTTTTTCTGGCTGAAATGGGACCCGGAGTATTCCATAACTTTGTTAACACACATTTAAGCATGCTCATTTTACTGTATAGTACGTATTTCTAAAGTAAGGAATAATTGTTCTGTATAAATTGGAACGTATAATAGTGTTAGATAGTATTTGGTTTCGCTGTAGAAAGAAAGGGCATAAAACTAGACTGTGCAACGGGAGGGAATACTATCGCATATTATATAAGAGTAACTGCAAATTGGCTATCCATGAGCTAAGAGTATACCTCTCTGTAAACACCATAATACAGATGATAGGTAAATTTGTATTTTCTCTTATTTAATGTGCATAAGAAAATTAGACCAATGAAATATAATACGAATATGCAACCATCTTCCGGAAAGAGTTTTGATTAGGATGAATTAGATTTCAGTAGCAGTCCGAGGAAAATTCAACTCTCTCTCAGAACTGTATCTTCTCCGTTCATGAGTAATGTGCAGTGCCGGTTTACGTATAAGCTAAACAAGCTATAGATTAGGGCCCCATACTCTTGGGGGCCCCAAAAATTCAAGGGAAAAATTAATATACATTTCCAAAATATAAGAAAAACAATAAATAAAGTAACATCTACATATAGCAATAGTGCTTCGTTTGTGTAGGCCCCTATGATATGAGTAATGGGGCCCCTTCTACTAGTCTGGTTTCTAAAATATCACTGGTTTCTTCATTTCTGTATATAGGGTCCTACATTCATCTGGACACATAAAGGGCCCCATTATCTTCAGTAGCTTAGGGCCCCACCAAACCTAAATCCAGCTCTGGTAATGTGGATTGAGTAGGGAGACACAGTGGCTCAGTGGTATGTTACCTCTGATGTGGGGCTCCCTTGATCGATAGCTGGTCAAGTAAGCTTGTGGTGGACAACATCGTGTCCGTGGGTTTTCTCGGGGTACTCCCATTTCCTCCTATGTTCTCATTCCACCAATTCTTCCACCATCATTCACTTGCCTTAACCATTCCTCTACCTTAGCCTAACTGGCATAACCGTGGGACGTTAAACTAAAAGATTTCATTCATTTATGGACTCATTCACAGCAGAGACTCCACAAAACAAACGTATGAACTCGTCAGATAGGTAATACCTGTGACAGCCACGTTCCTACAAACTGTAAGGTCCTGATTCGATCCCAGCTGTCGTTTGTTTCGTATAGCCTATGTAATTACATAATGTTTAAATGAATTTAAAAACACAAAAATAATTTTGAAAAAGAAAAACATTAGTGTGTTCCTGAAAATATCCAAAATATCTAAAAAGGAGTGAATAAGTGTCATCCGGTACCTCGATAATGTGTGAAGTGTCCTAAGAATGTTCAAAAGTCGTTTTTAAACGTATATTCATTGGGCATGGCTACATTTTGACACACTTCAGGATACTTTTTAACATGTTGAATCAAAAGTCGTTCCTAAAAAAGTCCAAAATATGTTCAAATACAGTTCTTTTTTGCAGTGCATTAATTGTTGAAAAGACGAAGAGGGCTATCGTTTTTGGAGTAACTGACATAATATTATCCCAGTTAAGGGTCTGAAAAACTATGTTCATAAATACATTATCATCAAACTTTCAAAACAAATCAATAAAATATATGAATATCCTAACCTGTACTCTTAGTTGAAATGGAGGGAGGTTCTCAAACCTCTTAATTTGGTATGACCGTGAACTTGGATATAATCCCTAACGTTCAACTTCCCCATTTTGAAAATTTTGTGGTAAAGCTTGAAAGACACATACGTTAAAGATGTATGTTGTCATGCGGGAAATGGGGTTAGTTTTGTCGGAATAGATAACTTATCGCACATTATGATATTTTTCACCATTTCCACTGCTCTTTTCTTATCAAACTATATTACCTAACAGGAAATTACTTTGAGATATAGAAGCTCAAACGATGTGTGTCAAAAACTAAAGGACACTTATTGTGTAACATGTACTCACGTTTCTGATGACCATTTCCTCCCAGTCTACAATTACATATATGTTAATAATGACAGTCTATCGTATTAGTAACTTGAGCTCATAAATTCAACATCGCAAAGAATATCTAAATATTGAATCAATAATGTTTGCGGTAAGATTATTTTTACATTAGCAGTGCATGCTTCCTTGTATTTGCCCTTTGGGGTAGGAGACCCGGGTTCGATTCCCACGGGAGAACATGTGGTTCGGATTCTATGTTAATCAATAGGTCCCGTCTCATATAGCCTCGCTGCTGAAAATGACGTTAAACTAAAATCAACTCAACTCCTTCTATTTGTGAATATCTACAAAGAAAGGACCCAGTATACAAACCCAGATTAGTTATTAGTTGAGCAGCGAAATTAGCGTATAATGTGTGAAATTATTCCTTAAATTTCATTGGTTCATTGTAATTTTCACCCTCTTTTTTGTTGCTTCAAGCCTTTAGAATACATTCAAGGATTAAGTTGAAACTTTATCTTTTGCATTTATGAAGAAATTCTACGAGTCTGCTTGTTAAACTTCCAAACTATGCTATGCATAAGTGTCGGAAAACTTATAGAACGGCTTTTTCCGTCCATCTGTCCACAGGATCAGAGCTAAAACGGTAAGAGATATTGAGAAGTGGTGTTTTGCAAGCGATTCAGCGTCCAAAGAATAGTTTCTATCTCCTGCCTTACTCCTCTTTCAAACCAGAAGTAGTTCAAATTAGCAATTTTCGGCTTCAACGTTTGTCCCCATAGAACGAAAACCGTAATAGATAGCGAGTAGGCGTTTCTTGTGAACGATTCATCATAAGGCAACATACCGTGACTATTCGCAAACACTCTACTCAACCTGGAAGTGGTTCAAATTTACTATTACTTCCAGTTTGAATATTGGTTTCCACAGAAAAAAAAGTAAGAAATATCGAGACGCGGTTCCTTGCAATCCATTCATTGTCCCAAGAGTAGGTTTCATCTTTTCTGTCAACCCTATGTTCAAATTGAAAGTGGTGAAAATTAACCATTTTCGGTTTCAACACTTACCGCCAGAGAACAAAAATGGTAATAAAGAGCGACAAGTGGTTTCCTGGAATCGATTTAAGGTCTCAAGAGAGCATGTGATCACAACCCATACCACTTTACCAAAACAGAAAGTGGATGAAATTTATAACTGCTTCCGATTTTAATTCTGATTTCCGTAGAGCAAAAATTGTAAGAGATATCAAGATGCTGTTTTTGCAATCGATTCAGCATCCCGATGATGAGCTCCATCTCCTCCATTAACCTTGTATTCAAACCAGAAGTGATTCAAATTAACCATTTCCTATTTCAACGTTAGTCGCCATAGAACGAAAATGGTAACAGATAGCTAGAAGTGATTTCTTGCAAACAATTCCGCGCTTCAAGGCAACGTACCATGACTATCCGCAACACTACCAAAACCAGAAGTGGTTTATATTTACTATTGCTTCCGGTTTCAATACTGATTTCCAGTTAGCAAGAAAAGTAAGAGAGATTGAGATGCGGTTTTATACGGTCAATTCACAGTCCCAAGAACATTTTCCATCTCCTCTATTAACCCTCTATTCAAACGGGAAGTGGTTCAAATTAACCATTTCAGGTTTCAACATTTATCACCCTAGAATAAAAATGGTATTAGATAGCAACAAGTTGTTTTCTGTAGTTGATTTAGGCTTCACAGAGAACATACCATCACAATCCGTAACACTAACAAAACCGGAAGTGCTTGAAATTAGTAAAACGAGCAAATATATTGAGATGCGACTTTTTTTGCAACCGCTTTAGCTTCCCAAGAATAGATTTTGTCTTCTCCGTTAATCCTCTGTCCGAACCGGGAGTGATTCAGATTAAACATTTCTGGTTACAACATTTATCGTCATAGACAAAAATGGTAATAGATAGTGATAAGCGGTTTTCTGCAATTGCTTGAGGATAGCAAGAGAACTTATCATCATACTCCACATTTTACCGAAAACGGAGGTGGTTAAAATTTACTGCTACTTCCGTTTCAATACTGATTTTCATAGACAAAAAATGTTAAGAGAAAGAAGAACAGGTTCTATGATGTTATTAATCTATTGCAACCAGTAGTTATAAACGTACTGCTTCAAGTTAGAATATTGAATTCGCACAGTTTGTAAGTCCAATTTAATTTCATACTATAAAACGAAACCCACTTATTAAAACACAAAATGATTACTTAACTTTTTTTTTTTTTGTTGTTTTACTTCCAAACTATCTATGCACAAGTGTCAAAGATCTTATAGAACAGCTATGTCTGTCCATACGTTCTATCGACAGGTGTCAGGGCAAAAACGATGAGAGAAATTGAGAAGCATTTAAAAAAAATATATATATTCAGCATTCCAAGCGCTGCTTCCACCTCCGTTAAACATCAAGTGTTTAACGGAGGTGTCCGTAGTGTTAGTGTCCGTAGAATAAAAAAGGTAATAAATAATAATAAGCGGTTTTCTGCAATTGATTCAGCGTCTCAAGAGAACATACTGTCACAAGACGTAAAATTCTACCAAAACCGGAAGTGATTGAAATTTACTAGTACTTCCGGTTTCGAAATTGATTTCTATAGAGCAAAACGATAAAAAGATATTAAGATGTGTTTTGTACAGCCGAGTCAACGTCCCAAAAACAGTTGTTAACTCTCTATTCAAACCAGAAGTAGTTCAAATTATCAATTTCCGGTTTCAAATGTTTATCACCATAGAAAAGACAACGATAACAGATATCAGGTTTTTTCTGCAATCGATTCATTAATTCTGGTATAGAACAGTTAGTACAACAGGTAAACTTCCCTCCCTTCGTTTGAAGGAACAAAACTTTTACCTATGTAAGTTCCCTCACGAGCCGCTTCTGTTTAATCCAGCATTCCTTTCAGTTTCAATTCATTTCAACAGTTGTAAATGATCGAGACTGCAAAGTGATCGAGAAAAAAGAAAAATTGCCGCTCGATCTTTTCAAAAAATCTATTTTTTTTCATGAATGTTTATCTTATATCAGCGTACTTCAAAACCACAATTTATTATTTTTACAACATCCTATGGCGACACAACGGCTGCCGCCATTTTGCGTTTTTCCGATTTTAGACGTTTACGTTATTTTAAATATCTCAGCATGTATTTGTCCTACCAAATTGAAAATTCCTTGACGTCTCCAACTCGTGCACAGCTAAAACTTCATCTCTTAACATTTTTGCCTATAACCATTTGAAAGGAGTGAAATCAGGATCTACAGTAGCAACATTTTTGGACATTGAAGATATGTTTGGGACGAGGAAACAGCTGACGTAGAGATCTGAATTTGTGTGTGCATGTAGTCCGGGGTCATAAGTTAATACACAAAAATTTAAAGACCTGTAGCTGCTCCCAAAGACATGAAAATAAATCGTAAAGTTGTGGAATTATGCCAATTTGGCATGTTTCACTGTCCAATCTCTCCAATGGGACTGGATGGGAAAAAAATCTGAAATTTTGAGAATAGTTAGTCCTTTAGTACACCATACCACACAACAAAGCACGTTTTGTGTTTTTGAGCAGAAGGGGGTCAAAGTATTAAGTAATGACGTCATACTCTAGGAGGTGCTTTGTTCATAAATTCAACTGGAAATTTGTTGTTGTAAAGAAAAATAAAGTAGGATGAATGGTTAGTCCAGTCAAGGGTCTCAAGCTCATTTCATTCCTCTAGTTGTAACACTGTCTTATCACACCCACAGCAGCACTGGTGAAGAATGCCACTAGCAGCAGAAGGCGAGGAAAGTCAAAATGCACACTTGACAAAAAAAAGTCCGTAAGTACTCATTGCTCTTGCTGCTTGCTATATAAATGATATTCGATCATATTTATTCTTGTTTTAGCTGTCAACTCATGCAGGAGACAGTTGTCCTTTCGTTTGAGCTACAATCTCAGTCAGTTCACAGCGAGTAAGTGTTCAAACGAAAGGACAAGCGTCTCCTGCATGAGTGGCATTCTTCACCAGTGCTGCTGTGGGTGTGATAAGACAGTGTTACAACCAGAAGAAAGAAATGAGCTTGAGAGCCTTGACTGGACTAACCATTCATCCTACTTTATTTTACTTCACGATAACAAATTTCCAGTTGAATTTATGAACAAAACACCTCCTAGAGTATGACGTCATTACTTAATACTTTGACCCCCTTCTGTTCAAAAACACAAAACGTGCTTTATTGTGTGATATGGTATACTAAAGGACTAACTATTCTCAAAATTTCAGATTTTTTTCATCCAGTCCCGTTGGAGAGATTGGACCGTGAAACATGCCAAATTGGTATAATTGCATAACTTTACGATTTGTTTTCATGTCTTTGGGAGCAGCTACAGGTCTTTAAATTTTTGTGTATTAACTTATGACCCCGGACTACATGCACACATAAATTCAGACCTCTACGTCAGTTGTTTCCTCTTCCCAAACATGTCTTCAATGTCCAAAAATGTTGCTACTGTAGACCCTGATTTCACCCCTTTCAAATGGTTTTAGGCAAAAATGTTAAGAGATGAAGTTTTAGCTGTGCACGAGTTGGAGACGTCAAGGAATTTTCAACTTGGTAGGACAAATACATGCTGAGATATTTAAAACAACGTAAACGCCTAAAATCGAAAAAGCGCAAAATGGCGGCAGCCGTTGTGTCGCCATAGGATATTGTAAAAAAAAATAATTGTGGTTTTGAAGTACCCTGATATAAGATAAACATTCATGAAAAAATTAGCTTTTTTGGAGATGGTTGAGTGGCACATGCTTGATCACTTAGAATGGATTGAGGTAGAGGATAATTTTACAGCAATTATTCATGAGCCGCTCGAGGAAATATAATGATAGTCACATTTTCTAAGGGTAGGGACATGCCGAAGATACATCGCGATCGAGTTCGAGGTTTAAGTAGCGGTCGCACCCTCGATACTGGCACAAACCCATGGATTCAAATGAGTAAGCGCATGCCGAAGGTGCACGCTACATCGCGACCTAGAGGTCGACCGCGAGGGTGAATTAGTGGTCGCGATGATGAACAACTGAGTTTGTTTTTACATCGATGTTCAGCAGAAGCATCGCTGTGGCTCGTGTTCTCATTGGATCTCCCTGAAGCGCTGCACGGAATAAAGTCTTCATTTGTTTAGAATTTCGTCTGCAGAGGATTGTGTGTGTCTACGCTCGAGAGGTTTTGCTGCACTATTATATTTGATTACGAAAGACATATTAATAGAACTAATGAGGAATGTTTCAGCAATATGGAATAAGAAACACAAACAACATCATAATAGGCATGTTTTAAATAGAATGGAAGAAAATAGCAACTGAAATGGGAATGTCAGATAAGTTATTTATTTGAGAATTATACTGTAGCCTATTATTATATAAGGCAGTGGCGGTCACAGAGAGGGGGCTTTCGGGCTAAAGTTCGTAAATCGTAGAATTTTTAAAGAAAAAAAAAGCTACTGTTAATCATATCTATGCTTAAGAACTACACCCCCCAATTCCGAGATTAATAAAAAGGGTTTCTTCTAAATTCGTTATTGATATAAGGTAAAGAAATACCTGTAAAGGCTGGCACGTATCCATAGGGAGGAAACGTCGAATAATGGAATTTCAGTGCAGAAACTTCATTTTCTGCAGTTAATGCCTCCTCCACCTCGAAACCTGAAGATATACCTGATTTATTTGCTTGTTAAATTTTACTGGGAAACGATTTCTCGCCTGAGTGCTGAAAGAGGGCATTTCTTCACAGAAAATTGAATAAAAGGTAAAAATCTTTGATTTAGAATATTGATAGAGATGAACAAGAGATGAGACTCAAATATTTTTGCAGGGGGCACGGTGGCTCAGTGGTAGAGCGTTCACCTCCGGTACTTGGGGTCCCAGGTTCGATCCCAGCTCGCGACGTGTGGACTGTGGTGGACAAACACCGTGCTCGTGGGTTTTCTCGGGGTTCTCCCGTTTTCTCCCATTTTCTTCATTTCATTCATTACTCATCATCACCGTCTCCTTTAGCCTAACAGGTATAAACGTGGGACGTAAAATTTAAATATTTCATTTTATTTTTTCAAATATTTTTGCGAAACAAGAGACGAGACTTTGGCCTTTCTCATATCTCGTCTCGCGTCCATCCCTATTTATAACTGTTATTTCCTTTCAATTTAAGATGTGGTTTTGTAGTGATTTTTATGCACTGACGGTATAATTTCATATGCGTCACAGCAATGTTTCTCCTTAAACTGAGAACTTAACAGCGAAGGTGCGACTTTATCGCTATGTGCGCCCTTCATCCATCGGGACCTAGACATCGAGGTAGCGATCGCGACTTAAACCACCACCTCGATCGCGATGTATCTTCGGCATGTCCCCACGCTAACTTTCGAGTAAACTGAGGAACAAGGTTCAATATTCCAATGCAATTCAATGCTAGGACACATACCAAACAAGCTTTTTTTTTTTCTTCATATGTAGTCATATTTCCGAAATCAAACTACATACAAACTGTTCTATGATTCAATCCCAACCTATTCCACCTAATAATAACTCGATTTCACTGGAAAAAGCGCTTACCGTTATGTTCATTTGATCCGCTCATATCTTTAGCTATTTATTTACTTACCTGTAGTAATTCAAAACATTAAAGAGTTTCAAGATTTATCTTAAGTTGTAGAAATAACTATTGATCCCGAGTCCTTGTTGAGCGTATGCCCAGTGAGGTTAATAAGCCTAAGTCATTAAGGATAGCAATGATTGAGTGTGATTCTAAGCTAGCGTGAGGCTCATTGAGATTAAGGAATGAAATTAAATGAAATTTCTAGTTTTATATTCCTTGGATCCTTTAGACCAGTGGTTTTCAACCTGATTCCTATCACGATCCCCATTTTATCACATCCTCTTGCCAGCGACCTCCTTATAATTTCTGGTTTGTAATAAGCTTGTGTAGGAATTTAATGTACAGTCACGAAAGAAAGTATTTTTCAGTTGACAAAATTTCTTTCCCTAATAACTCAACAATAAATTAACATATTAGAGTACAGATTGTGGCAAGTTATCAAATTATCACTATTCTAAGGATAACAACAAAAAGATCCAAATTAATTTACTTGTTCCTGAGTTATTGGCAAAAGAAAATTTGTCAACTGTCAAATACTTTCTTTTCCATGTGTACCTATTGCGGAGATCTCATGATATCCAACTGTTACTATAATAGTAGAATCCATTTCTTGTATGTGGTGGATACAGTAATTTCCCTAAAAGCGAATAGATTAATAGCAAATTTGGTCAGTTCATCCATGTTACAAATATCGAATCCGATCCGTCATACTATTTCAAAATGGAGGCCGTTTAAAGATTTTAAAACTTTGACATCACACCATGCTTAGGTATCTCATTAGCCTTCAATTTTAGTTGTATTTCAATATGCTGGTTTTGCATTTGTATTTTTCTGGTATTTCAATATGCAGTTCTCATTAGTTTCATATCGTACCTCTTTCATTTAAATTGATTTTTAAACAACTCTGCATCTGTTGAAAATGTTCAGTAGACCTATTTTTGGGTAGCCAAACCCAAACTAGCACTTAATTCAGTATGTGCTTATTCCGTAAAAAAAATTACGAAAATTCGACTTAGGGGCCGTTAAAAAATTATGTGGTCCCTGATCCAAAAAGGCATCAAAAGATCCAATATATTTCAAGCAAAAGTTTTCTTGTTCGTCTTATGTTTGGAGAACTACATATCGTATAGCCAAAGCCATCAGTATGATGTACTTATTCCGTAGAAAATACGAAAACTCGATTTAGGGACAGTCCAAAAATTTTGAGACCCCTGATCCAGAAACTAATTATTGGCCAAGATCACAATCTTTTGATCCATTTTTTTCGATCATTCCTAAAATTCTTGTGTTATTCTTAACAGTATGTATAAAAATAAAAATATGCCTATTAGCAGTGCCGCATTTAGGTACTTTTGCTGTCAGCACTGAAATAATAACATGTTTCACTACCCCTCCATTCCTAACTTAAAAATAAAACTTACATAACTAAATTATGCTTAATTAGTGAATTAACAATTTATTACAGCTAAATATCAGTCACTATATGCAATAGCCACAACTACATAACAAACAATAACAAACTGGAAATATGTTCTGAATTATTTTTAATTTCTTACGTTATCATTAAACATATTAGAATAGAAAAGAGGATTGTTCATGAAATAGTATATTTGCTCTTGATTTTATTTTAACTTTTTCACAAGAAAAATTAAAATATTATTTAATTTTTAAATTTTGCCCCCTTCAAAAATTTTGCGCTTTAGGCATGGGCCTAGTTGGCCGAATGGGAAGTGCGGCACTGCCTATCAGAACAAAATTCGAAATAATATTTAAAAATATTTTCCGGCATTAGATTCTAATTATATTTATTTCTTTCACTTATCTTCGCGAACCCCTCTTGAAGTGTCGACCCCCAGGTTGAGAAACCCTAGGAGATGAATGATAATGAAAATAAATGTTTATGAAATAATTGGTAGAATGAGAATACGTTTCAATCCCAGGCCATGTAAGTTTGTAATGGATAAGATTATGTTCGTAACTTTTCTAGGTGTTCTGTTTCCCCCCACATTCTAATTCCACTACTCGCTTCATAATAATTCATTTTCATTAATCATCCGTGTCCTTTAGCCTAAGGTCATCGTTTCATATAAACATGTGGGAGGAAACGGGTGAATCTCGAGAAAATCCATAGATACGATATTATCCACCACAAACTTGGTGACCTGGGTTCGGACCAGGCCCGTTGCACCATAGGAGAGCGTCCTACCACTGAGCGACCGTGCTCCCAAGATTAATAAGAGCGAACCTATTGAGCATAGTGAACCCTGGGCCGGGTAACTGTGGTACAAAATAGCCATTTCTTCTTCAGTAGCTGAATATGATATTACGTAACAGTAGCTTGACTTTTCGAACCTTGCATAACAGAAATGAGTCTAAGCATTTTACTGAAGGAACTGGATTGCACCTCACAAGAAAACCTAAACGAAACTAATGATTCAGAAAAATGAAACCAATCGAACTACTACGTCATATGCACTTCCTATCCATTACCTCCAATACGTTTCTCCATTCTGTTTTGGTCAAAACTTGTTCTTTGCTTTTTTCTTTCTTTTTATTTGAGCTTTCCAACTTCTCATATCTTTACTTAAGCATATGAGTAGGTGTTGAGGAGGAGAGGGATAGGAAGAAAAAGCAGGATGTGCACATGCATACGAATCGTAAAGAAAGAAAATGTATGAAGAAAAAAAGGAGAAGAGTGAGAAAAATATGCACAGTTCTAACGGTCGTTGCTGTAAACCTGTTTTGAAGAAAAAATCACTGTGGCAGCTAAAGGAAATAGCTACACTCCGAATGTAATGCGAAGTGTAATATTTTCGATCAAAACTTTCCCTCTATCTTCCTTTCTTTCGTTTGTAGATTTAAGTCATGAAAATGTTGAAGATGTCACAATATGTGTCATTAAATATTGTTCAAGTACCGTAAGACGGGGTTACTTTGCACCAGATGTAATGAATTTTAAAGAAAATCGTATGTAACTTACAAACGTAATGATTTAGAATACTATTTTAAAGACATAATAGCTAGATATATAAGGAAAACATTCATGCAAGAACATTAGTAAACATTCAGTATGACCATGGTTATTGAAATTAGTAGGCCAATGGAAAAACCCGTTAAAGCCATTTTTTAAAAAATGAGATTGTTGTTGCTCTGGAAACCTTAGTTAAAAAGCTTTTATTTCCAAATAGTATAAAGTAGCAAAGGCAATTTTAATTAGTGTAAAATTGACATTGAAATATGTGCCAATTTTCAAAACTTGTTAAATTCATCATGGCTACAGATGCAAAGACAGTTAAATCCATATTTAGTTTCATAAACTGTTAAACCCCATACCTGCAAAATAACGTCATGAGAAAACCAGAATCAAACTCGGTTAATTCCATATTTCAGACAATTTGAGGTTTCGTACTGTATAGGATTAGTTTAGTAGTCTGAATATCTATTGAAACTCTTGGTAAATCATTCGAAATTTTATTTTTCAATATTTACAATCTGAACTTTAGTTATTTTTGTGTTTTTGGACTGAGAATTGAGACACTAAACGTCTTGACCTAACTGTTCTTGACGTGATTCTGTGCTAATCAGCTTTTCTTTAATAATTACTAGACAAAGATACGCAAAATCGAAAGAAAATAACACTGTAGGCGGCGATGATCGTAATTTTGTTGTTCAGACAACACCAAAAACGTCTAGAAAACGTGCACGACACCTGGAAAACTGGAAACGAAATGTAGCCCAAAAGACAAGTTAACTGGATTATCCTATGATTTGAAGTCGTTTGTGTTATTTTGCAGAGATACTCTTTAGTTTGAGCACAACATTGTTGAGTGAGTTTCTTCTCTAAACAGTCTCTTCACCTTTCATAAAAAAAAAAAAAAGCTCTTGTCAATTAATGTTCGTAATTAACCTATAACATGAGTTCTGGTACAACATGTTCAAATATTCAATGATGCAAAATATGAAGAATAATTGAAAATTTCAGTAGAGATCATGGAATGGAAACATGCCTCTGACGAAATCTTGAAAAGAAAACTGGTAATTGGCACTTTCAGTTACAAAAATCTCGCCAAATTATTCTAAAGAAATAGCTGTATAAAATTTCTGGTCCAAGGAGAACCATTTTTCAATTTCCAAACAGGCACCCTGAAACCAATTATTAAGTGAAAAAATATAAGAAATGTCCCAATCGACATGATTTCGAGGGCACATTGTCAAAGAAGAGAAACTGTGTGGCATTAAGTGGCTTTTGTTCTTACATTTTGGTGAAAATTGGGAAAAGAAATGAAAGTTTACGTTTTACAAAGAGATGTCTGCAGAAATACGAAACCGACGGAATGGTGTTGCATCAGAGGACGACGAAGATATGAATTTCCATTTGGTAAAAGATTATGAAGAGCAGCTTATTAACTCAATTTTTGCTAATTTAGATAAGTTGTTTTCAATTCAGAACAAAATTAATGTAGCATTTATGTATCAATATTCATTTGTGCCAGTCTGTATGATGTATAATAATTGATAATACATTTTTCCAATATTTTAGTAGGTACAGTGAAACTTGTCGTTAGCGGAATCGAGCGGGACTTGCAAAAATTTCCGTTAAAGTCAGGTTTCCACTTAGTGGAGGTAAACTTTTCCTTTCTTTTTTTAAAAAATACATGCTTATAAAGGGGCATACTGAGAAAATATATTGCTGTACGTACATTGTTCGATTACAGTACTTCTTTCTTCTACGAATAAATACACAAAAAATTAAAATGAATACAAAATATGCTATGCACACGTTTTCTTTATTTTTCTAATAGCCAAGCAGGGTTTTCTGTGTACATTGCTTAGTGCTTGCTGCAAGCTGCATATAAGCTGCTTGGCTGCTTGACTTTCCGCATACAGTTTAGCCTGAGAAATTATACTAAGTGAATCAGAATCATTTTTTTCGTAAGGCAAATTTTTGCAATTCCTTAAAACTTCTGAGAGAATCTTGATATGTATTTATTCTACACTATTCTTGGAACTCGGTATCGTATTCCTCTTCTTCCTCTATCTCGTTTCTTCTTTCCGACATTCCGTATGATTCTTGATTAAGTTGCGGGGATTAAGGACAATTTGTGGGGGTGAATATGAGTAGTGTGGTTGGGGAAGGTCAACACTGTCCAGAAATATTTAACAAAAGAACGAACATTTTATCGCAGACAGTGTAATGTATATATATCATAGAATGTCTAAACATCTTCTAAACGCTGTAGTCCGGAACTCAGAATTTTCCGTTAAATGTTTATTTTTCTTTCCGTTGTCCGCGTAACACAGTTTCCGCTTAATGAAGGGAGTTTTACACGTTTTGTTCTACAAAATTCATGGGACCGTGAAATATTTCCGTTTAAGACAGTTTTCCGTTTAATAAAGGGTCCGTTGAAGACAGGTTTTACTGTATAATACTGAATTCTGACTCTGATTCCCTTACTTTAACAGGTTTTGTATCTTGACAGTGAGCCTCAACAAAAATGGCCGCTCATTCAGACGCAAAAGCTGTTATTTCCATTTACATACGCAAAATCTGTTAAATCCAAACTATTTTCTTCAATAACATTTCAGAGACCAGTATGATTATACAGCTATAGACAGACCAACATTCACATTATTCTTTCTTTTTTAACAGAGTTTCTAATGTTATTTTACAAATATGACGTGTTAAAAGAGTTTTTCTCGTTTTACCACAAATTTTATAATGTGGATTTAATGGGTTTTGCTATTCGCCTACTCAAATATAAACTTTGGTGCAAAGTTATCTCATAGGTGAGGATATTTTGCACCACATACAAAAAAAGTTCAACATACAAACATAATGTATCTATGCAATGCTTTCTCTTCAGTATTTATATATTTCACTTCCTACACAAAATTGCATACAGTCTACAAATATTGATATTAGAATGATGGAACTGGTATCGGTACTTAATATGAGAATGATCGATGTTTGTGAAAGAAAATTATGCATTTTTTGACACCGGCACAGTAACTACATTCTGATCGTTTAGCACATGTCTCACAAAAATGCCAACTCAGGAAGATAAAAAAAAAAAATCCCCCTGAACCGATTTGCCTTGGTTGCTCTTTATGTCCAAGAATATCATCCTAGCCATAACTAGTAAAGGAATTACAGGGTTTGGGGGCTTGGGGCTTTCAGGCTGAAAGCCACTCAAATTGCAGCATATGTTTTCTTTTTTTAAAATCATAATATAAGTCATTCCTATGCGTATAAGTTTCAAGCCCCTCAAAAATCGAGTGGTTTCTGAAAAAACTAAGCTTTTCTGAGTGAAGCTCCTCTCAAACTATTTTTCTGAATCCGTCACTTTTCGTAATTTATTTTCCAACAAGAAATCCATTCCGGCATCTACCTCAAAAGAAAATTTACCTAAAATTAAAAGGCTGGAGGTACCGGTAGTAATAATTTCCTAACTAAGGGGTTATCTTGGACCGGTGCAAAGTAATCCCGAGCAGAGACTGAAATCACCTTCTCCCAGTTTTATTTTTTCTATGACTTTAAAACGTTTTACACTTCAATTTCGACTATTGCTTCAAAGTCCCATTATACACAGTACTATTCTACGAAACCGACTTACTTTGGATAGAAATTGTTGTAGTTAATATCTTTCAAACTTTCTTGGCCTTTACAGTGACTGCTTTTCATACGTCTATAACAACAAACCCTCCGGGTAATTAGAACTGAAGTTAACCGCCAATACTATAGCCAAAGTACAGTTAGATGTTCTATCTTACAGTGGCAGTTGAAAAAAATGAAATGAAATTTTGAGTTTTACGTCCCACGGTTATGCCGGTTAGGCTAAAGGAGACGGTGATAATGAGTAATGAATGAAAATGGTGGAATGAAGAAAGTGGGAGGAAACGGGAGAACCCCGAGAAAACCCACGCACACGGTGTTTGTCCACCACAAAGTTCACTTGGCGGGAGCAGGGTTTGAACCCGAGACCCCTAGCACCCAGTGGCAGTTGAAACCTTCTCTTTACAATTTATGGTTTTACCGACAGAGGACTGTGCAACTCTTTTGATATTTTGTGCAAAGTTACCCTGCAGTGCAAAGTAACCCCGTCTTACGGTGCTTTACATTCTTCTTCCAACGTACTAAGTATGAATGGAAAAATACGTTTGTGTTTACGAATTTATCTGACAGGATGTGACTAGAAATACATAATTCTATAATATTATAGGTTTATAACGAAAAGAAAATGTCCAAAGATAAGCTATATGCTAATCGAAAGATCTAATTGGACTGAATAAAATTATATGGGTGAGTGTAAACCCTGATGCATAGTTTTTGAGAAAAACTAGAATACTAACATATGCCAATATATTGGACCGAGAATCCGGACGTTGACATATACAATTTTATCCACACACAACTCAATGTATTAATAACCATAATAGCATGGGGGCAATTTGAAGAGTTTTCTTATAATAAACTTAACCATTAAATTTTACGTAGAGCAAATATTAGTTAAGATGGATGAATTAGATTGTAGAAATAAAAGTAGAGATATCAGATCAGAAAATTACCCAAATCTGGTGCTGAGGCCTTACGTTAAAATTTATAATAGCTGTCATAATGAATTTTGAAGATAGGATAAGTATTAAACGAATTTTGAGACAATGTCGAATAATAAAGTGTGATATCAATTAACAACCAGCATTGTACTCACCCAGACTTTGACGAGTGAAGATTTTAGAGATGTCGATCCTTCTAGTCAGACGGTCACTTCAGAACTCTCTTTAGTTCTCAACTCTTTTTCGTCCACCTACCTTTTCTTCCTAGTTTTGGTAGCGTCATTTCTTCCGCTTACCATTACATTTTTAGACTTACTTCATAACGTGAAGTGGGAAGTGTTATTATTTCCTTGATACATTGCTACGTAACATATTTTTATATTTCCTATTTAGAAGAATGTTTTAACTAGACATAGTTTTAAATTATTATGAGACTTCCTTGATTCCTTTGCATGTGTGAATGACCTACAGCACCAGACTGGGGATTGAATTTTATTTGCATTTAATATAACAAGGTTTACAAAATATTGAGCCAAAACCAATAAAATATTGATCGCCCTTCACCAAAATGCTTTAGTCACATTACAATACAAATGCGGAGGCTAAGCAGATAGAGGGAAGTACTCATTCGCTACACAGCCCATACATATATATGACCGGTCACATTGCGCTCGTTCAACTGGGTGGTGCTTGGTCGGCCCACCATCTTCCAGGCGCACTATTTCTGGCTTTCTGGACCAGAGTTTAGCTATCTCTTATTTCAAAAAAAAAAAAAAATCTTCAATTACCTCATTATGCTGAACCAACACTGGATAATTTTAGTGATTCCAACGGGAGTAAGGGAACCCTGCCGCATTAACAATTCGACTAAGCAGAAATTCAGTAATAAATATTTAATGTAAATATAAATTTCCTTGTTTAGTGCTTTCTATTCGGAACTGCAGTTCGTAAATTTTGATAAATGCCACAGAGGAAAAGATAGAAAAGATTAAAATACTGCATATAACTAATATGTTGAAATCTTATGTAAGGTTAACTGAAGAGTTTCTGGGAAGTTGTTTTTTTCTTAGGATGACTATACAATGTAGTGATAAACTATAACATGGGGAACATAGTCGGGAACTCAGATCTCGGCGTACAAAACTGAAGAACACTGCCCCTGTTGCCAAGTCGGGTTTGTCCCTGGCCGAGCAAAGCCGTCAAATATAGTGATCTTTATTTCTTAGACAATGAGCTACATGCCCACCAAACTTCGTTCAGATCCGGCCGGTAGTTACCGATAAATAAAATGGAGCTACCAATATGAGTCGAGTCGAGCCGAGCTTGTTCGTGGCTGAGCTCAGCCACCAAACAGCGATCTCTATTTGTTTAGATGATAGAGTATTTACCCATCAAATTTGGTTCAGATCTGGCCAGTGGTTATCGAGAAATAAAGTACAACATACAAAACAAATCGAGCCGGACCTGCCACTTTCTGAGCTCAGCCATCAAGTATAGCGGCCATTAAGCCTTTGACGATAAGGCACATGCTTACCAAATTCAGTTTAAATCCTACCAGTAGCTACCGAAAAATAAAGTACTACACACAAACACAAACACACACATCTGGAATGAAAAAATAAGCTCACCTGCTTACTCCCGACAGCTAAAATAAAAGTTGTAACAGGGATCACAAATGGAAAATATTTCATGTAGCCCTAAGCAGAATCCACTTTCAATATAGCTGCTCTAAAGGAGGCAGGACTTGAGACGGGTCAGCTCTTTGGCTACACCAGTAGGATTTCGTAGCTCCGAGGATGATTTTTGCCCTGGCTCACTTCCTCGAATCACCATTGTTTCAATGGCCTCTCATTGAATACTCTTTGCTTTATTGTATCATATACCAATTTGGAAATTCTAAAAGGTGGAGTGGAAAATGATTTTATGCGGATGGAAATTATTCACACGTTATTTCGAATTCGAGAAACCGCGGAGTGGCAGTTATATCGGAGCAAAAGAAGTTACACATCGACATCCGAAAATGAAATACTTTAACAATGTGCAATGGGTGCACAAGAGATTTCTAAGAGGACGTAATTCCCAGACATTCACCCAATAGAATTCTCGGATATGCTCTTATTTCAAGGTGGGGCCAAAGTAGGTAAAAGGTAAGCTTTCACACCAGTGAACACGGAAGCTTCGTCAGGAAGTCGAAAGTGTTAGGACCGCCAGCACCACCTTGAAATTATAAGTGAAAAAAGTTATAAAGAATTCGATACCGAAAAGTTAGAAATAAGGGCGCTCTCAGGAAAGCTCGCGTTCTGACAGAGTGAGGCATCATCGTCTGTCTACATGACTCTTTTCCATGCAGTTAGTACACTAAAGCGTCTGTCGGAGGGAAAGTGTACGTTGTGGCTTCTATCTTTTTGGAAGACATTTACACGCGCGTCTGTCATAAAATGCAGATAGAAAGAAAGGGTAAAGGAGATAGGAAAGTGCGAGGGAAGAGTTATTTTGTTTTGATAGAGGGATAAAAATCCTGGAGGTTCAGCAAAAAACCTGTATCGGTGATGGCGCATGCTTAAGTATTTATATGGCAAAACCACACTGGAAGGAGTGGCAAAAATCCATGTAAACATGTCTTAATCATAAATTAATAAATTAACTGTAAATTGTAAAAAAAAACAATTATTATTATTTTATTAAAATTGTGTTATGTATAATTGGGATGTGTATTGTTAGAGTGACATTTATTATATTTTTATCTTGTAACCTGGTTGTCTCATAAACTATTGTAGGTGCTTATGTCATCATCTGTGAGAGTTCAAACTAAGTAACCTCCTCTCCTGCCTGATACCTTCACTTCTACTGTACTGTTTTTGAGACTTGACTTCCCTTTTTTGGTTGGTGTATATTGCTTTTTCATGGTAGGCGATTTGTGGCTGCTTTATTTTTTCTGCGTATGTCGGCTTTGTGATATGGATTTTCGCTGTTGTCGTGGTCAATACAGTGACTGTTTTGGAAAACATTTTTCTATTGCTAATTGTATGGCTTCCCATAATCGGTTACGACAAGTCTCCGGCATGGAAATGGTGAGTATTGTATTGATCCAGGTTATTATCTGGCTTGTAGGTGCTTCTATTGCATTTTTATTAGTGTTTCTGTTGTTTAATTTTCCTCTGATTGGTTTCTGCTATTGGTTTTATTTATGTGATTTCGTGATCCTTGAAAGGACTGGTTTCTCCTGGTGTGATAGTATGGTCTTCTATTAATATGCCGGAGATTCTCTTTTGTGTATTTGTCTTCGATATTTTTGGACAAATGCTGCTACCTGTTCTGCGTGTGTTGTCTTTAAAGGTGCTTTTATTGATTCGATTTTGGCAGGGTCGTATGCATATCACCACAGCGGAAACAAGCATTATGCTGTTCACTGGTTACGTCGATGCCCGTACTGGTAACAATCCCGATAGGGCATCAGCAGTAGTGGCGATACCTGACCCCCGGTAGCTGAAAAATCGCCTTTTTTCCAGGGTCTCCTGAGATCAAGGACTCAATTTTCCAGTGTCTCACGATACGCTATGACCCACGCACCGTCCCCCCATGATCTTTTACGACCTCCATTTTAGGGGTGTATTTGTTCCCTTTTATGAGCACATTTTAGGGGGTGTATTCGTTCTCTTTTATGAGCACATGTTAGGGGTGTACTCGTTCCCTTTTATGAGCATATTTTCCAACCCCTATTTTAACAGCAGAAATTACATAAGACTACGAACACATAGCAGAGCAGATAATACAAAAGACTACGTAACATAGCAGGGATGTATTCGTTTCCTTTTATGAGCATATTTTCCAACCCCTATTTGAACATAGCAGAGAATACGAACACATAGCAGAGCAGATAATACATAAGACTACGTAACATAGTAGGGGTTTATTCGTTCTCTTTTATGATCATTTTTTCAACCCCAGACAATGAATACCTATGTAACATAGCAAAGGGGGTGTGAACACACAACTATTTAACATAGCAGGGGTGTACTCGTTTCCTTTTATGAGCATTTTTAGGGGTGGACTCGTTCCCTTTTATGATCACTTTTTCAACCCCTATTTGAACATAGCAGATAATACATAATACTAGCAGGGATGTATTCATTCTCTTTTATGAGCACTTTTTAGGGGGTGTACTCGTTCTCTTTTATGAGCATATTTTCCAACCCCTATTTTAACATAGCAGAAATTACATAAGACTACGAACACATAGCAGAGCAGATAATACATAAGACTACGTAACACAGCAAGGATGTATTCGTTTCCTTCTATGAGCATATTTTCCAACCCCTATTTGAATATAGCAGAGAATACGAACACATAGTAGAGCAGATAATACATAAGACTACGTAACACAGCAGGGGTGTATTAATTCCCTTTTATCAGCATTTTTTTCAACATAGCAGACAATGAATACCTATGTAACATAGCAAAGGGGGTGTACATAAGACTACGAACACACAACTGTATTCGTTCCACCCCTATTTAAACATAGCAGAACTAGTAAAAGAGTATGGCTTATTTTCCAACCCCTATTTTAACATAGCAGAGCAGAGAATACATAAGACTACGAAACATAGCAGGGGTGTATTCATTCCCTTTTATGATCACTTTTTCAACCCCTATTTTTAACTATAAACATAGCAGACAATGAATACCTATGTCACATAGCAAAGGGGGTATGAACACACAACTATTTAACATAGCACTGATTACATAAAAACATTCGTTCCAAACCCCTAATTTACCATAGCGGAAATGACACAAGCATGTCCCTAAACTACTGACCATCGAGAACAGAGGTCAAACTCAAAAACGGGGCCACATTTAGTAATAGGTCATCAAAGACCACATGTCCAAAAGTGTTGACCATCGAGGTCAAAGGTCAAACTCGTAAACGAAGCCACATATTGAGATGCTGTTTCCACATTTAGTAATTGGTCATCAACTACTTCAAGTTCCAAAAATAATGACCATCGAGGTCAAAGGTCAAAATACTTAAAACCTAATAACTCGAAAACGGAGCTACATATTGAGATGCTGTTTCCACATTTAGTAATTGGTCATCAATTACTACAAGTTCCAAAATAATGACCATCGAGGTCAAAGGTCAAAATACTTAAAACCTAATAACTCAAAAACGGAGCCACATATTGAGATGGTTTCCACATTTAGTAATTGGTCATCAACTACAAGTTCCAAAAATAATGACCATCGAGGTCAAAGGTCAAAATACTTAAAACCTAATAACTCAGAAACGGATCCACATATTGAGATGGTGTTTCCACATTTAGTAATTGGTCATCAACTACTACAAGTTCCAAAATAATGATCATCGACGTCAAAGGTCAAAATACTTAAAACCTAATAACTCGAAAATGGATCCACATATTGAGGTGGTGTTTCCACATTTAGTAATTGGTCATCAACTAGTACAAGTTCCAAAATAATGACCATCGAGGTCAAAGGTCAAAATACTTAAAACCTAATAACTCGAAAATGGATCCACATATTGAGGTGCTGTTTCCAAATCTAGTAATTGGTCATCAACTACTACAAGTTCCAAAATAATGACCATCAAGGTCAAAGGTCAAAATACTTAAAACCTAATAACTCGAAAATGGGTCCACATATTGAGGTGCTGTTTCCAAATCTAGTAATAGGTCATCAACTAGTACATGTTAAAAAATACTCACTATCTAGGTCAAAGGTCAAATATTTAAGCCTTAACTTGTAAACAGCGCGTCGGATAAATTTGTGTGACCTATTCAGTTTTGTACCAAGCAGAAAAAAGTGAAGAATGAATAAATTTGAGTGGCTTATTTGCTATTGTGCTAACGAGAAAGAAACCAGATATAAAATTCTCAGCTAGTTAAAATGGCATATAATCTTGTACGATTTAAACAAAAGAGATAAATTTGAGTGACCTATTCAAAATTGTACCAACGAGGAATGCCATTTTAACTAACTTAGATTTTGTACTACTCAAATAAACGAAGGAATAAATTTGTACTAACCTAAGAAAAGCGAAAAAGGACCATTTTAACTAACTCAGACTTTTATACCATTTTGTACTACTCCAATAAACGAAGGAATAAATTTGAATGAAGTATTCAGTTTTGTACCAACTAGAAAGAAAGACCGAAGGAGGACCATGTTAACCATTTAAATAAACATAGGAATAAATTTGTACACCGAAGAAAAGCAAAGAAATAACATTTTAATGCCATTCAAATGAACGAAGGAATACATTTGGATAGAGTATTTAGTTTTGTACCAACCAGAAAAAAGAAGTGAAGAATAAATAAAATTTGGGAGGTCTTTTCTTTTGTACCAACTGGAAAAGTGAAGAAGAGCCACTTCAACTATCTTAGAATTTTATATCATTATGTACTGTTTAAACAAACGAAAATGACAATTTTAACTAGCTCAGAATTTATGTGCCTTTTCTACTACTCAAATAAACAAAAAAACAAATTTGAATGTTCTGTTTTTGTATCAAACCAGAAAAAAACCTAAGAAGGACCATTTTAACAAGTTCATAATTTCTGTACTTTTTCGTGCTATTCAAGTGAAGGAAAGAAATAATTTGTGTCCTCAAAAATGAAAGTTCAATTTAACTAGCTGAGTATTTAAATATACGAAGAAATAAATTTGAGTGACCTATTCAATTTTGTACCAACGAGAAGTGCCATATTTAACTGGCTCAGAATTATATAACTTTTTGTACTATTTAAACAAAAAAGGAATAAATTTGTACTAACCAGAAAAAGCGAAGAACTCAAAATTTTATATCATTTTGTAATACTCAAATAAACGATGGAGTATTCACTTTTAGCAAGCAGATAAAAGAAAGAACTAACATTTTGTACTAATCAAATAAGCGAAGGAATAAATTTGGGTGGCCTATTTAGTTTTGTACCAACCAGAGAAAAACAGAAGAAGGTCCATTCTTTAACTAGCTGAAACAAACGAAAGAATAAATTTGAATTGCTTAAGCAAAGAAGGTCAACGGTAACTAGCTCAGCAATTTGTACCTTTTTGTGCTATTAAAATAAACGAAGGGTTAAATTTGAGTGACCTATTCAATTTTGTACCAAGTAGAAAAAATTGAAGAATGAATAAATTTTGTTTGCCTCTTTACTAAATAAACAAAGGAATAAATTTCTAGTAACCAGAAAGGACCATATTAACTGGCTCAGAAGTTCCAATACCATTTTGTATTATTTAAACAAACGAAGGGATAACTTTTTAATTTTGTAGCAAGAAAAAAGCGAAGGGCCATATTTTATATCATTTTGTACGAACCAGAAAAAAGTGAAGAATGAATAAAATTTGAGTGAACTATTTCCTTATGTACCAACTGGAAAAAGTGAAGGGTCATTATAGCTTTTGTATTATTCAAATAAACGAAGGATTGAAGGTCTATTTTAACTAACTCAGCATTTTATACCTTTTTGTGCTATTCAAATAATCAAGGGAATAAATTTGAATCAGAAGAAAAGGAAAGAAGGGCCATTTTAACTAGCTCAGCATTTTAAACCTTTTTATGCCATTTAAATACGGGTGTCCTATTTCCTTTTGTACCAGCGTGAAGGATCATTTTTAACTCTCTTAGAATTTTATATCTTTTTTTGTAATCTTTAATCAAACGAGAGGTTAAATTTGTACCAAACAGAAAAAAGCTACACAAGTAAACAAAGGAATCAATTTGTACTAACCAGAAAAAGCGAAGAAATGCCATTTTTAACTAGCTCAGAATTTCTAGACCATGTTGTACTATTTAAACAAACGAAGGGATAAATTTGAGTGGTTATTCAATTTTTGTAGCAACAAGGA
This sequence comes from Thermobia domestica, assembly GCF_964235325.1. Taxonomy (NCBI): domain Eukaryota; kingdom Metazoa; phylum Arthropoda; class Insecta; order Zygentoma; family Lepismatidae; genus Thermobia; species Thermobia domestica. The sequence continues at coordinate 205,157,780 of NC_137463.1, read as the reverse complement.
CCATTTTAACTAACTCAGAGTTTTATATAAACTTTGTAATACTCAAATAAACGAAGAAATATATTTGGATGGAGTATTAAGTTTTGTGCCAAGCAGAAAAAAGGAAAGAATTAACCAAGTAAACAAAGGAATAAATTTGTACTGACCAGAAAAGGCGAAGAAGGATCATTTTAACTAAATAAGCATTTTATACCTTTTTGTGCTATTCAAATAATCGAAGGAATAAATTTGAGTGGTCTATTATACTTTTGTACCAATCAGAAGAAAAACAAAGAAGGTTCATTTTAACTAGCTCAGCATTTTATACCCTTTTGTGCCATTTAAAATCCTAAGGTGCTCACGGAACAATTTTTATAGAGGGGCGACTCTAAAGTCCAAAGTTTCCCGATCACTAACAACATATTTGAATGTAAGATTTAACCAACCAGAACTGCCATTGGTTACAGACGAGAGTTGCGTCATAATTCAATGTTAACTTAATTGTGTAGAACAGACTCCGTAGCAATTAGCGTTCTAAAGAAAACTGATGAATGACAACGAATCATTGCAATTAATAAAAAAAGAAGACACAGCATGCTTGGCCATTTTGGTGATAGAGGAAAAGGCAGAAGAGATCAAATCAAAGTAAAAATCAGCTCACCAAGGAAAAGAACAGTTTTCAAAGTTCAATGTTGCACACCATCTATAGAAAAGTGCTGAATTATTCAACTCAGAAACTATAATTCTTTCTGTTCCTGCAGATGTTTAAGCTTCTCAATATTGATGCACTTTAAATAAAATAAAAAAGGAACGTTATGAAAAAGTTACCTAACATTTGTACTGTTAATGTAGTGAGGGTCCTGAGGTACAGTGTATTGAGCGCAAATCTGTTTCTTATATAGCATAGGGCACCGTGGATGGCAAACGGCTATTGACATTATTTTTAGTGTAATTTCAAAGCTCCTTATATAGTGCATTTTTTACGTGATGGCGAAGACAATCTACTTTAAAGTTACCCTTTCTCTGTGTGACAAAAATATACAAAAGAGTACAAAATCTAGTAGCACAAAAAATAGAACACTCAAATGTATTCCTTCGTTTAATTTACAAAAATATATTTCTGACCACTTTATAATGATTATACCTGAAATGTTAATTAGGTTGTCACCGCGAGCAGGTGCTGTCTTTGACTATTAACAAGCGTCATTGTATCAGTAACCAACAATTTCAATAAGATTACAAGTTACGTCCTTGTGATTACAAAAATAAAACTATGCATGCCCTGCTTTATAATAAAATTAAGGTATTTCAGCTTCATTTACATAATTGACAGTTTGATTTTTATGAATAAAATGAATGATTTTTAATTCATAGTTCGTGATTTGATCACAGTAGTTTCCACGCAAAACTTCAGATTTTTTAAATCATTTCCTTGCCCAACCTTAAGGAAGTCAGTTTTTTTATGGCCAAAGGTAGGCAACGAGCACGCCACAAGCTGCATTTTAGTCTAGGCATCGGGGTTTAAAAATTGAGTTCTAAGGGCAAATCATGTAACAATTTGGTATCCGATATTTTTTGAGTATATACCCATCTCTGATCACAAAAATGCCGGATGCCAGAAAAAACACCTCATGGGAGGGGAGGCGGAGGGGGGGAAAGTCGAAATTTTAGCCGTTTCTATTATTCACCATATCTCCGTAACCATTTGAGCTAGAGCATCCAAACTTTATTCATTTTGTTTGTCTATCTTCTACAATTTAATTCTAGTGCATTTTTGAGCTAAATATAATGGTTATCTTGTTATTTTCATTTTTACTTAGTATTGCTTCCGCGTGACGTCAGTTTTTTAGCCACAGATTCTTTACAAGATCGAATTCGGAAAAATGTTTCCTCTAAAAGTTTTTTTTTTAAATTTTATGCTTTTTCAAAAAATGTATACTTATATTAGTGTAGGACTACTAGTGCCTGAGTTATACGCGACTTGATTCAGTCGTGTGCGAAAGTGATCACGGCACGATCCAAGCAATACCTTCCCACAAACGGTAGATATAGCAGCTGATGATTAATATATATATAATCTTTCTTGTCTGCCTGCCCTTAATCTTTGTGATTAAGTCTGTCTACTAAAAATATCCATTTTTAATATTAATTGAAGGGCTTTCCGGAAAATAGCCCTTGTCAAAACACAAAATTTCTCCGAAGAATGAAAAAGGGAACTTTCTCTAGTACGCAGTATGAGAAACTCTGCAAATCTATTTCTTTATACGTGTCTCTGATACCTTCTAAAACATGCAGAAACATACAGCTTTTTATACATTTTTCTGAAATAATCTTGTTTCGACAAAGGCTGTTTTTGCTACAGGTCCTTCGATTTATGTACTACAATGGTACTGAGCGAAATAGAGCAGGAACCAGATTTCAAAATTGCCTTTAAGCCCACTGTTCCCAAATGGGAACAATTTATTTTTTTATCCCATTTTGTTAGTGGATTAGTTGTTATGGATTTATTTCGTATTTTACAATAAGGACATGGTACCCGTCCAACTGCTACCACTAAAATCTTCAAAATATATTAAATGAGGTCAGAATCAATAAATTTAAAAACAATTACGAAAATCTGAAACAAAAATAAGTTGGACTTAAATGGGTTAAGAAAGAATCATGACCAATTTGCCATCCACGTTTTTTAATATTACCACATTTCCTTCTTAATACTTACTGTAACGGTAAGAAAAAAAGATATGCCTAACACATTTTATAAATGATCAGTTTTTAAACTGTTAAATTTTATTTACAGACGAAACATTTGCCTATTAAGATTGTATACAGTTGCTATAACACAATAAATCTATAATATGAAACGTAATAGAAGGAAAGCATACTTAAGAAATCTATTACAAGATAACAAATTATTTGATTTCTAGAATTAGTTCTCAATAATGATATATCACTCTTATATAAAGGTACCCATGAAAGTTCTGTTGCCTTTTCACCCATCACTTTCGAACATCGGTATGTCACCTAAGACGTACATGAAGGATCAAAAATAGCCCCCATCAACATCGACGACCTAGCAACGTTCAAGAAGGCTATGGATTCCATCCCGGTAGAACTTGGTAGGCCGTGAAGCGAAGAGGGTATCAAGTGCATTTTGCAAGGCCGTGAAACGAAGAAGGTATCAAGTACATTTTGCATCTGTACTAGGGATTTGAACTGACGTCCTCTAAGGTGATTGTCCAATGAATGGAACAGGTAAATAAGCGGACGGCGCAATGTCCGGGGAGTAGGCGGATGCAATAGTGTTTCCCATCCAGATCGTAGAATGGTGTCCCGGGTCATCCTAGCCATGTGGTTCTTAGCGTTGTCCTGTAACAGTAGGACCCTTTTGTGATTCAGAGTGCTGGCTCCAGAGTTCTGAATTTTTCTTGAACATGGCTCAACTGCTGACAGTATACAGTCGCATTGATGCTGTGACCAGCTGGTAGCAGTTTCCGATGCACGATGCCGAGAGAAGTCCACGAAACACACAGGAGGACTTTCTTCTGGTGCAGTTAGTCTAGCAGCTAGGAGAGTCCTGTTGGGAGTTTGAGAGCCAGAAGGTTTGTTTGTTTTACCGAGTTCTACTATCTTTAGTGTTCTAAAAAAAATTGGTCACATGTTCTGAATCATGGTCATTATTGCGCAATGGCCGCCATCTTGAATATTCCTTTCGTATTCACTACATTTTTCTTAAATACATCTAGCTCAAGCTGTAATTGTCACAAAGTTATCAGTTATACCTCGTTCGATTTGCAATAGTATAGGCTTTTAGGTGACGTTATTCACTTGTCAGTAATACACACAAGAGGGAAGTAAATGAGGGAAATTTTGAAAATTTCCCTCAAAATTTTCCCTTTTACCGATTTTTTGCTATTGTTATATGGCAACGCTGGGTTCTAGGCGAGAAAGAAAAATTACATACATTTCCTGTAATGTGATAAATATATGCCGAAAGTTTTGTCTTGATTGATTCACTAGCAGAGGAGCAATAAAATATTTTCTATTTTATGATTTTGGTCGCTCTAACAATCTTTGGATTTAATGAAAGTACTTTTGTCACATAGAAAGACCTCCAGCTCAGACTGTAATTGCCGCAGAGGTACAAATAATATTTCGTTTTATAATTTGTCTGATTAGAGTAATAAATGGTGTGGATTAATCTAACATATGTACCATTATAACTTATGACAAGGAAGTATAAGGGAAATAAATATAAAATTCACACGAAATATTTTCCTTTAATGATGTGGAAACACTAAAAGATAGAAGTGGAACTACTAGAAATTCACTAAACATTAATACCCAATATTTAATTCACAAGTGAAGACATAGATTTTTTAAAAATCGTAAGATTTCATGTTTCGTAATTAAGAAATGTGTTCCAAATTTGATAACAAGTGATATTTTCAAACAGCAATTTATTATTCTTCTTACATAACAATCCACAAATGTCTGATAAACTGACACTTTCATCCCACATTTACACATATATTCTTCACTTTACATTTACAGAATGGACAAAACGGTACTTGTTTCACTCTGGAAGGACAAACATTAACTTTTGCACATGTCTTGCACATACAAGGAGAGACAAATTCAGGAGGTCTGAAATATCCAGTCGTTATTATTGGCTTAGGATATCCTGCTTCTTCTATGTAACCATACTCTAGTGGATTCAGTGGTTGGGCTTCATCCAGCACAGTCATCCATATGTAGCACCGAAGATATGCACGTTGTACATGAAAGACTATCGTTGATGATGGTGGACATAGTTGAGAAAAGTTGATAGCTTTTGCTTTGTGGTATTGTTCAAATCGTACCATATCACAGTTTGTTTTTGATGAACCAAGTACTTTTGCGATAAAAAGTTCGGCATTTTGTATCATTCCTTCATCCAAGGGAGCAACCCCAAAATTGTTCAACAGGATTCCTGATGTCATTGCTGTTTTAAGTGCCATAAGTTTTGTCCCAACCTTACTTGTTGTATCGCAACCACTTAAACTGTGAACAGCAGGAAGAACATATAAAAGTGTGTCGTCCATGTTCTCCGTCATTTTGTGAAGTGGTATGTACCTCATAGATGGTCGTGTGTCTTTGACAACCCACAGTTCTTTCAGTCCATATTTTGCATAACTCTGTTTGAAATGATATAGTGCGGAAATCATAACATCTGTATCTACTGAGGCAATCATAACTCTTTCAATGGAATCAGTTTCGACCACGTGTTGGATGTGTTTCATAATTCTATTATCAGCTTCCTCACATTCACAGTAAAGATCTGGAACCAAACTAACAGATCCTTCGGTTAATTTCAGGCATAGCTTTGGGTTATGTTTGTGACCTCCTCCCAAATACAAAGATTTTATAGAATTTCCTTGATCGACAATCCACTCAATGAAGAGTTCTTGCAAACGTGCTTTGTTCTGGCTTGAAGCCCAAAAAGAATCCATGTTGACAGGAAGGGGTGCATTTGGGTTACTAGGAATCACATCAATAGGATCAACATTTTTTTGTCGCCTCAGTCGCTCCCAGTTTTTGATACTTTTATCTTGATACAAGTCAAACACTATGTTAGTGCGCAAACAACCTTCGGAGAGTTTTAAAAATATTTTCCACAAATAGTCAAAGTAGTCTCCAAACGTATTACACATAAGTCGTTTGACATAGACTTTTCGCGCGTACACCATAAAGTCAATCACCATTGCTGCTCTCGTTTCCTGCGTTGGTAGATGACTAACTACATCATTCTTATTTTAAAATGTTTTTCAAGTTCTTTGCTGAGTTGTGCTTTATCTGCTTTCTTTAAGAACCCATCATCTGTTAGATAATACGATGTAGATGTAAACTCGTATTTTAGTACTGTCTCAATATCGAAATTTCTTGAACATGCTATTTCTATGAACCAAATAACATTATTTGTTTCTTAAAGTGCCGTCTCGGTTGCAGACATGTGTTTCTTTGCCTTTGGAAATTGTTTATGTATGGGATCTAGAATACCTTTGGATTTGTCAATAAGCCTTTCTTGAACGAAGTTTTTGTAGCTAGTATCTCCTTTACCTTGTATAGAGAGTAAGTACGCAGCTATTACTTGATCAATTTTTGTTCCACTTATAATGTTAGAAATTTCACAACTATCAACTTTCGAAAATGGATTTCCTCTCTCAAGCACAAGAGTTATCATCTCTGAAATATTTTGCTGCTCTTGAATTGTTAAAAACTTCGAAAACTCATGATGAAGAGCATATTCATCGTCTTCATTAAGGCCACAAAACCGTCTCAAAAAGTATGTTATATTTTCTTTCTCATGTTTGATAAGATCGTGTTTTGTCACGGCTTCTTTTCGTCTGGTTACTCCGATTATGCGTCCAGATCCCTTGGCTGGCTTATTGTAGTGTTGCTCTAGTGCTTGATCCAATGCAACGCTGCTAAGTCTATTGTTACTATGTTGAACTGTGAAATGACCGTTCTTAAACTCATTATAGATCAGAGGATGTTCTTGTTCTAGTTTTAGCAATCGTGGTAATATAGAGTACACCACCGTGCATAATTTGTTCTGTCAAATGAGAAGAAAAGTGGCAAACACTCTCTCAGGCTCAACACATGCAAGTCCCAGTTATTTTCTCTGTCTGCTCGAATTAAGTCTCGGAGAAGAGGAGCAAGTGTGGAGACAAACTGATCCCAATAAGCAAACATTTCACTTTTTTGTACTCCACTTTCTCTAAATTTCTCAAAAAGTCCAGGTTTTCGATAGCACATTTAGTTTCTTTAGATAAACTTTGTTCTTCATACACTGATAACTGTATGTGTTTTACTATTGAGAACAATTTGGAGTATTTAGTTATGTTAATCTGTTCCATGAACGCCTTCCACTCCAGTTTTTCCATTACTTCACAAAGCATTCCTATTCCTCTAACTCCCCTGCTATAGTGGTTTCCTTTTAAAGCGCTTTCAGCAGTGTGTGGACCCATGGTTTCAGTCTGAACAATAATTTCCAAAGCTCCACTGCTCTTGAGGTATAGACCAATACATGCAAGCACGACTTTATGAAGATGAAATCCTCCAATGCCAAGAAATATGTTGGAAAACTTTTCGGATAGAAGAAGCTGAATTTCTTAAGCTATATGATATACGCCTTTGTCACACCACAGTGAACTCTCTTCGACATTTAACTGGTGCAAGATATCTTGGAAATTACACATTGTTGTATAAATAGAGTCATACTGAGTTGCAGGATAGGTAGTATTGGAGTATATCCCGTAATGGTCCTGTGAGATGGATGTTCAGACAGTGCACTCATAAAAGCGTTTCTAGAGGGAATCTCAACTTCCTGAGGGAAATCAAATTGAGGTACGTTGAATTTTTTAAGAAATCTTGAAAGAAACCATATGAGATCTAAATTTCTGCCTGGCTGTTTTATTTCATTTGCTGTAATTATGTCATTGCTAGGAACGAAAGTACTGATGATACTGCACCTTGTTTTTGGCTTTGTGTAGTACAATAGTTTTTGGGCATCTATATCTTTAGTTCGAGTTCGTGAAGTGATATCAATGCCAAATATTCCCAGATATCTCTCTGGACTATCAGGTTCTTATAACGAGACGTTAAGCTTATCACTCAGATGATGGTCTTGAAACAAGACAAGTACTGTGTCGTGTGTTCCATGCATTCCTGAAAATGTAGTTTCTTCTCTGTCGAAATTGTCCATAGCACCTCGAACAGGAATGTTGGGTTTTATTGATGGAGGTATGGGAACACGGTGTCCTTTAGCCCTAATAATAGTCCTGTTTGCTAGCATTTGATCTTGACGTAGTACATCATCATAACTGCGTAGTACATCACTTTGAGATATAAACCGTATTTAAGCTATCTTTCGTAAATTTTGGACTTCGGTCAATGTGTTATATTCTATAGATTAAGGGTAACAACCAGTACTTTATAAGGAAGAAAATCTGGAATCACTTACCTTTAAATCATTAATCTTCGCTTTACTGAAGGCTTTGACGTTAACCTCGACTTTTGGTCATAGTCAAGACTCCAACAATGCTGCCAATCTACGCACCAAGAAATTTCCTCTTGTATTTACTGTGCTACAGAGAAAAATAGAAACTTTTAAGCGTATTTTCCACTTTTTTGATCCTTCCCATACACACTTCTGGCAAGCCACCTAAAGGCCTATATCATTAAAAGTAGACCTTGATATTATTTGTATCTCTGCGGCAATTACAGTCTGAGCTGGAGGTGTGACAAAAGTACTTTCATTAAATCCAAAGATTGTTAGAGCGACCAAAATCATAAAATAGAAAATATTTTATTGCTCCTCTGTTAGTGAATCAATCAAGACAAAACTTTCGGCATATATTTATCACATTACAGGAAATGTATGTAATTTTTCTTTCTCGCCTAGAACCCAGCGTTGCCATATAACAATAGCAAAAAATCGGTAAAAGGGAAAATTTTGAGGGAAATTTTCAAAATTTCCCTCATTTACTTCCCTCTTGTGTATATTACTGACAAGTGAATAACGTCACCTAAAAGCCTATACTATTGCGAATCGAACGAGGTATAACTGATAACTTTGTGACAATTACAGCTTGAGCTAGATGTATTTAAGAAAAATGTAGTGAATACGAAAGGAATATTCAAGATGGCGGCCATTGCGCAATAATGACCATGATTCAGAACATGTGACCAATTTTTTTTAGAACACTAAAGATAGTAGAACTCGGTAAAACAAACAAACCTTCTGGCTCTCAAACTCCCAACAGGACTTTCCTAGCTGCTGGATTAAGTGCTTGTTTCGTCTGTTTTGGAACCGGTTCTTGGGATGCTAACCAATGATGACGGCACCGTGGAGCTTCGTACGGGACACACTTCTCATCACATGTCAATAACCTGTACAGAAATGGCTCCTTCCTCCGAGACACAGCAAAGAAACATAGGTTTCTGCTCGCGTTGCCTTCTGACGCGGAGTCAAATCATGTGGGACATATCGATCCAACTTGTAGTGCTTCCCAAGTTGTTGGAGGTGCTGCCGAATGGTTTCTCAACTCACACTGAATTGTAGTCCCAGTTCCCCAATGTCTGGCTACTGTTCGCCTCAATTGCTGCCTGAAGATCTTCATTTTGTACATGTATTGATCTTCCGCCAAGTATGCGTCTTCGAGTGTTTCGTCACCGTCTTTAAACTTGTTATATCACCGCTGCACTGTCTGCGTAGTCATGACACCCTCACCAAAGTCCTGGCATATCTTCGGCCCACTGCAGCGGCGTTTGATCCCAGTTTGAACTTGTACAGCATACACACCCTTATGACGCTCTGTGGAGATCTCATGTTCACTCTGTCCTTACGCAAGTTCACGGTGTAACTGAACTGCCACAACCAGATAGTATGTTGGATATACCCACACCAACAACTGACCTTCGCCCTATTTCTATTCGCATTCAACTGACGGTGTGAGGGCCAATTGAACACAGACATCCACGAAAAACGACAGAACTTTCTTGGTTACCTTTATATTTCAAAAAAAGATAAAGAAATTTGTGATGTCTTTAATGCGACATTCAACCTTCTTCATCATTCTGTTCATTAAGTGATGTTGAATTTTTATACTCGCTCGGACAACTACACATTGGAGTGCACAAGAAACCGCGATTCTTACATTTTCATTTCAAACTTACACACTCAAGTTTCTGACAGTTACACATGGTAATCTTTAAACAAGCTTTGGGAATATCTTTGAGTTTTTTGAAAACTGGCTTCAGAATTTGGTCATCCAAGTACCATCCGGAATCTTCTGGCCTTGGTAGATCAAACTCACACCAATCAGCATTTCCCAAATTGCTGTTTGGTAATGGTATCTCTTTATACGTAGTTTCAAAGCATCACTAGTTGGAGGTAATTTCTCCAGGCTGCATTTTCCCAAAAGTAGGAGCCTAGCTTCATCACAGATCTACGCATTAATCTTGAGGCGCTTTGTGAAAAACAGTTTTGCTGATTCAATAGCACTTGCTGATAAAGGAATCTGTCCTAAGGAAAATAAAAGGTCACAGTTTTCTGACATGAGTAAGTAGAAGTTCTTGATCTTTGATGTTCCAACTGGATATGACGGTATATTGCATCCAAGTGGAGCGTGATAAGCCATTACTTCTTTTCTCATTCTCAGATAACGGGTGACAAAGGTGGTGGACTGGAATAAACCTTCTTGTTTTTGAAATCCGCCATCATGTGCAATTCTTTACAAGAAATTCTGTCATAATGGTGTATCAACAGCAGGAATACATAGGTCTCTCTACTCATCACAACAATTCTTTTTGAATTGTAATTCACAGCACGAAGTATCATTCTAGAATCTGATTCTTCATGCTTCACTTCAAGATTTTGAACATCGATCTCGAAGTTTGACTTAACAGTCTTCTGATCTTTAAGACTACCGGAAACAACAACAAAGAGTTCTGAAGGTGATAATTCCAGCAATGCATCATCTACTTACGGTCTACTTACTCAGAGAACTGTGAGCTTTTATTTTCCCTAGGACAGATTAGTTTATCAGTAAACGCTATTGAATCTGCAGAACTGTTTTTCACAAAGCTCCTCAAGGTTAATGTGAAGATCTGTGATAGAGCTAGGCTCCCACTTTTAGGAAAATGCAGCCCGGAGAGATTACCTCCAACTAGTGATGCTCTGAAACAACATATAAGGAGATCCCATTACCAAACAGCAATTTGGGAAAACGCTGATAGGTGTGAGATCGATCTACCAAGGCTAGAAGATTCTGAATGGTACTTGGAGGACCAAATTCTGAGACCAGTTCTGAAAACACTTGAAGATATTTCCAAACCTTGTTTAGAGGTTACCATGTGTAACTGTCAGAAACTTGAGTGTCTAAATTTGAAACGCAAATGTAAGAATCGCGGATTCTTGTGAACTCCGATGTCTAGTTGTGCGAGCGAGTATAAAAATTCAATATCAGTTAATGGACCGAGAGATGAAGACTGAATGATGCATTAAAGACATCACAATTTTTTTTTATCTTTTTAGGATATAAGAGTGGCATTATTCAGAACTAATTCTAGAAATAAAATAATTTGTTATCTTGAGTTGAGGTTTCTCAAGCATATGGTTTCCTTCTATTACGTTTCTTATTATAGATTTATTGTATTATAGCAACTGTACATAATCTTAATAATAGGCAAGTGCTTCTTCTGTAAATAAAATTTAACAGTTTAAAAACTGATCATTTATAAAACGTGTAAGGCATTTTAGTTTTTGCTTTTTTCTTACCGTTACAGTAAGTATTGAGAGGGAAAAGTATCAGAGACACTATAAAGAAACAGATTTGCAGAGTTTCTCATTCTGTATACTAGAGAAAGCTATCTTTTCATTCTTCGGAGAAATTTTGTTTTGGCAAGGGCTATTTTTCGAAAAGCCCTTCAATTGATATTAAAAATTGATATTTTTAGTTAGATTATAGACATACTTAATCACCAGGATTATATACTTGCAAGCAGACAAGATTTTATATATATAAATCATCAGCTGCCAATATCTACGGTTTGTGGAAAGGTAACGCTTGGGCTATTCCGTGTCAGGTTCGCACACGACTGAATCAAGTCGCGTATAACTCAGGCACTAGTAGTCCTACACTAATATAAGTATACATTTTTTGAAAGAGCATAAAATGACAAAAAAAAAACTCTTAGAGAAAACATTTTTCCGAATTCGATCTTGTAAAGAATCTGTGGCTAAAAACTGACGTCACGTGCAACCAACACTAAGTAAAAATAAAAATAACAAGAAACCCATTATATTTAGCTCAAAATGCACTAGAGTTACATTGTAAAAGATAATTAGACATACAAAATGAAAAAAAAAAAAACGTTTGGATGCTTTAGCTCCAATGGTTACGGAAATATGAATAATAGAAACGGCTAAAATTTCGGCGTTCTCCCCTCCTCCTCCCCTCCCGTGAGTTTTTTTTTCTGGCATTCGGCATTTTTGTGATCAGTGATAGGTATATATTCAAGAAAATATCGGATACCAAGTTGTTACATGATTTGCCGTTAAACTCGAAAAGGAGAGCACTTTTGTCAAGTTGATGCCTAGACTATTTTATTAAACATCGATAATAAATTCATTTTAAGGTAGAATGCATTGTTTTTAATGGATATTTGAAGTAAAAGGTATGCTTTTTAAAGTATTGCTTGCTGTTGTTAGTCAGTCAATATTCTAATCAAAAGTCATATTTAAAAACACGAATCAATCGTTTTATCTTTATCGAACTTTTTTAAAGTCCATATATTTGCTGCTTTTATTGTTGATTTGTACTGCGTTTAAAAGTTTCCAAGAGTGTAAAGCAACAAACGAATGTAATACAATATGTGATAGACCCAATATTGTTAACAACGCGAATGAAATGAGGCAAAAAAGTGAATCAATTAATACTATTGAATCCGAATTAAAAGCTGGACCTGGAGACAAAAATAAGTGTTCTTCACAAGTTTTCCTGTTACTACCTGACAAATCTGCTGCTGCTTTTCGAACAGAGATCTCAGACAGGTCAGCACCTATGATAGCGGCTGCAGCTTTTCAGGATGCCAGCCAGCGTTGTCATTTCGATAGACGTCACTTACATAGTAGATAAATCGAAAATTTGTCGGGAGAAGGAAAACACTAGCGTGTGATTTAATGAAAGACTGTGGTATGAAATACGGACTTCGTGGCCTTTATTTCGGTATTCGAAAAGGAGAAAAATGGATACAAATTCTACAGAAGAGAGATACAAGAAGAGACTATACGTTAGAGGAAATACCCGGCTCAAAATATCTTGGACATGTTCCGCTTTCAGGACATAAAGACAAAATAGCGAAAGCGACTCTCCATTTTCTTGAACAAAGTGGAACAAACACTTTACAACTATTTTCATTGGGACGCGATGGAACTAATAAGAATACGGGTAGATTTAGCGAAGTAATATCAAACATGGAGAAAAAGTTAGGAAAGAAGTTACTGTGTACTGTGTGCTATTTGATATAAATAACTAACTTCTTCGCCATCTAGTTAAACACTTCAATGAGGCATCTACCTGTTCAAGGACATTATATAGTATGATTGGAGGAGAATTGACTGTCTGTGAAGAATTACATGTAGTTTCTTCCCAACAGATTGAAGTCCAATGGGTCGAAACAATAACTGATTTCAACGACTTAAACATTGACCAGCAATACTTACTAGACATTTGTCCAGCTGTTTCTAGTGGCATATGTTCGCCGCACCTACCAAAGAAAATCTCTGGACTAATTGTACACTCTCTTTGATTAATAATTTCGTCAAGATAAATATATCTTTTCTTAAGTGCTTTTGCACTAAAAGAAGCGTTACGTTGGCAGGTTCAGTACATGGTTCAAATCTACACCCTTGTACGCTTCGAAACGAAGTTACACCATCGTGCTTCGACGGATCACGTTATTTATGGAAAATCGTTGATTTGACCCAATTTCTCCCAGAAGACATGAAATAAGTTTTCCATTCGGCGGTACATGTTAATTGGTATTTCTCTCATCCTAAAAACCTATTTTTGTCCACGATAACGGACAAAAGCAGTGACATTAAGACATCGGGATAAAGGTGTATCAAGAAATACCGAGAATAGACAAGAGGAATACGGGAGTTCATCATCCCCGAAATCAACTCTATATCATTCAATTACTACGACAAGCTTTTTGGCAGTTGATAAAGCACAAACTCAACTATTCATATAGTGAAGAACTTGTTCTGATATAATTCTCATTAGCCCAATAACATCTCTGCCCTTTCCTTTCTTTAATCGAAGTTGATCTTCCTCCAAGATCTCTTTTATCTTTCTTTCCAGCCGCCTATTTAGTATGCACACAGTAATCTTTCCAGTGTGGGGAATAAGACTAATGATTCTGTATTCGCTGCACTTCTTTGCTTGCTTTTTCTTGGGTAATGCAACCATTGTAACATAAAAAATTTCTGGCCATTCTCACACAGGTAGATCTTGCTAATAAATGATGTCAGTACTTGTATTCCATTGTTTCCTAATACCTTGTGCAAATCTGCTTGTATGTTGTCTCCAATGGCCATTCCTCCTTCGTATGTCTTTGATGACTTGTAAAACTTCATTTTTCAATATAGGCTGGGTCCCTTTTCTTCATCATTCATTTCTTCCTCTGCTTCGATCGCAATATCTTTGGGCGTTTCTTCTTCTGATCATACAGATTTCTTATGTATTCCTCCCATGTTCAAAGGATTTTTTGAAGGTCAACGATTACGACTTTGTTGACCTTTGAATCCAAATGTGCGTATACTTTTGTTAACTTTCCCTCCTAATTTTTGTGCTGTCTGATATATTATATCATATCTGCCGCACTGTTGAAGTTCCAATATTTCTTCTCATATCTGTGCCATGTGCTTTCCTTTGGCTTTATCCGTCTCTCTTCTTAATTCATTATTTAGCCTTCCCTGTTCTTTGATGTCCGTGGTTTTGACCCTTCTGTGTTCTTCCATCTTCTTAAGCATCACTTCAGTTTCCGTGTTTTTCTCGATGCTCTTTCCATCCTGCCAATGTTATTGTAGAGTGTATGTAGCAGAATTTATTTAACTTTTTCTCAACTATTTTCTACATTGCCTACCATATCGCCCATTGCACTGAATATTTCTTCAATATCTTCTTTCACATCACTGTCTATACTTCTTAGTTGTTCTAACTTCCATTTTCAGTTTCTCCTCCCATTTTTTGATTGACTTTACCCAGGTTCACACTTTCGCTACTAGGAGATTGTGATTCGAATCAATGTCCGCTCCCGGTAGTGTCTTAACGTCTCGTTTACTATTCCTGTAACGTTGCTTGACAAGAACATAATCGATTTGGTAGCGTTTCTTATTTTCTGGACTTTCCTACTTGTACAGCTTGGTTTTTCTTTTCTTAAACCATATATTCTCACAACCATATCATGTTGCCTACAGTTGATACACATTTGGCCCCATGTGTTTCTTCTACCTCGTCCAAATCGTCCCCCCACCTTATTTGCAACTCTTTCTCTACTATGGGGTTGATGTATTGCATTACTATGGCGTTGATTTACCTTTTTGCTCCTGATGCAACATATCACAAATCTCATCATATATTACTTTTACTTCATTGTCATCATGGTGGCTGTTGGCATATACACTTGTGTTGTCACAAGATCCACTGGAATTGCACTTAGCTTTACAAACATCAAGCGGTCACTGTAGCATTCTACTTCGGTTACACTTCTTGCAGCTTCATTCTTCAATGCTATCACGATACAATTCTCAGTCTTAACGCCACCCAAATAGAATATTATGTGATTTCCCGATATTATCTCCCCTTTGACCATCTCACTTAACTCAGGCCTACAAACATTTACTTACCAAATATAAATTCCCGTTAAAGACTAGAATGAAACACGTATTGTAATGCTATTTGTTTAATTACGAATTTAAAATATGTGGATATATGAGTACTTAAAGGCGGAAGGATTAACAGTGAAATGGGGACATCAGCACGCGTATCTACCTGTAGCCCAGTCAAAATAGGTTTTGTGTCGGAATAAATTCCCGGAGAGCTGATTTTTTTCCTGTTGATAGACTATGATGACACATGTAATTTCCCAAAAGTCCCCGGTTCTCCCCCTTGTGCTTTCCCCCCAGACCACCTTAAAGGTGAATTTGCCGTCTCTCAGAAAATTAGCCATAACTCCGAAACCAGTGGAGCAAATGCTTTGCAATTTTTTAATTTTCTTTGTTTAATGTTAAGCTACAAAAAAGATGTCTAATTTTTCTCGAGAAATGTATAGTTTCGTGGCAATTGTGTCTTAAAGAGAAAACAACAGATTTTTGGCGGGAAAAGTTCCCTTTAATTTTTTTCTACGAGGTAAAGTTAAAAAAATGTTTCAAATGAAAGTTTTAGATCGAAGTCTAAGCTTTAAAACGAGGTATATATTGTCACGGTACGTAAAGCCAGAGCTGAGTAATGTAGCTTTGAACGTCATAAGAATATGCTTTAAGCCTCATAGGAATAAGATCAGAAAATGCGTTTTGGTTCGGGGGGACTATTCCCTACCCTCATATTGGGCTTTCCATTATCCACCACCTATGAACCCGCCGTGTACCAGACTGGCAACAACCGGCAGATTTCTTATATTATGAGTTTATTTTAATTTCTATACTTTTAAATAAATTCATAACAAGAACAGCATCACGGACCACCCACCCACCACTATAACCTAAGAATACTATGTGCAATGTTTTCTAATATTCATTTTAAAATGAAGCCAGATTATTCGTGTAATTGATCTTCAAAATCTTCATTGTATTGATGTACATTATTGCATGATAACCAATTACAGTGCTCACACATAGCTGAACAGGTAAAGTTAGATATTCTGCAGCGACAATAATCTCCACACGCTGCCTTGCAAGAGCATGAAATTATTGCTAGGAGGTCATCAGGAGCAAAAGGTTTCATACTTAGTATTGGTCTTAAGACTCTTCTTTTTCCATCACTTTCTTTGATATATTCATGTTTCCAACCCCAATCAGTAGGGTTAAGTTTGTTCCCTAACCACAATTGCACCTGTAAGTACACTCTGAAGAGGTGCTGACGACACGCTTCTGAGGTTGGTGGTAATTTAGCTAAATCAAAGTTTGACTTTAAAGAAATCTTTGCAGTTAGTCTTGTAAATCTTAAAAAAAAAAAAAAAAAAAAAAAAAACGAGCTTTGTTTAAAGTTGAATATTTACTTAGCCCGTACATTGAAAGAACAAACTTTTCTCCATTCTCGACAAGAGTATCTTTTGATGCATCTTGTTGCAGGAAACATTCTGCCTCACATTTTACCTCTGTTTTTTTTTTAATTAATTCAACTGCATGCCCAATTCCAAAAAATGACGAAGTTGTATCACAGCCAGAAATAGCATGGACAAAAAGGAGAAGTTTGTCTATATTTTTGTTGGATCTTTTCAATTTATCGATATCAAAAGAAGCCCTTGACGGGTTCTTTCCTCCAACATCTTTTCGAAAGAAAATGGGTCTCTTCTCTGGTGCTAATGCAACTAGCAATATTAAAATGTCCGTGTCATTTCTAACAACAATCACTCTGGAAAAGGTATCAAGTTTGTTAATTCCAGTCCTTCTCTGGTGCTAATGCAACTAGCAATATTAAAATGTCCGTGTCATTTCTAACAACAATCACTCTGGAAAAGGTATCAAGTTTGTCAATTCCAGTCCTTACAATTTCAGTATCAGCATCTTCTTCAGCTATAACTGCTGCTAATCCAACCTTTTCCAACTCTTTACATGTGCGTTCAATCAATTTCTTTTTGTTCTTTCTGTTAGAAAGTTTTTTTTTTTTTGCGACACATTTATTATTTTCGTCGAACTGTATTTCGCATGAGGAATATTTCAGTGTCCTCCTTTGGTGTTCTTCATCTTTCGTAGTCGCCTCTTCTGGATAACCATCGAACACCACCGTACAATTATTTCCATACTTGGACAGTACAAATGAGCAATAGTTCCTAACAATATCTCCATATGTAGCATCCTTAGGCCATGAAACATAATGAAGAAGGCCATGAAACATAACAACTCCATCGATAACTATCCCAGCATCTTCTAAGCATGGTTGCTCAACGATTCCTTCTGAAAATGTTTAACTATAGACGATTTAGTTCCTTTCCGAAGATAAGTATAATCAAAAATCGATGGAGGTACAGAAGACAATTCATTTTCCAAATACATTTTCAGTTTATTGGGGCTGTCACATATACATAAAATTCTACTAAAAAGCTATTGTGGGTTTATGTTCACTTTTAATGATCGAACCGATACAGACTTATGACGCTTGAGTAATCACTAGGGTTAGGATTTTATTGCACTATAAATGTGGGGAAAATGCAAAATAAAAAATGCAGTTATGCACTAAAAATCTTTAAAAATGCACTATAATTTGAAAAAAATGCTTTCACAGAGAAACATCCGTTACCATTTATTATTGTATTACCTATATATATATATATACGTGGTTCTACTCTGTTGTGTTTTTCTCAAAAGAGGCACGTAACACTGAGTTGCAATAAACAACAAAAATCATATGAAGTTTTTCGAACTGGAATGCATGGCGCTTGTCTGCAAATAACGATTTGTACATTGAAAAGGTTCTCTCAGTTTCTACAGAAACCACCGGAGCATATTCGAAATAGACCATATCACTTATTCCTAGATCACTTTCTAATTTGGACAGTACAAATTTTGTGCCTGAAAGAATGTCCACTATCGCACACAAAACATGGTAACCTGAGTTTTTTTTTCAATACATCTGTCATTTTTCTTGACACTACCAGTCCTACTTCCTCAGGAACATAATGCGCTCACAGCATTTTTGATTGAGTCAGTTGAAGTTGCCAACTTGTTTCCAGATTTCTCTAAAGAAGTAATCACACCTGGTAGAAATCCAAAATTAGATTGAATGTACACAGCTTACCTTGAATTTCAGGATTGGCCAGTATCTCTTGTGCAGTTCGAATCGCGGAAGCTTCGGAGGGGTCGAAAGAGTCTATCGTTTTCTTCGCAGCTTCGAAGTTTAGTATTTACAGGCTTCTAGCCACGTTCCCCACCTGGTAAAAACAGGGCTAGGTGGTAGAGGGAGTTCAGGATGCTCAAACTTAAGAGCAGCTACACGTGATGGGGCCTTACTGAACACTTTCTTTACATTTCCTATGAGTTTATCACCATCAGGAAACTGCACACGTATCTCTTCAGCCACTCTGTGGCAACCATGCTCGAGGCACGTAATGTGAATCATTTTCGAATATAGCGCCTGCAGTGACTTCGCTGCTTTTACCATATACCGTGCAGCATCGGTTACAAAGAGCAGCACGTTTTCGTAAAGGACGCCATTAGGCCATAAGAGATGCATTGATTTATCAAATAACTTACTGATCGTGGAATAATTGACCTTTTCCAGAACTTCGCAATTCAAAAGAAATGTTTTACCCGGCTTATCTTCCTGCATCACTCCAACAACAACATTCAACATTTCGTTCCTCTGAATCACACGTTTCATCCATGGACACCCATATTTTCTTTCCGTCCACTTCTTGTCTAATACACTGCATTGTTTTCTCGTAAAGTTTGTTCACGTAATTCTTCCTTAATGTCGAAGAATCGGGGAGGGGTTTACAAGTGTATTTTTCCAAAAAGGCACGCAATCACGTTGTCCACTTTGTTCAACGGAATGTCAGCACAAATAAATGCTTCGCACAGATCTTCGAAAAAAACAGAATGATTTTGGATGTACCATATTGCGGGAGAAGTTGTTGCGCGGCGTTTGACTCTCGTTTCGCACGTAACTTAAGTCCCCGTGTGTGGTTGTCCCTTGAAACATGCTGTTCAACGGTAAATTTTCTTTCGACTGAAAGTGCCGTATCACACACCTTGCAGTAGAGAACACTTCCATCTGTTTTAAATATTTTTTCACCTCCAAATTCACTCACAAATCGTTTAAGTTTGGTAGCAGTACTCTCTTTTATCTTCGGCATTTTAACCAGATAAACTGCAAAATTAGGCGTCTACCAACAGCTCACCAAAACAGTGAATGCCAAGGTCACTGAACTCTCGCTCCTTCGCTTCATGTGACTAATTGCCAGAGATTGCAGTCTGCGGACATTGGCCACGCCTACTCTAACAAATCTTCGAACTAGAATCGTGTAGAGCAATTTTTCTTGCATTTTATTTTGTGTAGGTGGAAGCATTCTGCTTCAATTTATTGTTTTTATAAGAAAAATGAGAATTAAAAGTAAGAATAAATACTAAATATGCATGTAAAATGCCAAAAAAAACTGTAAAAATGCACTTATATACAGAAATGGGCAAAAAATGCAAAAAAATGCACAAACAAGTTTGTCTTAAATTACTTCTTTTTCATAAAACAGGATTTATAACATAACGAGCAATGTTTATACTAATCCAGAAAAAAGTTGCAAAATCATCAAGATCCTAACCCTAGTAATCACCATGTCTTTTATTTTCAATTTTAGCTCTCCAAAACTCTTACCTTTCATTTTTTCCATAGCTGCCAAACCCACTTCATAAGCTTTATCACTGTTAACACTATCATTTGACACAAAGCCGGAATGTAAAAACACGAGATGCCCTGAAAACTTGGTAAAAGGGTTGTGCTGTCTCAGCCAAAATGTAAATTTTTCAATATCCTTATTATCTCTTTCTTTCCTTGATTCTCGCAGTCCAACATGCTGTTCAGTAAAATTTAAGGCTGTTCCTGCAAATTTATCTAAGGCTTCTTGTATCTTTAAACAGTACGGTGTTCCATGAATCCATTTTGTCAAAGTACTATCTGTTATTCCTCTTCCATGCGTCCGACCTCCCACCGCTTTCATTGGACGCATTAGGCATGTTCTATTATCATGTCTGTCCAAGTTCCTGACCAATATTTCCCATTCCTGCGAATGGTAAAATAACCTTGTTTAGTAAATAAATCGTATTCTTCTTTTGATAGTTTAGATTCGAGTTCCAACATTTGCTGAGCATATAAATGCACCGATGTAGCATAGGGCAAGTGGCCTGCAGCATGGAAGTATGGAACCATGTCTACTACTGTACTCAAGTGCATGTTCCAGCTGCCAGTTCTTTCTGCAAATATAAATTTCAACATAAGATCTATGCACTTAATTAGATTTAGCCAAAGCTTTGCTGTCCTGCTAGATTTTTTATCTCTTCAAAATTTGTTTCAATGTTTAAAACAGTTTCTGTAACTTCATCATCCAGGTTAATTGGCTCAAAATCCAGTTCCTTGTCAATAAGCTGCTGACATATGTCTTCTATTTCTTGCAGTCCTCTTCAATCTTTGGATATTCTTCTCTCATTACCGTAATGAGAGACGCTTCAGTTAAACAATAAGCTTTTATTCCTCTAGAATATGCATGCCCACTTAACATGTGATTAACAGTTGCCGAACCATAAACAGTTTCCCATAGATTTTGTAAGCTACTTCCTTCCATTATGCGGCCCACTGATCCCATATAAGACATTAAAAGGTGAAATCCACCTAACCTAAGAATAACCTTTGATAAGTCACTATTAGGATCTGACCTTTCTATGATTTCTGTTGCTTTCAGATACAATGGTTGGTCAAAAGTAGCAATGCAAGATTGATTTCTTTTTCTACATCGATCTGCAGCAAAAGATAAAGCAGAATAGATGGTAGACATATTATTTAGGTCTAAGTTTATAAATGGTACTGCCATAACACATGTAGATTCAGAAGAATGCTTGGTGCTGCAAATAATATTCATAAGCCCATTCCAGCCAGGTTGCTTCTTTATACCTCCCATCCAAATTAAGTTTATCGGGTAAAAAATTGTACATAACTTCTGTGCTCTTACTAAGATTTTTGAGCTCACTGTAATCTTCTACGAAAATACTAGATAAGGGTTTTGTTTTATTAGGATAAGCCATGATACGTATTCCAGTAGTGTTTTGATTGAATGATCCTGATAGAACTCTTTTAACTCTTATTTTGGTATCAACACATGTCTCAGGAGTTATACACTGAACACCACCCATAGAATGGAAGGTATTCAAACCATCCAAAGTCCTTACATTTACATCTGCGTTGTCAAAAGCAAACTGGATGAACCCTTCAGTCCCGGTATTAGGTGTTCCAGCATTTATCAGAGAAGATAAATACAGAGTTGTTTCGTAATAAGCGGCATATAGCCCTAGTGATGACAACAAATTGATAAGATATTTAGAGCCGAAAAGGCGATGAAGAATTAGAGATAATCCTGTTTGAATCGGAGAAACAAAAGATCTTGGCCGGACGCTTGCGATCATGACATGATTGATAACAGTTGCTTTCCTCTTCACTTTTTCCGATTCTAACACATTCTTTTTACTCGTAACTCTGTCCATAAATAATTTAAGGGACTGTGGTACGACGATTTCTTCATTAGTGAGGTCTTTAATATCGGGATATGTATTTGAATCATAAGCCATTTTTTGAATATCCTCTTTTATAATATCGGCAGCTGCCTGTACAATTCTTATTCTTTCAGCGTTTTGATCGGAGTCTCGATCCTTATACCACTTGTCAATTATTTTGTGAACTGTCTCGGATAAGCAACACACATTCTCTTTCTACCAGAAATATTTGAAATAAGAATTTGAAACCGGAATTTGAATAAATTACTACTGACGCAATACATAAACAAAATAATTTCAGGCAGTAGCACAGCTATCTGTTGTAGTGCAGATGTACTATTTCCTAGGATTACACCAGCACTGAGGCTCGCTGACGCGGTGGAGCACATTTTTGTTATTTTTTTCGTTATGTGTCAAATAAATACTATCATAATATACCTCGTTTTAAAGCTTAGACTTCGATCTAAAACTTTCATTTGAAACATTTTTTTAACTTTACCTCGTAGAAAAAAATTAAAGGGAACTTTTCCCGCCAAAAAACTGTTGTTTTCTCTTTAAGACACAATTGCCACGAAACTATACATTTCTCGAGAAAAATGAAAGACATCTTTTTTGTAGCTTAACATTAGACAAAGAAAATTTAAAAATTGCGAAGCATTTGCTCCACTGGTTTCGAAGCTATGGCTAATTTTTCTGAGAGACGGCAAATTCACCTTTAAGGGGGCTGGGGGGAAAGCACAAGGGGGAGAACCGGGGACTTTTGGGAAATTACATGTGTCATCACAGTCTATCAACAGGAAAAAAAAATCAGCTCTCCGGGAATTACTTCCGACATCTAGGTTATTTTTACCTTTATTGACTGGGCTATTGGGTTTAATAATCTCAGCAGGATTTCAGATGGGTCTATTCCGATCTTTGTGACTCACTGAAATTAGTAATTGTGAACCTCATCTTCATTTTAGCTTCTTTATGGACACGGCAGGATTATTCAAGCGCGAGGAATATTTTAACTTCGATCGTTATTGCTGGAATTATGATGCACAGATACAATTAAGACGTCCATAGAATAAACTACAAACAAATCAATATGCCGCTCTCAAATTTGTGGTGGGGACACTGCGGCTCAGTTGTTCAATTCTGGCGCGAGGAGTTTCTGGTTCGATTCCAGGTTATGTGAGTTTGTGGTGACAACATTATGTCCATGGACTCTCTTGGAGTTCATCCGTTTCATCTCACATTATCATTCCACCAATTATTCCACAATCAATCACTTTCATTAACAATCTGTCTTCATTAATCTGAAGATCATAAGCAATGACTCAAAGTTTTAAAGCATGTAGTAGACTTCTTGTAATACTTTTTTTTTTTTTTTTGTTACTCGGTGTTAGCTATTCGGATCGCTGTCCTCCACCTGTCCAGTCACTAACAAAATGGACATTTTCATTTTACACATTATTTGTGAATATCCTCTGAAAACAGTCGGAATATTTTAATTTGGTTTACTTCATTGTAGGAGAACGTCATTCTTTACATACTACTAAAGGTTGGATTGCAATCAGTCAAAACGTTCAAGTTTTGCATGAAAGAACATGTAGAATATGAATATCAATTTTCGCTGGTGACTGTGCAAATAATAAGAATTATACAACATTTATATACATAAAAACGTGGTTTAGATATATAATAGAACCATTCTCTCAGAAGAAGCTTAATTTTGATATTTGTTATTAAAGTATGGTGCAATAAGTATTATTCACTGATATGTGTATAGATTGATATATACGTATGGGAATTGAGATTAAAAATAACTTGCATTTTTCGGATGACTAATAAACAGTTTTAGGTCGGTGCGAATGAAATGTCCACTTTCACGTGTGGTGGGAAACACCTTAGTAAGACAACTCAGAGATGCACTAAGGTTACACATCTAACTTTACAATCTTTGTACACGTAGAGCAAACAGGCCAGGATACTCAGATAGTCAGGAGGCAGAGAGTTGTTGAACAGGTCATGCGAAAGTGCAGCATGGAGAACACGAAATTGCGAGTGAATTTTTCTTTACTACTTCAAACTGGAACACAGCGCAGCAAGTCGAAAAATAAACCATTAACAATTCATTTGGATAAGGAATAACGAATAAACGCAACATTCGCCATTGGTTTGTCAATTTTCATTCTGATGTCAAATAGCATTGCAAGACGTGGGTGCCGACAAACACCATATTCGGATGAGCTTTCCGATAACATCGTAGAAGTGGATCTTGGGAAAAGTGTTCGTGCCATTGCAGACGATTTAGACATAGACATATACCAAAGTCGGAAGGCAGTTCCGTGAAATTGTAAGGTGAAAACAATGCCACATAAGTTGTAGCCGGGCAACGAGAATCGCTTCTGCAAATGTGAGTTCCCTGAGTGTAAGGAATGACCGGGAAAATTTCCTACACCGGATTGTCACTTCGGACGAAAAATAGATCTTCTGTGACAAAGGTTGGATAGTGATCAACGTCCTAAACATCTCTACCCACAAACTTATTCGCAAGAATCCAGCTATGGTGAATAGACATTGTGTCACCATGCTGCACGACAATGTTCTCCACTTGTCACACAAAGGACGGCGAGAGCTCTTCATGAGTTGCAGTATAAAACCCTTCTCATCCACCGCATTCCTCTGATATCCCTTTTACTAACCAACACCTCTTTCGACATCTGGATTGCTTCTTGCGAGGGAAGACCGTCCTTTATTATGGGCAGTGCAACGTGCGATTAAGGACTTCCAGATACCTTTTTTTTTCTTCTTCGAGGAATCCATCGTTGACTGAGCGATGACAGAAATACTTGGTTAATAGGCAACTGTTTTGATTAACCAGACGTTGTAGTTTTTATTGTTTTTTTAACCTTCGAAAATGACGCACCAAGGATAGACATATCATTCGCACCAACATAATTTACTGATGGATATACGGAGATAAATTTTTCTTTGCGTGTAATTCCTAATTACAGAAAAGAAAGAATGTAAAAACCATTCTTTATTCTAAGGAAAATATGCAACAAATAAAAATGGTCAAATTATGGTTTATTAATACTATGGGGATATATATAGGCAACAAATGTAGCTTATTACTTGAGGTTAAAATCGGTCAAGGATAAGAAGTTATTCAGAAACTTAAGATAGATAACTTCTACTATGCACGGCACTATTAGAAATGGCAGTGGCGGCTCGTGAGACAATTAGGTCATTAATCGAGTTTTCTTTGCTTAACTTGTAATAAGGCCGCCACGTTTTCGTAAGCCGAGAGCGGAACATGCTTCATATCGTGCAAATCGCCAATTTCTCATACTCAAATTTGTACACGGAACAATTTATTAAGAATTGTGTAATAGAAAGAAAGACATATTGCAACAAAAATTTAAACCAAAACAGACGAAACAGAAAACTCATAACTTCAACTTGCTGGCGGTTAGTTGAACGGAAGTTATGAACTATTACGGAGATTTTAGTGGATATAATATTAGCCGTAGAGCTCTATCGATATCTCGATAGTTATAGGTACACATCGTGGGGCGATATTTACAAATGTCACTAATAATTTCTGTCACATATTCTATTTAGGATAATTCGGCATCCTGCCATTTAATGCATTTTTCTTAGGGGTAATTCGGGACGCTGAAAATGTTCTTAAAATTCGGAAAGTGTCGCCTAATTGGAACAGGTGGTGACCCTAGCTTATTGTTTCGATATGACATCCTTCACCATCCTCCACTTACTGATTAATGTTAATATGTACAAAGTTGCATTGAACGTCCTAAAGTAATCTGAAAATTTTAAAAATAGTTTCCCATTATTTTCGTACATTTTTCTACAAACGAGTAACTGAAAACTGCATATCCCATCATCAAATTTTGGTTTAATCACAGTTGGTTTACTAAACTCATGAAAGAGCTAAATTCCGTACTACAATTTTGATCAAAATCAGATTGTTGTCGTACATAATTTTTGAAACTTCAATATCAAAATAGATTTTTCTTCTAAAGTTTCACCGCCCCCTAAAAGCTGGTACACGGTGCACGTGGCCCGAACATAATTGCTTGTAATCCTTACAAATATATAAATGAATGTTAGGGTGTTTGTCTGTCATTGTATTTTCGCATAGAAGTCACCTAGAGCTGCAAATTTAAACAAATATTTTGGATAAACATTCGTCTTCTCATGCGAAGCCTGACGACACTTTTGCTAAATAGTAATAATGTTCATTAATTACAACTCTATTCAGATCAATCATAAATATTGCAATATACAGAGTGACCCAAAAGTAGGTATACAGTTCTGTATGTTTTATGTATGTAAGTCTGTATACCTACTTTTGAGCCACTCTGTATGTATATTCAACTAAACAGTGACGAAAACGGTTTTAATATTCAATCTTCTGAATAACAGAAGTACCGGTATGTGTTTCCCAATTTTCTCCATACGTATTAGTTAAAAGACTGGACAATGAACGTTTACATGAAGTATAATTCGAAATATTTAATTATAATGTATGTAAAATGTCCTCCTTCTACATCTTTCAGTGGGCTGTCTGTGTGAATTTCATTTAATTGGAATAACATAGAAGCATAACTTACTATGTACTGACTCAGTGGTACACATTCTCCGAACTGCTTGAAATGTAATATTTTTCTTCGCGAATTTAATATTTTTCTTCACTTTCCCGAAAAATGCAGTGATAGCCTGTTCCCCTTCTTCCTCTTTTTTTCTTTTTCTTTAACACAATGGGCTTTATGCAGAGTCGTTTTGACGTGTGATTAGTGCCATATTAAAGAGTTCGGCTAACATAGGTTTCTTGCAGTAATCAGGCCTTTAGTATGACTAATCATACGTTAAAACGACTCTGCATAAGGCCTAATCAGTCTATGTATGCTTCTGCCTTCCGTCACAATTTTGTTCTTTCAATCAAAAGCGAATGCATTCTTTACTGACTAGTGAGAATTAACTAGTTGAATTGTTATTCATGCTAAGTTACCCTTTACAGGCTTTCTTTAAAGCATCGTTTCGGTAAAACTAACGTTCGATTGTGTTGTTTTCAACGAAAAATTATGTGCTCCTCACCCCAAAAAATACATCATGAGCACTAAAATTCCTCACCCTTGTACTAATCTTATAATTATCTTGCCTTGCTTTATAAACTTCCCTTATTTTTAGCCAAATTCTTAATTGGCACTTTTTTTTTACCTTCTTTATACAGACACTGTATAAACATATATCTATAATTGCCTATTTACAGTATTTTATATTATAATTCACTTTTTGCGAAGTTTTGACAAAATGGGACCTGATTTGGTGCTTTTTTTATGTGAAAAATAATGCCTACAGGTATATAGAATAAGTCTCTAATCTGATTTGATCAAGACGAAGCAGCTTAGTCACGCAAGGTATAGATAGGATTTTGCATATACATATATAAATCTTTGATTAGTTCATACTCGATAACATAACTCTACTTCCAGGCAGTAGATCTGGTTTTGTTTGATTCAAACTGAATACTATTATCATTGCTTCCGCTAAAAAGAAACTAGTCAAAATGTTTGCTCATAGTACTAAAGCTTACATCATTGCAGTTAACAAACATTCCCGCTCTTACTAACACCTGCCAACCAACAGTTGGTTTGTAGGCCATCTGGCGAGTATGAACAGCGTATGAATACTCTCTGCATGCTTTGGATCTTAATTTTTTCCTGCTATACTTGATGTACTAACAAACACCTGCTCTGGACTAACGTTATTTGGTGAACTTTGTATGCACTTGTGATTTTCGTGTGGTCAAGTTAATCGTATTTAAGTAAATACTTATGTTAATTAGTAACACTCTATAATTAAATAATTAACTATATTATTACGGCTTAGAATTTTTAAATCACTTTTATTACGCACGGTTGAAAGCGTTGAGGTATTTTGAATAAATGCAAAATTATTACTGACCTGGAAAATATAAGAGAATCATGAAATTCAGTAGAATATGTAATCAGTTTATAGGTGAAAGTACGTAAGCCTTCATAATTGACATTATTATTTCACTAATTACCTTTCACTTAGATTGTACACTTTGCATCATATTTCGTGCTTTGAGCTAAAAGCCCCATTCATAATCAAATTTCATCTCTGTGTGTCCGACAATGCAGATGAAATATGTAATAATAATAATAATAATAATAATAATAATAATAATTTAATTTCCTCTTTTGCAACTGCTTCGAGATAGAGTTTCCAAAGTCAGAAATATAAGTGAGTAATATATGAATCAAAAGCACGTACCAAATGCTATACCTTCGTGTCAAACTTGTCCTTCAAAGATCAACTCACATCTTCAGCTTTAGCAATTCCAATCTGAATCTCCCATTTTCGTCCCATTCTTTAATCAATCAATTTGTCACTTTATCCCTTAAAAGTTAAACTCACCAACATAAGGTATATTTGTTTATTTTTAATTGTGAGTTCAAGTGTTGAAATACATTTCTTCGAATTAAGCAGTTCGATTTTATCCCCTTTTTACTCCATCCCTTGAGAAAAATAGTGAATGGAATTAAATTTGTAGATCAAACACGCATTTGTTTACTTTAAAGCAGTTCATATGCCGAATTTCACATCTTTAACTCAGCGACTCATCATTTTGAATATTACTTTTTTTTTTTTTTTTTGATAATTAAGGGAAGGGGTCAGACTACTAAATATTTTACAAAAGCTAATAATTTTTTTCTTTTGCCCGTTTTTCGTAAGTGGAAAGAGATAATGAAATGTAACTTACCACAATAATAGATGATCTATTATTGTGGTAAGTTACATTTCATTATCTATTTTCACTTAAGAAAAACGGGAAAATAAAAATGGTTAGCTTTTGAAAGATATTTATAATCTGTTTCACGTAAACTGATAGGAAAAAGAAGTTTTTCTCCCCACCACGCTCAAGTGCAAGTGAATGTTGGTGTTCCGTCTTCCGCCATCAGCCCCCGCACACGAAAGTATAGAGTATACCTAAATATGTCCAAATAATAAATTACAACTTTCATAATAATACTGCGTATTTTAAAACACTTAATTACATTTGCCTGTATTCGTGAAGTAAGTAACATGTGTTATTATAATGAAAATTTTATTGAACAGTTGTATTGTTTATTTTCCTTCTTGTTGGCATTCGGGCCTGTGACAATGTTGGAATGGCAAGGGATGGCAGGGTTGGTAATTGAATGGGTATTTACTTATTAATACAATAATTTCATAACATAAAATCGAAAACCGAAAATGAAATCTTTATAAGTTTTGCGTCCTACGATTATGCCGGCTAGGCTAAGGGATACAATGATGATGAGAAATGAATGAAACTATGGAATGAAACAAGTGGGAGGAAACGGGAGAACCCGAGAAGCCCACACGCACGGTGTAAAATCGAAAATCAAGTGCGATATGTATGGGTAAATTATCAGAGCGTTAAGATGAGAACAATAAAACATGAAATGCTAAAAAAAAAAAAACACTAGTTTCCTCTCTTATTAACAGATGTTCTTACATTAAAAAGAACAAGAAGAAAAAGAACTATATATGCACACACTGATAATAGTGTCCCAATAATAATTTTGTTTGCTGAACCTCTCTTGCAGAAGAGGGAAAAATGTTCTTTTACTGTCTTAGAAATATTATCGGTCTATATTAATAGGGATAATAATTTGCAGTAATTAACTTTCAGAGGAGAGATGGTTATGGCGTGCAGAATATAAAATGAAATGAAATCTTTGAGTTTTACGTCCCAGGGTTATGCCAGCTAGGCTAAAGGAGATGGTGATCATGAGAAATGAAAGAAATGGTGGAATGAAGAAAGTGAGAGGAAACGGGAGATCTCCGAGGAAACGCACGCACACGGTGTTTGTCCACTACAAAGTTCACCTAACGCGAGCTGGGATCGAACCAGGGACTCATCCATTACAGGTGAAAGCTCTAACACTGAGCCACAGCGGCCCCAGGCGTGCAGGATAAGGCGGATTTTCATGCCCGCGTTAGAACGGAAGCATCACATGTAGCGTATTCACCGTAAATTATTTTCGTTTTCATACATCCGTGCGTGTATTGCGCCAAATTACTACTCCCTAGCTAATGCGCATGCGTAAAATAGAAAGTTTGCGACTTCCGCCATGTTAGTCAGTGAATACAATAGTGTACGCGCGCTACCTCCGTCAGAATTGAACAAATTTCTACTCTGACGCGAGTGTAGCGCGCCATCTCCGATGCGTGATTTCATTGGCTGTTTAGCACAATCGCTCGCAACTCACGGAGGTAAAGGACACATGAAAATCCGCCTATAGTCTAATGTTGTAACAAGAGTGGAGTATTGTATAAGAAAGAAAGAGTAATACAATTATACAAAAAATAACAAACGTTTTGGCTTAAAGAGTTCAAAGGCTCATCGTAGCAAAAAACAAACATTTCCATTAGATTTTAACCTGTGAAAAGTCAATGTACCATGTTAGTTATCAACCATCATTCAAAGATAATGTATTGTCCGGAAGCTTTCTCTTTCGCCAAGCTAATAGTCTTCTTCTAGGCTCTTTGAATAGGACTTAATGATTTGGTGCGTATTTCCCATACAAGCAATGTGTCATGCTTATCTTATACGTATTAACTTTACTATTTCTATAACACTCGGTGACCTGTAGTTGTTGTGAAATAAAAAAAAAAAAAAAACTTTTATAGTGTTTTAATTCACCTGAATATATGTCTTTTTTCCTCCAAATATTTTTATCAGCATTTTATTTTCGAAACCCCACAGTTTCCGTTCTTGTATTCGTGTTAGGAATCAACTTCCACATTCATACAAAATTGGGGAAATTGAGCTCTTATTGATTTGAATGTTTTCGATATTTGTTAAGACAATAACATCTTTTACAGTAGGGTAAACTTTAGTACATATATAATATGCAATATTTTCCTACAAGACAAAACTTAAAAAACAGCTATTGTTTGTTACTCGGCGTTGATAGCTAAAAAGGAACAGTAGTGCTTTCTCAACATCAGGTGCGAGCGAATTGACGTACGGATTTAGAACGATTCTGTTTATTAGAAAAGCTTCCCTCCCTGTGAAGGTCAACGAATTGCTTTCCCCTTCTGCAGTGGTAAGTGATGGGAGGTAGGGGAGTTTCCTATCAGGTTGCCTGGAACAGACTTTAGTAATCTGCCCCCTTATGGTCTACATATTTAAAAAATGTTTCTTATCTCTTACATAAGTCATAAAAGTAAAGCAGTATCCAAATCTCAAGACTCTTAATACTGTTTAGAATTTCAAGATTCTGTTACGCGTTAATGAATGTCACTCTTATTGCATTATGTTTTAATATAAAACCTCAGAGTCGTACGTAAGTTTAATGATACATGTGACGGAAAATAATCACTTTATAAATATTTCACTTCACTTCCCTCCTCTTCACACACATGACTGCTTCGGAAAAGGTGTATGGCAATATTTATAAATTTCTCTAAATTATAGAAAGTTCTATATATTAATAATAATGTCAACAGTTCACAAAAAAATCTCTATAACAGGATATAACAAGTAGAATTTTATTTGCTTTCTGATGCTATTTTTCAGTAATAATTATAGGTGATGAAATTACTAAGTGTTCAAACTAACCATATAAGATGCTTTTAAAGTCCCACTGGATTTGAAAGCATTATGAAAACCCCAATTAGATAGTTGCATCAACATGAAATGATTGTAAAACATACTTATCTTCAAATTTTGGCCAAGATGCAGTTTTTTGATACTAGATATCCAACTAAGCTCCACTGTCATCCAGGGCCGGCGCTAGCAGTTTTGCCGCCCTGGGCGGTACTTTCACATGCCGCCCCTTTAACCCGCAACCTTACTTTGACAGAAAACATTCAAGTGTCACGAAAAAGTAGGATGCTCCGTTTAAAAACATGTATGAAATGGAAAAGTAAACAAAAAATTGAACTATCTCTCTCGAATGATTACGTAATATTTAAATGACCCCATATATAATACAATATTCAGTATGCTTGATTTCGCTGTATACCTGTGGTATACAGCAGTGCATACAGAAAATAAAATTTTTAAAAAAGTGCATTAGTCACAACTAAGAGTTTTAATTTTTAAACTTATTTTACATCAAAAGGTGTTTCCAATAGTGTTGATTGATTGAGTTGATTTTTAGTTTAGCGTCCCATTTGCCAGCGAGGCTATATGAGACGTGCACCTACTGATTAACGTGGAATCCGAACCACATGAGCTCCCGCCGGGAATCGAACCCGGGTCTCCCACGCCAAAGGTGTTTCCAATAGAGTATGGAGCATGAAAATAATAGTGAATCAGCTATTACGGCAAAACTAAGTGATTGGCCTAAGCCTTATGATGTACTAGAAAACAATAGTGATACATGAATTTAACATACGTTAATTGAAAGAAACTTTTCTTGCTTTGATATGAGCAAATTTCTGTATAACATTCGCGTAGTCCAATGTATCAGCCAATTCGTGTTCTATTGATATTATCGCTAGGCCACTCAAGCGTGTTTCAAACATTTAAGACGTAGATAGTTTTTAATAAGCTTAAGTTTCGAAAACCTTCTTTCTCTACTTGCCACGGTTACCGGTAAGGTTAACAAAATCCTAAGTGCAACACTAACATTGAGAGTAAAGTCGTGTTCCTTAATTAATTTTAAAGTTTCTATTGTTGAACTTTTACGCTTAACTATAGCGGATAACACTTTTAGTTCGTCTTTCAAATCACTGGGGTTAATATCTTTTGATTCTTCGTGAGTTTAAATGCCGGCAAGTCCAGTACCTTTTCAGACAAAAGTTCAGGTGACATATCTTTAAGATTACTTATATCGTAATGAATATCGAAATACTCGATGTGATGTTTAAGTTGCTCAAACTTTTCTCTTAAAGCAAACACAATCACGTCTAGAACTTTGTAATAAAAATCGCTCTTGTATCTTGTTTGTGGATCTTCAATAGCTTCATCCTCTGCCTCGTACTAAAATTGTCTCTTCCTCTTTCGACTTCGAGCTTGCACTGTATTATCTATCCGTGGGTCATCCATGTCTAATGTTGATGACAACCCCATCATATCAACTAAGTAAACTGATTGAAACTTTGCATCATTTCTGCTCTTCTCAAAGTATTCAGATATATTGTCAAGAAACCCCAACTGCATCCAACACACGAGAATCAGTGCTTTGGAGACTTTTCTTACTATGTTTATGTGGTGTAAAAAATCATACCAAATGACTAGTGAGTAAAGGAAAGGAAAGTTATGCAGCTGGTTTGCTATACACAGAGCATCGACGGCGACCATTCTATCTGCTCTATTGCTATTACTTATTTGAAGTAACGCATCATAAACTTTCCCTGTTTGATACGAGGAACTCGTGTCTGAATGGAGTCAGAGCATTAATTCGGCTCTCGCATCTTGTGGTGCTCAATGGTTTTAAAGTGAGACTGCTAATATGTTCCTTTAGTATGGCCCAATGTTGAACCGATGCAGAAAAAAAATCTAACTACTTTAGCTATACAAATATGGAACGGCGTACTGAAGTGTTGTGGCTGCATCATTAACGACAAGGTTTAGTGAATGACTATTGGAAAGAACATAGAAGACTCGGGAATTTATTTCTAAAATTTTCTTCTGAATACCTGAATGTTTGCTTTTCATATTGGAAACATTGTCATATCCTTGGCCCCTTATGTCTTCGACAGGAATGTTAATTTCCTTTATATGTTTAATTATTACTTCTGTCAGTCCTAGACTAGTGGTGTCTGTTACCGCTACGAAACCAAGAAAGTGTTCTCAAACTTTTACAGGACATTCTCCATTACTGTATGTAATTTGTACATGAACGATTATTGTCATTATTGCCAGAAATATCTGGCGTACAGCCTAGTATTATACTATTATATTTTGCAACTCTCAACAAAGACAGCATTTTACTTTTTATTTGTTCACTAAGAATCTGAATGATTCCAGTTTGGACATCTTTTCCTAAGTAATGGTGGTATTTATTTGGTCCTCCCATGGGTCTCAAGTGGGAGTGTACCTTCTGCATACTTGGACTGGAGCGTTAGAACATTGTTGAATAGAAAAACATATAAAATATACCTTGATAATCTTGTCCACCCTACCTGAAAATCTTATCTATGTTGCTGCAAGGGAAATATTGAAGATATCTGTTTAATAATTGAAAATGAGGAAAAATGCTCTGAATTTCCTGAGTGAGTATTTTCCTAAATGTGAGTGAAGCAAATTCAATTATATTCTCAGATGAACACAGTTTTACTTTTCCATGTCGGCCAATTATGAAGCATTATATTTTGATAGTATTCTTTTCCTTTTCAATTTTTGCCGCCCATTAGACTTGCCGCCCTGGGCGGTGGCACGGCTCGACCCCCCCTCGCGCCGGCCCTGGTGTCATCCAAACATTTTTGCAATTGTTTCTAGGATCCCAAAAGTTGTGTTGATGATCTCCATTTTAAATGTCCTGGACAATCATACGATTTTCTCTTTTAGATCTTTATATATACACACAACCGCCTCCTCTGATTGATCTACTTCCATGCTAGAAGCAAGTAGTGCTACGGGTTTTATCACCAACTCTTGTAATTTCTTAAACATAAACTAAAGAACATGAAGAAATTCTTAAGTCACTTTTTAATGCTACTGTCCCAAAGCTCTCTTTCAGATCTTTAGAAACTCTCTACGCACTTCATCACATGATCTTAATTTAGCAAATTACACGATACCTATGACCAGCGGCACAAAGCTGTCTTCAACACTGGGAGGGGACAAGTAAGACTTTTTTTAACCGACGTTCAAAGTATTCATGAAGCAGTCTTGGGAAATAACGTAACGGAACTAACGCGTTACTTGTAACGCGTTACTTTTCAAGTAACGTTTCCTAGTAACGCGTTACATTTTTCCCAAAGTAACTGTAACGGTAACGCGTTACAAATTTTTAAGTAACGTAACTAGTTTGCGTTACTTTTTTCGCGTTACTCTTCGGACAGGTAACCATAATAAATTATATTTTTTCGGAAACAAGTGTTTCTTTCCTGTAAGTGAATTTCTCAAAATGGAACAATGGAGCATGAAGTACGTATGTCAATAACTGACAGTCACCGACACACATAAAAACAGATAAGATCATTGTGCCACTTGCTGTTTTTGGAAGATGAGGACAACCTCAGGGAAACCATGTGTACTGATTGCAAGCATCTGGAAGATTTTGTCATAGATGTTGACAGCTCCAAATCAGTATATTCAGTGAGTGAACTACGAATGCAATGACACCGGTAGTCTATTTTACTTTTATTGTTTTTTTTTTTTTTTTTTAAGTTGGAGAACGAAAATTTTTTACCGTTCGAATGTTTGAAAGAACATTCTTAAGGTGAGGATGATGGTGGACAGAATTTAAAAGTAAAGTGTCTGAAGTACCCCGGCGGGAAGTGTTTACCGGTATAAGCAACTAGGGTGCCATAATTAACGATAATGGAGTTAATATGAATAAACTGTTCTGATGAGCAGACCTACTTTATCACTAGAAAATAGTTTGTTGATGGTATGTAATATTGGAGTTCTTTCAGATCAGTTCGCGTATCCTAGAGTCTCGTTGATTATATAGTTTGGAACAACTAACTTTGAAAAGCATGTATCGATTTTAGAGTTACTGGCAAATGTTGATTTATACCCAGTTCACGTGTTATCATTTTATTAGTTGTAGTGTAATGCTTCTCTATATTCTGTATTTTTCATTTTACATAACAACTAACTAACTAACTCTATGGCCTATGGAACCCGGAGGTTCAATGCCGCGTTCACAATAGCTCTCTACTGACTTCTATCCGTAGCTAACTGCATCCAGTTTCTATTTTGTATTCCAATCTCAGCGAGATCCATCTTAATATTGTCACCCCATCTGCGCCTAGGTCTTCCTAATGGTCGTTTTCCGATGGGGCTTCCAGTCAAGACTTTGAAAGCGTTTCTACTTTCTTCCATTCAAGCTACATGACCTGCCCACCTAAGCCTACTACACTTGACGACCCTAACAATGTTGGGTAAACCGTATAAATTATGTAGTTCCTCGTTATGAAGTTTCCGCCATTCCCCATTCACATTCCTCTTGGGTCCGAATATTGTTCTCAAGATCCTGTTCTCAAATACTTTCAGTCTATGTTCTTCTCTCAGAGTAAGCGACCATGTTTCGCAACCGTACAGAACTTTACATAACAACATTGTTATTACTATATAATTAGTTTAACAGAATAATAATAAGCAACCATTTTTTGTAACGCATAGGGATGGGCACGAGTCGAGCTAAAACTCGACTCGACTCGACTCGAATTCAAATCGAGTTTCGAGTCGAGTCAAAGGTAATTTTCTCGAGTCGAGTTCCGAGCCGATTTAGTGCTTTTGACGTCGAGTTTGAGTCAAATCGAGTTTCATAAATGGCTCGTTTTAACTCTTTCGAAATCATGGCCTGATTACACTGGGAAGTGAAAGCCATGAGAAATGTAAGCAGTAATATTAATACTTTTAGTGTTGCTCACGAGAGGGGATACTCCTCATATCGTCTCGATAACTAGACCACAAGAGATTTTTATAACGAGCTCAGTTCGGCTTGGCTCAACTGAAGTAGATTGGGGGCATCTAGTACACTAACCTTGAATTTGCTTTGTGTACTTTTCTGACATGGTAGCACTTGGTAATGCACGTTTTAAAAAAATGGATACACCCTTTTTTCCCGCATATTAATGACACATAATGTATGCAGGTGCGGCCGGAGGTAACATGACACATAATAAATGGTTTCCGGTCAAAAGAAATGTTAATTGGACAAGCAGAATATAGAAAAAACCTTTTCGGAAATAAAATATGCAGATCACACACGTAGAACAAGGTAATTCATTAATATTCAGCACATGTAACGCGACAGCTGCTGCTGGAGAACATTCTAGAAATTTGGATCGTTGGTATGAGTGAAAGAAAGCACTAGAAGCTTCCAGATCTTTTTAATTTATTATTGTTGGAATAGGGGAAAGAACACACTCGAACCTTCTGGAAACATTGAAGGGTATAAAAAATACTGATGCATTTGCATGATGTGTATATTTAGAAAGAATACAGCAGGAACATCAAGTGTTAACTTTGCGAAGAAGATATTTTACTACTAGGAGAGATTGGAAGATTGGTAAGTAATAACGTTGTAGTTTTCTTGTATTATACTTGTTTACTTTTATATGGGAAAGGGACATATTGTAATTGTTGGGAGTATAAGGGGGACGGAACTGTTTGGTTTTATCGGGAATTAATTGCGGATTTTCCGGCATTGAAAATGATATGACTCGGTGTACTTTTATGGAATTATAATGTGACTAAGATATAGTATAATGTAATATGGAGGGTAGAGGGAATCATCATTAATGATTGCACCGGGAATCGAACCAGAGCTTTTCCACGTGAAAAGCCGTACGACAAACACTTTGCTTAGCAGATGTTGTTACTTATATGTAGCTATGAATTGTGTAAGACATAACAGGTATATAAAAATATATTGTACAGAAAGTTAGCAGAATGCGCCCCGGGACTCGAATTACTATTCTCCCACGTGGAGAACCGTACGACAAACATTTTGCTTGCAGTGCGAACTTGTTACTTATATATAGTTATGAATTGTGTAAGACATAACAGGTATATATGAATTATATTGTACAGGAAGTTAGCAGAATGCGCCCCCGGGAATCGAATGAGTATTCTCCCAGGTGGAGAACCGTACGCTAAATTTTATGCTTGCAGTGTGAACTTGTTACTTATATATAGCTATGAATTGTGTATGACATAACAGGTATATATAAATTATATTGTACAGAAAGTTACCAGAATGCGCCCCCGGGAATCGAACCAGAACTCTTCCACGTGAAAGCCGTACGACAAACATTTTGCTTAGCAGATGTTGTTACTTATATGTAGCTATGAATTGTGTAAGATATAACAGGTATATATAAATTATATTGTACAGAAAGTTAGCAGAATGCACCCCGGGAATCGAACCAGGGCTATCCTACGTGGAGAACCGCACGCTTGCTTGCACTGTAGACTTTTTTTTAGTTATAAATGCTATATTTTTACTGTGTATGAACAAACTTATATTGGATAGGTAGTTAACAGAATTTGCATTGCGAATCGAACCATGGCTCTCTTACATGCAAAGCCAATATGGTTGGGAACGTTATTGTTACGTTGAATATCATATTTGTAATTTGAAAAGTTGTAATACGGTAACTAATTGCATTTTTTCTTTTTGTTTTAGGTGCTGAAGCAAATAATAAAGTGATAGGAGCGAGAAAAAGCAGAGAGCACGAAAGGCGTGGATTTGAATTGAATTATCACTTAAACAGAGATAAATTAATATTCGGTAAGTATTATTATTATTATTATTATTATTATTATTATTATTATTATTATTATTATTATTATTATTATTATTATTATTGTAAACTTTTGTGTTTTATTTCATAAACGCTAGTGTAACAATGAGGATATATGGCGACAGAACGTTTAACGTTACCGCAGATTGAACTTAAGGGTTTTTCATGTTGAAAGCTAATGCAATAAAAAGAGACCCGAGATTGTTTGAACATATTACCCAGGACGAAATGTAGTAGTGAAGTTGAAAGGGAACTTATATTTTGTAATTGGAAGTCGTAATACATCAAATAACTAATTCTTAATTTCTTTTATTGTTTTAGGTGGTGAAGGAAATAAAAAATCTTAATAGAAACACTGGAGAACAAACCTTATTTTCCTGAATTGTTTGCTGTTGAAATATAGAGGTGCTTTTAGTGAAAAGGAGTTATAGATTGCTTTTAAAGCATGGATTCAATGAAACCGTTGGATCTTAGTACAAGAGGTGAAAGTGATCTCGCAGAATCATCATCTTTGCCGGGAACAGAGGTTTTATCCCAACCGCTGGTGATCCCGCACTTTCCGCCATTGGAAACAGAAGTTACCCCGGCCAACTTGGATGTATTACCGGGAACAGAATTTTCATCCCAACCGGTGGTGAGCCCGCAATCTCCGCCACTGGAAACAGAAGTTACCCCGGCCAACTTTGATGTATTGACGTTTTTATCGGGGACATCCCAACCGGTGGTGAGCCCACAATCTCCGCCACTGGAAACAGAAGTTTTTCCGTTACTTGATGTTGAAAACGAAATAGAAGAATATCCCCCTACACCTTCACCAACAGTGAGTAATTCCCCGGTGCAGAATTGGGAGTTGGAAGAATTTTTGAAGTTACCATGTGAGTGTACTGTGGAACGTACATCATTGGATTGTATAAAAGAGTGTATAATATATTGGAAACCAGACGATATTTGTATTTGTATTGCATGCGGTTTTTTGGAAGGTGGACAGTTAAAGCATGATTGTTTGATGTTGGATACGGAATGTCTTGAACGGAAAGCTATAGAAACCATAACAAAAGTTGAGGTTCGTAAAGAATTATTATCAATTTACAGAAAAAAGCATGGACATTTGTTTTTGATTACATGGAACTTTATTGAACGTTTCCGAGATCTTGTGTGTGACTTTGAATACAGGCCCACTCTATTAAAAATTTTACTAGAAAAAGATTTTGGGAAATATAGTGATATGGTGTAAAAAAATGTACAAAAGTACGATAAAAGTAAGCTTAGTGTGAGTAAAAGATTTTTATATTGAAGCAGAGTGTAGAATATATTGCCAATAACAATAAGACAAATATATATTTTTGCATTTATGTATTTTATTATAATGGAATATAAGTTTATGGAGTATATTTGGAAAATAATAGAACATACATCATGATGTTATATTAACGAATTATTTCTTGGAAAAGATTTATTTTGTATTGCCTTGAAACATATTATTAAACAGAGAATTCGAATAAAATATTATTTGATTGTAATATAAGACACAGAATGCATAGAACACTTTATTAAATGTAAGGGAAAAAATGTGTTTTACACATGCGCAGAAGCTTTTATTGTAGGTATATAAATAGATGTATCACACTTGAAAAAAGTATTTATGTGTTTTGTTTTTGCTGAAGAGCAGACAAATGAGTAACATGGAGACTGTTTATGTTTCACCTAGAGAAAAAGAAATTCAGCGTGAAAACGAAAAACCTATACTGTTAATTCACCCGTCTGACCCCGATTTGCCAGATGAATTACGTGATAAAGTGAGAATCATATATCCATCACAAGAAATAGAAGAAGTGTATTATTTTAGACGCTATAATAGATATAATGATGAAATACTCCCGGAAAGTGATGATGATGACAGTGTTTTAAATATTAACTGTTTTGAACTGGAAGCTAATGACTGTGAGTGTACTAGTGAAACTATTAGTGATACATGTGTTATACAATTATTTAATGAGTACACACCAAATTCTGTATTATTATGTAAAGCATGTGTTGAACATAATGAAAATGAAAAAGATCACAACTGTTTGCTGCAGTATGATTACGAATTATTACAAAAGGTGTGGACGATCTTAATTAAACGTGAAATGAGAGAGAAAATCTATAAACTTTATTTAAAGAAACATTTTAAAGGTTATAATATTAAGAACACTTATACTTTGGAGAAAAAATTTAATCTGGTATATGAATACATTACAGAGTGTGATTGTTATATCAAAGAAATAGTAGAAATGTTTTTAGAGAAAGATAAACAATTATTTAATTCTGTAAATGAACACTGAGACACTGTAGCATATGCATTTGATTGTGTATGAATAGAAGAACATATTTAACCTCATATATATATATTAGGGCTAAATACTTTGATGTAAGTTGAGAAATTACAAATTGTTACAGAGAA
Source organism: Thermobia domestica (assembly GCF_964235325.1). Lineage (NCBI taxonomy): Eukaryota > Metazoa > Arthropoda > Insecta > Zygentoma > Lepismatidae > Thermobia > Thermobia domestica. The sequence continues at coordinate 205,116,855 of NC_137463.1, read as the reverse complement.
TTGAACTGTTATCTATATTATTTTATAATTGGATCAATTTGTAGTATTGTAATATTAAGAATTTAATAGATTACAAACATTGGACTAACACATGTAAATAATAGCTAGAGCTAAAATACTGAATTACTGGCAACTGAATTGTCAGTGAGAGTAATGTATTTTAAAGAAATAAACTGATATTAGAAAAAATAATCTTAGTTGTTTGTATGCTATATGAAGAAACTAGTGTTTAAGAAGAATATGGTAGGAAACTGAAACTATTTAATACTTTATTTTAGATTTTTTAGAGACATTACCAACGTAAGTAAATGATGAACTATTGTCGATTGAACGGGAATCACTGAGGTTGATACCTTGTGTTTAGTTTATGATATGAAGACTTTAACATTCTTGTTTACACAGTTACTTTTAAATGAATACTACATATAATCTTGTATGCAGAATGGATTGAATTAAGGGCATATTTACGCGAGGGATTCATTGGATGCGGACCACATTTAAAACTTTATAACCCAACAAACATTTCAACACTTTCTTAAGAGAATTATGGTTGCAGTAGGAGAGAAATGTGTGATATACTGTAGAAAACTCGATGTTACAGTACCCTTGTACTCTTTATGTCTTATAAAAAGAAGTTAGTGTACTCTTTTGCTGAGAATATAGATGACAATATTGTAAAATTACGTGTCGTTTTATTGCAACTAGAATAATGTTACTTCAATAATGCTTAAACGCAGTCACTGTTAGTGCAGAATCCGCCCTCCAACAATTTTCAGGATGTGCAGACCCTTACTTGGTATATGGTGTTAAAAAGAATAAACATTGTACGGTAACCTCTTGAAACTTGTAGACCCACAGTGAAGTATAGTCGGATATGGGGGAGGGCACGGTGACTCAGTGGTAGAAGAGATTTTGATGTTTGTGATTTAAAAACCGAGCAAGTGAACTTTGTGGTGGACAACATTTCTTTTCTCCTGGTACTTCCATTTCCTACATTTATTTATTGGCTTAAATAGCTTATCCGATCTTTCTTTCTTGTAATAGAATCGTTGCAAGGCTATGATCATACCTTATAATTATTATTAAATAATCCTTATTGAAGGTTTAATTTACTTCATGATTTCTTTGGAACAATAAACATTTTTTGCTTGAGATGGATTGTTTTTTCAGGGAGGAAATGTTAGAATCATGAGAACTTGCTTACATGCTGTGTGCCAAACATAATAAGCCCTTGGCGGGCTAAGATCGAACCATGGACCCATCACGCGCCAGAGGTGAACGATTTGAAGGCGATGAAGAATATTTTATAATCCCACAGTAGTATTAATAATTGTTTGAGATTCTTAGTATACTATGTGATACACAGGTTACACGAATTTTATTTTGTTTTTTGAACTAATGTTTAAGAGGACCAGAAGGATAGATTTCAAGAACCACCTATGGTTCAAGGATTACAGTTTTAATTTTACAGCTTTATACACATGCATTCAAAATTATATGGCCATTAGATGGTTGTATAAGATTCTTGTTGGAGTTGATTTGATTTGAGTTTAACGTCTCTTTTCATCAGCGAAGCTATATGAGACGTGGACCTACTGATTAACGTGGAATCCGAACCACATGAGCTCCCGCCGGGAATCGAACCTGGGTAGACTTTTGTTGGAATAAATGTTTTCGCTGGAACCTTTTTTAAAATTTAATGTAAAACTTTAAACATAATGAAGAAAATAAGAACAAACTGAGGTGAAATAAACGTGAAAACTCTCACCGTGCAAAAGAATTAAGGAAAACAGCCTCTGTTTTCAAGCTGAGACTATCCATGGTTGAGATTGACCACCAAATATAACGATTATTTTTCTCAGATGATGAGTTTGTATGCTTATGCCAGTAGCTAAAACTGGAAAAGTGAACCAGGTAGTGTTTGCAAAATGTATCTCCTCACGTTCAAGTCTATCAATTCGCTGACGACACAGCATTTCTAACAACGGCTCGTACTATCCAACGTATCAACAGACTAATGCAGCCAACCATCAACACATTTGTCCACTGGTGTGACTTAATCTCAGAACATGTGCAATTGTGATGGACAAAAATTCCATGGGTAGTAGGGCTGGTGGACAACAACAGCTTCACGAAACATCTGTTGGTTTTAAAATTAACGATACATGAACTTTCAAAAGACGAAATGTTTCTTTATCTGGACTGTTAATACTTTTTTGAAATTTCATCGGAACAAGCATTCAACTTAAACTAAAATAAACGAACGAACTATCTAGTTGCATTATAGGAGGGCGATACAGGTGTGGATGAAAAGTTTATGTATTGATTTTTGAATACGAGTTGTGTGCGAGTAATTCAATTTTATTTAACTTTTAATATTAGAGATTATTTTATACGACCATTTAATATTTTATTATTTCTTATACATATTCGCTTTCATCATTTGTCCATTGTAATGTTAGTAGAAAAAATGTTTTATTTAACAACATGAGCACGAAAACCTACAAGAAAAATATTAGACAACATTCATAATTATCACTGTACGGAATACTTCTTTAAATGGAAACAGTTTGATCCATTGGTAGAGTGCACCCATCCGGCACGAAGATCCCTAGTTCAATCCCAAGACCGTGACAATTTGTGATGGACAACACCCTGTGGATATTCTCGGGGTTCTCCATTTCCTACCACTTTCTTCATATTCAACATTTTTACAATCATTAACCATTCAACGTTGCCTACTTGTAAAATGTCTCGAGTAGATGAGTATATAAGACTCATGCCAGAACAAAATGTTTTCTCTTTGCTTTCAAGCCAGAAAAAAAGCAGAGACTCATATCTACTTGCCAGAATGAGTGTTTTCGCTTTGCTCTCAAGCCAGAAAAGAAGAAACTCGTATCCACGAAGTGAAATTTCTCGAGTTGCTACTTGCCAAATTTCACAAGTTTCGTGGATACGAGTTTCTTCTTCTCTCGGTTCGGCTCGATAGTAAATGAGCTATGAGCCGAGCTGCTCGAGTCGTTGACAATTCTAAACCCGGGCCGAGCAGTTTTGAACGTATGTGGTCAGCGCTTTATAACTTTTAACAATGTTTTGCTCGAGCCCGAATATTTCGTGTTTATACACAGTTTTGTTATACTAAGTAAATAAATAAATAATAGTAATAATAGTAAGTTGTAGTAGTATCATTGATAATAATTATATTGTCTATATAGGATACTTGAAGAGAGTACTTGAAACTACACACAGTATTTGGCTCGACTCGACTCGAAACTCGACCCAAATTCGAGTCAGCTTGGAGGAAATTTTTTGAGCCGAGTTCTCGAGTCGAGCTCAAAGATGTCTGTTTCGAGTCGAGTCGAGTTTCAAACAAAACTTGCTCGAACTCGAGTAACGCAGTATGGCATTTTAGTCAGTGTTACATTATATGAAAATTTTCATATAGCTGTCAAGTAAGAATTTGTTCTTGTATCTACATAAAGAGATTCAGAACGTGCAATAATAATAATAATAATAATAATAATAATAATAATAATAATAATAATAATAATAATAATAATAATAATAATAATAATAATAATAATAATAATAATTATTATTATTATTATTATTATTATTATTATTATTATTATTATTATTATTATTATTATTATTATCGTGGTAGTAGTAGTAGTACCGAAAATTGAAGTAATACAATTTTTTTTTCAGATATTCAAACTTTTGCACCAAAAAGTAACGCGTTACTAACGCGTTACTTTCGAGGTAGGGTAACAGTTACTTTTGGGGGGCAGGTAACGCGTTAGTAACGCGTTACATTTTAAGGGAAAGTAAAGTAACTTGTAACGCGTTACATTTTTACAAGTAACTTACCCAACACAGTCATGAAGTTAAAAAACAATGCTGTGGAGGATCAGAGCAGAGTTGTCTTCAACATTGGGAGGCCGGCAGATTTGAGGCTTATTCTGGGGGAACATCAATTTCATCTCACTTTCCTTTGTGGCAATCGGACACAAATCATGACATTTCCCCCAAAAAACACATTTCAAATCGGATTATTGGGGGGAGGAGCAGTCTCCCAGGTCCAAGATTGGAGGGGACGTCCCCCTCATCACCCCGGGATTTGCGCCAGTGCCTATGACTACTGCTGAACCTTTACAATTTTATAATAAATTGGCTACTCTTTGTTACACTATTGTCAAATCCAAAATGTTGAGTTCTAACTCTCACCTTGCAAGTTATTTCATGTAGATGCGACTCTCCGTTTGGAGCCCGTGAATTAACTAACTCAAAACCCGGAGGTTAAATGCCGCGTGCTAACTGGATCCAGTTTCTACTTTGTATTTCTATTTCTGCGAGATCTATCTTAATATTGTTCTCCCATCTGCACCTAGGTCTTCCTAATGATCATTTTCCGATTGAATTTCCAGTTAAAATTTTGAAAGCGTTGCTACTTTCTTTCAGTCTGGCACATGAGCTGCCCACTTGAGCCTCCTAGACTTGATCCTAATCTTAACAGTGTTTACTAAACGGTATAAATTGGGCAGTTCATCATTATGAAGTTTCCGCCATTTCCCATTCCCGTTCCTCTTGGAACCGAATATTCGTCTTAGGATTTTATTTTCAAATACTTTCAGTCTGCGTTCTTCTCCTACAGTAAACGATCATGTTTCGCAACTATACAGCACACCAGAAATTATTATTGTTTTATATATGGTATTTTAAACTTCAAGTTCATCGGTAGAATTCGCGAAGACAAAAGATTTTTAACTGAATAATAATACGAATTCCCTGTTTTCAGTCGACATTCAATTTCTTTGTGGATATAACTTGGTCTGTTTATATTGATCCTAGATATTTGAAAGTATCCACTTTGTCGAAAGTGTTATTTGATATTTGGACGTATCAGTAACTTGCAGTATGACGATTCCGGCACATTTCCATGTATTTAGTTTTCTTTCCATTTACTTTTAAACCTATGTACCTGCAAGCGTTTAATAAAATTTCTGCATTTCTTGCTATTATCAAGTAAACCAAGAGAAGATAATTTTTGTCAGGTTATTAGAATAACACAGTCTATTCTCCTGTCATCCCCTATCAGATTTAAATAATCTGAATACCCCACAACTTGGTGAATAGTATTCAGCCTATTCAGCTCTAGGTCCTGGTTGCTATGTTTGATTTTCTTTATAACGTATTCCAGAACAAAGTTAAATAATAATGGTGACAACACATCTTTTTGTATCAGGCCATTCTCGACATGAAAGTCCATGGACAAGTTTTGGAATCCATTACACTATTTGGACTTTCAAAACGTAAATACAATGAAACCCCAATGATAAGAAGATAATAGTAAACACTAATTTATTACCGAACGAGTTCGTTTTATGTCCAGATATTTACACCTTTAGATTGAAATTTGATGTTTAATTGTCCAAGTATTTTGAAATGATTACCATGTTGCGTCAGATTTAATTTTGTTCAAAAGAAATTATGCCCTCTCAGCATGATTTGGAACATCTAAGACACAGAAATAAGTGATTTACATTAACTTCAACAACTACATTTCCTAATCGCCATATAAATAAGTTCCGCAATTCGGTTTTATATCCGGTATCAAGACAATCCAGTCAGGATTGTAATCCAACTCTCGAAGATCTTATTTTATAACTATCCTTCCTTGTTTTTCCTGATGTATCATTTTTGGTTATAAGATAACAATCTCCTTCTCAAGAACTCCCAACTAAAACCCTATATACCACATAACTCATCTCATGCAGGCGATGTGTTCCGTGTATTGGCATATTCGGACACATTCCCTGTATTAGACACGTGTAAGATTCGGTTACACGTGTAAGATTCGTGTAAAGTCCGACATACTATGAAGCTTTATATTGTGCAACTTTCAATAAGGATCCAGTATTGAAACCTATCGCTCTTGGTTAAGACTGAGGGAAATAAAACCAATTTTTAGGACGATCAATCCATACATTTAAAAAAAAATCTCGCTACCTCTGACCGTTTTGCTTTGATATCGATCAATAGGCAGACGAACAGAGACATTCTAAAAGATTTCCAGTGCTTATGCTATGCATAGCAAAGTTTGGAATTCTAGTATTGGGCCTATCTGGTGGGCTAATGCTCTACCATTGGTATTCTTAAATTTGGAGCAACAACGTATACTTAATCTATTCATCCATTGCTTTCAGAATTTATAATCACTCTGTAGAAGCAAAAATAACATGTAATGTGTGGCTTAGATTTTTTGATTCGTAAGAGAATGAGTCATTAAAACAGCTATAAATTATAATTTCCTTTGCTGAGCCATCAGGAAGTGCAATATAACAGAAGCAAGATTCAGCAGTTGCCTTTGTCCCCTTCTTTTGCGTAAGGGGATGAATAATATTTTTGTTAATAGACTTCCTTCAGAAAAATTACCCAAGGACAAATTACCTATTGCTTCTTTCTCTCTTCACAATGATTAAATTAGATACGTATATCTTTGAAATAAATATATTTAAGAATATGCATTTAATATAGAATAATTATATATGTAGAGTTACGCAAATCAATAAATATATAAATAAATAAAAAAAAATAACGAACAAAATTATAACAGGTGTTTTCGAAAAATTTCGTCCTAAGGAAATCATCCATCAAGAGAATTTTCACAATGAAACTAATAAAGATAGTAAGTATTTATTTATGAAGTACGAACAAAAATCGTCCGAATTATTTTTCGAGAAAATCATCCAAAAAGAACTTACCCAAGAGCAAAGTGTTCCTTGTGCATTTTCTGCATTTTCTATATGACAATGGGCGCCCGAAGGGAATGGCAGAGTGGGGCCCGAGCCCACACTGACTCACAAAAATGTATTAAATTTCACAAGATTTTCTTAATACAAATCAGGGGTAAAAGTGGATCTGAAAAGGTAGGGGGTCGCATGACGTCACGCCGTCCCCTGCGTCTATTTTTGCCCATTATAATTTTTAGAAAGTGGGAGACACCACGGATATTTTCTGGAAGAGGGGAACGGAATCCCCCGCGTTTCCCCTCACTTTTATCCCTGATACAAATAAAAATACCAAACGTAATACAGCAACCAGGGATTTGAGCCCCCAGAAAATTTTCTTCGGGCGCCTATGTATATGACTTATGCCATATTGTACATTTTCCAATAACAGATTTCCTTATGAAATATTAGCAAATGTGTCTTAAGTTTTTTTGGTTTAAAAAAAAGTAAAAAAGAAAATTGTCTTCGTTTTGCACATTTCAATTTAATACGTTAGTTTCTACATCCGATCTTGGTTGGATGTGAATTGTCTAAGTTACCATATTTGACTAAAGTCATATCATACTATAGTACGCGTCACTTGAACTGACGTATGATCTTCAGCGCTGCTCTCACGTCGACCAACCCGGTTGCAGCGACGTTGCCAGCGCAATAAAGTGGAAAATGCTTCGGCCGGAACTACAGTAATCGAGAGTTGTAGAAGATATTTTTCTGAGAATATTGGTGAAACAACCATGTTTCTAGCTCATTTTTTTTCGTATTTTACACCTGTTTTTATTTTCCTGTGATTTCTTCTTGTAATTATTGCTTCATGAAGAAAGTTCATTTTAGCAATGGCAATTAGCTCTAAAAAGATTAATTTTATATATCTCCTCTAATTTTAAACTTCCGTTGTGCAAAGCACTAGATCACTTCCGTGATTTTATTAGATTTTTCTAGCGGAATTTTGAATTAACGGCGAGGAGTGTGTGTGTGTATGTGTGAAAGTAGTATACTATTGCTAAAATAGTGATAAACCACCCATTGAGGACGATCGGAGAAATGCCTGGGGGGCAGTGTTGCCAACCAATTTTTCGAAAAATCAGGAAACTTCTTATCCAAAATCCAGGAGATACAACTTACTATCTAATGATGTTAATTAGGATTATTATTATTATTATTATTATTATTATTATTATTATTATTATTATTATTATTATTATTTTTTACAAGGCAAACAGTGAACCCATCAATGATTATACTTACCAACAAAAGGCTAATCATCTTTATCTGCGTACATGCTAATATTGACTCTGCTGGTCAGAGAGAGATTCACAGGAAATCCTAGCATGAATTGTTAAAAGTGAGCCTTTTTGTGTGTAGCAATCCTTGTAGAGTTTGGGTGTCAAGCCTGTCTGTTCCATCTTCATCAACTTTACGGTTGAAAACACTTTTTCTACAGTGACACTTGAGGAAGGCAGAGCATAGAAGACATAACAAATGTGGATAAATTCGGAAACGTTAACCAGTTAGACTATCTTCTTATTTCTTTTTTTTACTAACAAGCATCAGGGGAGGGAGGACAGGGAGGTTCAATTGCCCTCCCTGAGTTGGAGATTTATATTGATTTTATCAATAGTGAATCAACGAAAAGTACAAAATTTTACTTATATCAAAGGGTGTTATCCTCCTAAGCAAAATATGACATGACACTTCTGACAAGTATCCAAAAATCTTGAACAGAAACCTAATTCAAATCTGTATTTCGCAATAACCGCCTTCTGTGTCTACTTGTTGCAATTTACTCTATTCTATAACATTAGGAAAGTCAGCTAGAGAGGAGCAATTTATTGCGCCAGTTTCTTTACCTCATTTGATGGGCTAATCATCTCTAAATGTTTTATAGCGGGATCATGAAGCGTAAATCTGTCTCGAGTTGAGTTGAGTTTAACATCCCGTTCAACAGCGAGGCTATATGAGATGTGGACCTACTGATTAACGTGGAATCCGAACCACATTAGTTCCCACCGGGAATCGAACTCGGGCATTCTACGCCAAAGTCGTGTACGCTAACCGCTTAGCCACGGAGGAGCTCATATCTATCTCGAATTTGCTGTACTGCTTCAATATATAATTCAATTCACCTGAGTTTAAAATCTTGCAGTCCATAATTTGGAAGATTTCTTGATGCCATGAATAGGGAAACTTTTGGTGCAAAGTACATTTCATCTGTAGATAAGAACTACTTTTGGTTTCTAAAGTCTATATTTTGAAAGAGCCTTTGGGTGATGCGGAAAACCAGGAGTATTTAACATGTTTTAAAGAAAAATCAGTAGACCACGAGATAACTTGAAAAACCAGGAGATCTCCTGGAAAATCAGGAGACCTGGCAACGCTGCTGGGGGGTGATTTCCCCTGGGCAACCATCTGAAATCATCACTGGTTATTAGCCAGCTATTTGGTCTTTGTCCTCTACGTGCTTCTTGTGCCAGGAGTAATCGTTTTTAATTTTAAAGAGCAGAAAAGGGAAAAACCCTTTCTGTCACTCCAGTGATGTAGAGAGACCAATACTAAATCTGATGCCAAAACTTTTTTTTCTTTTCGATCTTATGTTCTTACCTGCTTGGTCAAATCCGATGGGCTGAACTCCAAAAACACTCCACTCCACTTACACTCCAAAAACAAAATTTCACAAACGAATTTCGGGGAACTGGATATAAATTTATGAGATTTTATGAACACATACTGTATTGTATGGAACATATTCATTCATTATATTATAAAAGCTCTCTCCCCCATGCAGTGTCATTAGCGTTTGCTTTTATATTTGTTGTTTGCTTGTGCAAAGTGCGAAACGGTCCATTATAGTGGTTTGAAATTTAAAGTGTATATATATATTCTTATTTCGGGCAACTGTGGCTCAGTGACAGAGCTCTCTTACCTTTGGTGTAAGGGGTGCCTGGTTCGATCCCAGCTCTTAAAGTGAGCTTCGTGGAGGATAAATACCATTTGGGTGGATTTTCTCGATGTTTTCTCGTTTCTCCCACTTTCATCATTCCATCTTTCATTATATATTTGTCTTCCTTAGACTGGGTGAATAATTGTGGGACGTTAAATTAAAAACTACATAACTAATTCAACGTAGCGCGGTTATGATATAGCTAATAAATAAAAAATAATGAATATGGAAGAAGTAATACTATTAAGATAATGAGAGGAAATGGAAAATTCCCGATAAATCTACAAACACGTTTCCATCACAAACCTGTAAGGGTCCTAATCGAATCGAAGATTCTTATCATTAGAGGTGAGTGCCTCATCACTGGACCACCGTGCATTCCGTATGTATATTTTATAAATTTGTGGTTAACATGTAACTGTTTTCTTATTGCGAGACTTTGTTCGTCTCGGGATTTAAAAAAAAAAAAAAATGGTAGGGTATTGTCCTTCGGTTTGCAGGATCCTAAGTTTGATCTTCAGATGGCTGTAAATGGGGTTATAAACGACACTACTTAGCCAACTAATATCAAGTATTTGTATATTCATTTGCTTATCATGTGAATAAAAAGCTGAATATTCCAACCAAACGAAAAAAATGAAATGAAATCTTTGAAATTTACGTCCCACGGTTATGTCGGTTAGGCTAAAGGAGACGGTGATGATGAGTAATGAATGAAATGGTGGAATGAAGAAAGTGGGAGGAAACGGGAGAACCCCGAGAAAACCCACACACACGGTGTTTGTCCACCACAAAGTTCACTTGGCGGGGGCTGGGATTGAACCCGGAACCCCAAGCACCAGAGGTGAACGCTCCACCACTGAGCCACCGCGGCCCCTCCAACCAAACGAAATATAGTATTCATACGTCATTTGTAACAGAAAATAATATTATTAATAAGATATATACATTAATTAATGATCCTATTCGTGTCAAAGTTTTGCATTGTTATAACATACTGGATGTTGTTAGTGAGACGTGTACATATGATACATGCAATATACGCCCTCTGGAAGCTCACTTTCTCACCGGAGGTTTGGCAACAGCACACTGCGGACCCATTGGCTGACGCCATACGCCAGTTTGACTGATGCGGACTATAGATCAACATTGAAAGGTATGATTTTTTCCCCCAATATGTAGAATAGGAATAAAACCAATTTCATTTCAGAGAAGTCTTAATTATGAGTGACTGGAATAGTATTTAAAAATGAGTACCCTCAGCACTTAAATATTTTGTGTAACTGCTGATCGTGAATGTGTTGAGAGGAATTGAAAGGAGTTTGAAAGGAAGATAGGAGGCAAGAAAATATCGAATTAGATACTATGAATAATCTATTTTATTTTAATAACAGTATTAACATCATCAATGGGAACATTTATAATATTTTCCACTTCTATTACCTCATATAAAAGAAAAATAAATATAAAACGAAGATTTCATTTACCGGCAAGTGCCAAACTGGTATGCTAACTGACGTTCCATATAATCAATATGAAACAGCTATTGATTATATGAAACCGCTATTTCAGTTGCTACCTTAGTTGATTTAGATTAGTGTGCCCAAGATACGAGAGTCGAAACAAGAAGTTCCTTTTCAAATTCAAGAGGAGACGAGAAACATAACAATTCTCGAGGATCTTCTCGAAGCTCGTGGCCAACACTAATTTACCCGAATGTTAGATCTCAAACACGACTTTAGTATTACATCATTCATTATATAAAAACTGTAAGTTGATAAACTGATTGTACGAACACAATAAAGAGCATTAATCAACAACATTTAAACATATAAGTTATATCGACTTAATAACCCTTGAATCACCCGACTGATCTCGATCAGATTTCCAACATAGATGAGGTTCGGGCCTGGAATGTTTTATTTTATCATTTCACTTTGATGGTGCAACTCCGGGATGGTGATATATATATATATATATATATATATATATATATATATATATATATATATATATATATATATATATATATATATATATATATATATATATATATTAGGGCGTCCCTTATTTTGAGTAATTTCGTGTTGCGAAATTCACTCCCCCCAAATATATTCTAAATATATTCTATTTGACCCTAAACACGCATTAGTGAAACATTAGCTCTCTACGAGAACGTTAACCCGTGCCGACTTGACGACAAAATCATGAAATTTACGTTTCCACCTTATAATATAATTTAGAATTTCCAACCGTGATAACAGAGAAACTAAAAGAGACAGAGAAACCAAACTTTGCACGAAGCAACTAGAGAAAGGACGACATCTCTCCGTGTATTAACAACATCACCGGATGAACAGTGTTGCCAACCCAAGAGAAAGTTATGTTTTTGTAAATTGAATGACCTAAATTGGATATCATCATTGGAAGCAATAATAAAAATAAAGACAAAAGTGATGGTAAACGTAGATCAGTGTTGCAAACTTTTCGGGAAATAATGTGAAACATGTGCTGAATGCAAGCATGCATGTGCTATATGCACAGTTAGCGCATATAGGAAGTGAGGTACTATCGTTTTGTACACCTTAAATTAAATAGTAATAAGGACTGTTTACGCTGACTCTACATCTAGAAGGGTTCGCGGAACAGTATTGCCGTTCACTTAGCGGGGGCTGGGATCGAACTCGGAACCCCAAGCACCAGAGGTGAATGCTCTACCACTGAGCCACTGCGGCCCCCATCAACAGAAGAAAAAAGTTGAGTTTGGAAAACCTACAATAACTCGGAAAAGGCCACTAGTGCTGTATGGTTTAAAATCTGTAATGCTAGGAGGTAGAGCATAAGGAGTAGTACCATGGTTATGTGAGATCGATAAGCCACGTATTGACAGATATATTCGTTATCTTCTTAAAGCTGAGAAGTAAGATTCGAAAAGATGGCAACGCTGCACAGCGGCGGTTTTTTTACTCTTGACGTCATCATCGTTATCAGTGATCTCGAAAACCCACGGGTACATAAACCCATGCAAATTGCACACTGTTTTCATATGTTAACCAGGTTGTTAGGATTCGAACCTACTGTGCAGCGTTGCCATCTTTTACGAATCTTACTTGTAAGCTTTAACAAGATAACGAATATCTCGGTCAGTACGTGACTTATCGACCTCACATAACCACGGTACTATTCTTCATGCTCTACGGCCTTGCATTATAGGTTTTAAACCACACAGCACTAGTGACCTATTCTGAGTTATTGTACCTTTTCCAAACTCAACTTTTCTCTTCCGTTGATGGGGGCCGCGGTGGCTCAGTGGTAGAGCGTTCATCTCTGGTGCTTGGGGTTCCGGGTTCGATCCCAGCCCCCGCCAAGTGAACTTTTTGGTGGACAAACACCGTGCGCGTGGGTTTTCTCGGGGTTCTCCAGTTTCCTCCCACTTTCTTCATTCCACCATTTCATTCATTTCTCATAATCATCGTCTCCTTTAGCCTAACAGGCACAACCATGGATGTAAAACTCAAAGATTTCATTTCATTTTCTTCCGTTGATGGCAACACTGTTCCGCGAACCCTTCTAGATCTAGAGTCAGAGTAAATAGTTCTTATTACTATTTAATTTAAGGTGTACAAAACGTTAATACCTCACTTCCTATATGCGCTAACTGTGCATATAGCACACGCATGCTTGCATTCAGCACTTGTTTCACGTTATTTCTCGAAAAGTTTGCAACACTGATATACGTTTACCATCTCTTTTGTATTTATTTTCATTGTTGCTTTCAATGATGATATCCAATTTAGGTCATTCAATTAAAAAAAAAACATAAGTTTCTCTTGGGTTGGCAACACTGTTCATCCGGTGATGATGTTAATACACGGACAGATGTCATCCTTTCTCTAGTTGCCTCATGCAAAGTTTCATTTGTCTGTCTCTTTTAGTTTCTCTGTTATCACGGTTGGAAATTCTAAATTATAAGGTGGAAACGTAAATTTCATGACTGTCGTCAAGTCGGCACGGGTTAACGTTCTCGTAGAGAGCTAATATTTCACTAATGCGTGTTTAGGGTCACATAGAATATATTTGGGGGGAGTGCGTTTCGCAACACGAAATTACCCAAAATAAGGGAAACCCTACTATATATGATAAAAAATGACCGATATTAGTGTCGAATTCATAGTGAATCGGGGTCGCTCTGAGATGAACAGTGACACTACCGATGCCGTTGAAATCCAAATTCAGCCTCACAACTTGGGGGAGAAGAAGGAGATATATAAAACTTATCGAAAATGACCGATATCAAAGAGCGCTTCAGTAATAGTAAAAGGTGACTGAATAACGGAACATATTACTATTTTTTTCTTATTTTAACTCAGTGAAGCGGGTAATTGACGCTAATCTAATAATAAATATTGTTTCAATGTTATATTACACTCTTCGTGGACTTTTCGTGACGCGAAAGGATTCCGATAACTTCCGGATGAAATTAAGAAAAAAAATCAGGGCATAAGGTTTTACATACATTTAAAACAAACGAGACGAGACAAAAGTGCTTTCCGAGAATCGAGATGAGACTTCTACAAAATTTAAGAGACGAAACGAAAAAATCTTACATTTCCTCTCATGGGTAATACTAATTTAGATGTTAATCTAAAACGCACACAATGTTATCCTACCGGTTGTTCACATAAGACCAGGAGACTTTAGTTTCCAGAATCGTTTGCAAGTGTCAGGAGTTTCGCAGATCAAAGGAGTCATAAATGTACACGGTGAATATCTCTTTCAAAAAATTATTCTCGGGGCCCCTGATGTAATATTAGAATCCTTTATATATCAAAAGCAAAATAATATATCTTCTTTTTTTTTAAAAAAACGACCTTACAAAGATACAATATGGGTACCCTTGTGACACGGCAGATATCTAGTTGATAGTCAATTTCCTCCATACTCGAATCAAATATCTCTTGTAACGACAGCAAAGGCTTTTGTGATCCGCTCTCGCAACTCCGTGAGATCTCAAGGCAGTGATAGGACAAAGACACGGTCTTTGACAAAACCCATAAAATGAAATCGCATGATGTCATTCTGGAGATCTCGGTGGCCATCTCAACAACGCTTAATCATCAAGACCAATGCGACTTATCCAATGTTGTGGGAAATGTTTGATTAGACAGTTTCTCACGTCATTGTGGAAGTGGGATGGAGGTCCATTCTGTTGGAAAACGGAATGTCGGAAGTCCTCTTCAAGTTGTGGTAGCAACCTCATCTAAAACTAGAGATGCAAGGGCTCGAAAAAAAAAACCGACTGTTTTGGGGAAAAAAACCCTCGGTTTTTTCTGCTTCCCTTTTTTGCTTGGGAAATTTTGGGCTTTTTTCAAAATTCTGCTTTAAATTGATAGAGTAGACTTTGTTTCGCTTCTCTATAACACAAAAACTCATTTAATTAGTGGTTGATGCCGATAATAATATAAAACCTCGAAAATAAACCATGAATTTTGAAAGGATATTTCAAACAATTTAAATTTTAACATATTTGCATTATGAATTCCAAAGGATTAACCAATGTATATAATAAGAATTTTTTAATCTCTTATATACAAAAGTAAGCAGGGTTGGCTAGAACCATGATTGTTTTTGAAAAAGCCAAAAACCCTTTTTTGGGGGAGGGGTTAAACCAGGTTTCTTTAAACCGGGTTTTTGGGTTTAAGTATTTTGCTGTATGTATTTATATTATATATTGACAGAAAGAAGTTTGTTTCGCCTTGGTGTTATTATGCAACAACAGGGTTATGCTGGAAGGGGTCACATAAGCTTAAAGAAATCCGGTCAGTAAATTTCTTAAATTGGGAAACTTCCGCCTTAGCCATCGGGAAAATCCCGCCATTATTTTAAATGCAAAATAATAATGGAAAAATCCTGTCATTGCTTTGCATGTAAAATTTAAGGTCAATGTATCATAATCAGTACGCTAAAACTGAGGTATTAAATTACAAATTTAGTATGTAGATATCATTGAAAGTCCAATCCAAGCTAATGTTAGAAGCTACGTAGGCAGTCGATAAATTTTGCCAATTTCTATCAATATATTTAAACAACCATGGCTCCTTTATAAAACAGCAGGCATTCAGGCAAGCAGAAATATACAATTTGGTTTCGTTTCGTATATTTAGGCTTAACATCCTTACGTAATACCGAGGTTATCAAGGAGAAGACTTGAGCTTAAAGTGACATCCGAACCGGTACTTGGTTTGTTCGACCAAGAATTGAACATAAGACATAATTTGATTAAAAGGCGAAAAGGAGATAAAACTAATGCAGATAGTTTGATATTTGGAAATGTCCCCATAAAGTTCACACAATTCACATTTTTCGTTCTTTTTTTTTTTTTGGTTTGGACCATTTTTTTAAAAACCAACTGGTGTAAACCAGCCAATCCTGAAAGTAAATACTTCTTTTTTTTTTAAATAACACAAATATCTAACAAAATTGTATGTAGTATTTTTACTTCAAAATGTTCCACACTTTTTTTTTGAAACAAAATAAAATTAAAATAAAACACAAGAGAAATACTTACATTTATATGCTACGCTTAAAGGTCGCATATCTAGAGCTTTGTTTTGGGTGGTTTTGTATATTCTTGAAATTCTACAGTCAAGTTTTATATAACGACCATCATGGTTTACTCAATCCTCAAGGTTTCTGAATTTTTAACAAGAGGAATTCAACATATGCAGGGTATGAGGCAAGAACATGGTAACCCACAATTTTACTATTTTAAGAAATTAGAGGTTTTCTGGTGCACAATTCATTTTCAAAGTCGGAAAGATGATTTTTCACGTAAGACTATACATGAAGGATTAAACGAAGCGGTATGCGTTGCTCTCTATCTGGTGCTGCATAACTCAGCATTGTTGGTTACCATGTTCTTACCTCACACCCTTCATATCTTTACGGAACCCCCACCTCCCGAAAAAAAACTACAGAATATATTTAAGTTAAGCCAAACACAACTGCACAACAAACATGACTGACTGAACGAAATATCTATTAGTTATGCCTTTACTCACAAACTTTAAGCTTCCCTCAAATAAAAATTAGGACTTTTTAGAAAAACTAAATATTAGAAAGAAAAACCTTTCCTAAAATACGGTACTTTCCTAAATCCGCCACTGATTCTCAGTGTAAAATGATCTTCAAGGTTGTATTCGGAAAATTATTCCTAAATCATTGCACAGCTACAGTATAACAGAAATGTGGAAGTATGGTTGGACGAATATATTGAAAAACGTACGCTTTGACGGATATATAGAAAAACATAAGTTTAACTTTTACGCTAGAAGCTAGATTACTAAGCTCTTAGAAATGAAACACGGATGACACACTGAAATGATCCAGAAAAAAAAAAAATGTTGATAACTCAAAAGTTAAAATAAAGTTAAATAACCTCTAAAATTGCCCTCAAATACTACATTCTTTCTGTTTGCTTTAATTCGTAAAACGTGCTCCATCCATCTTGATGGTGAATTCCAGAGCGAAATATGGCATTTAGGTCATGGAAATCTTATCTAACTATAAAGAATACCATAAAAAAGCTATGTAGATAGAAAAATCATGAAAATGAAAAAAGGCAAATTTCCAAAATTCTCGTTTTTTCCCCAAAAAAGCCGGCTTTTTATGTTAAAGAACCATCAATTCAATAAAGCCGGCTTTTTTGCATCTCTATCTAAAACACGTCAAGATGCGAGTGTCCCGTTACAGTTCTTTCTATAAGACAAAAGGTTCTTAAAGCTTCGTTCTGCACATAGCAGCAAAGACATTCAACTTTGGAAAAAATCTCTGATTTGCCGAGGATATTCTGAACCTCAGATTCGAACATTACGCCTGTTGACATTGAAGGTCGCCTCATCACTAGAGATGCAAGGGCTCGGAAAAAAACCGGCTTTTTTGGAAAAAAACTCGGTTTTTTCTGCTTTGCTTTTTTGCTTGGGAAATTTTGGGTTTTTTTCAAAATTCTGCTTTAAATCGATAAAGCAGACTTTGTTTCGCTTCTCTATAACACAGAAAGTCATTTAATTAGTGGTTGATGCCGATAATAATATAAAACCTCGAAAGTAAACCATGACTTTCGAAAAGATATTTTAAACAATTTTATTAATACTTCAACATTTTTACATTATGAATTCCAAAGGATTAACCAATGTATATAATAAATACATTTTAACCTCCTATATACAAAAGTAAGCAGAGTTGGCAAGAACTATGGTTGTTTCTGAAAATGCCAAAAACCCGTTTTGGGGGGGCAGTTTAAACCAGGCTTTTTTGGGGTTTAAACCAGCCTTTTTGATTTAGATATTTTGCTTTGTGTATTTGTATTACATATTCACAGAAATAAGTTTGTTTCGCCTTGGTGTTATTATTCAACAACGGGGTTATGCTGGAAGAGGTCCCATAAGCTTAAACAAGTCCGGTCAGTAAATTTCTTAAATTGAGAAACTCCCGTCCTAGCCATCGGGAAAATCCCGTCATTCTTTTAAATGTAAAACAATAACGGGAAAATCCTGTAAAATTTAATTTGCATGTAAAATTTAAAGGTCAACGTATTATAATCAGTACGCTAAAACTGAGTGACACACAATCATAGTCAACGTCTTCCGAATAAAATCAGAAAAATAAACACTGCTGAACAAGACTGCACTTATTTAATATAAAAACACATTTACACGTGACGTTTCGATCTTCTATCCAAGATCCTCATCAGACGTGAGTGTACGTCTGATGAGGATCTTGGATAGAAGATCGAAACGTCACGTGTAAATGTGTTTTTATATTAAATAAGTGCAGTCTTGTTCAGCAGTGTGTTAATGTTTCTAAAACTGAGGTATTAAATTACAAATGTAGTATGTAGGTATCATTGAAAGTCCAATCCAAGCTAATGTTGGAAGCTAAGTAGACAATCGATAAATTTTACCAATTTTAATCAATATATTTAAGCAACCTTCGCTTCTTTATAAAACAACAGGCATGCAGAAATATATAATTTGGTTTCGTTTTGTATGTTTAGGCTTAACATCCTTACGTAATACCGAGGTTATCAAGGAGAAGACTTTCGCTTAAAGTGACATCTGAAAGAGTACTTGGTTTACACATGAAAGAAGGGTTGTGGTTCGACCAACAATTGAACATGGGACACCTTTAAAAGGTGAAAAGGAAATAAGACTAATGCAGATGGTTTGGCATGTGAAACGTCACTATGAAGTTCACACGATTCGCATTTTTGTTCTTTTATTTTTTTTAGTTTAAACCAGTTATTTTTTAAAAAAAAAACAGCTGGTGTAAACGAGCCAACCCTAAGAATAAAAACTTCTTTCAAAAAATACACAAATAACTAGCAAAATTGTATGTAGTATTTTTACTTCAAAATATTCCATACCCTCTTTTTGAAACAAAATAAAATTAAAATAAAACATAAGAGAAATACTTAGATTTGTATGATACAATTAAAGGCTGCACATGGTTCTGTATATTCTTGAAATTCTACAGTCAAGTTTTTTATAACCACCATCAAGGGCGCCCATCAGGGGGGTTAAGGGGGCGCTTGCCCCCCCTAGAGGAAAATGTACTTCAGAATATTGAAAATCCAATAGGATTTTTACATTAGTTACAGCAAAATTTGAAACTATTTTTGAAACGTCGCTTATACTTCCTCTTCTTGGAAACCATAACATGGGCGCCCTTGACCACCATCACGGTTTACTCAGTCCTCAAGTTTTCTGAATTTTTAACAAGAGGGATTCAACATATCATTACCGAACAAAAAAAAAAAAAAAAAAAAAAAAAAGACTACGGAATATATTTAAGTTAAGCTAAATACAACTGCACAACAAACGTGACTGAGTGGTTGGCTTTTGCGCTTCTATCGGGAAGTCCGGGATTCAACCCAGCATTCGACCATTCTGACAAAGCCTTCCTTCATTCCATCTGAGAATGTAGAAATAGTGCGTGTACTGGCCGACTAGGAGTGTAGGAGTTGGCCGACTTCCTTTCTTATTGTTTTTAAATCGTTATTATTACTAATTACCAGCAGTGACGGTTTTGCGAAGGTTAGAGGATCGGTCTTTCGGACTGAAGCCTGTTCTCCAAAGTTGTGGAATGTCTAAAACGAACGAAATATCTATTAGTTATGCCTTTACTCATAAACTTTAAGCTCCCGTCAAATAAAAATTACGAATGTTTAGAAAAACTAAACATTAGTAGTAAGAAAACCCCTCCCAAAACACTTTTTTAAATTCGCCACTGATTCTCAGTATAAAATGATCTTCAAGGTTGTATCCGGAAGATTATTGCTAAACATATAAACGAAACGAAATATTAGTTATGCCTGTACTCATAAACTTCAAGCACCTCCCAAATAAAATTAGGACTTTTTAGAAAACGAAACAATCAGAGAAACCCCTCCCAAAGTACTTTTCTAAATCCGCTATTGATTATTTGTATAAATTGGTATTCAAGGTTGTATCTGGAAAATTATTGCTAAATCATTGCACAACTACAGTATAACAGAAATGTGCAAATACGGTTTGACGGACATATTGAAAAACGTATGCTTTGACGGATATATAGAAAAACGTAAGTTTAAGTTTCCTGCTACAAGCTGGAGTACTAAGCTCTTAGAAATGAAACACGGATGACAAACTAAAATGATCTAGAGAAGGAAAAAAATGTCGATAACTCAAAAGTTAAAATAAAGTTAAATAACCTGTAAAATTGTCCTCAAATATTACATTCTTCATGTTAGCTTTAATTCGTAAAATATGTGCTCCATCCATCTTGATGGTGAATTACAGAGCTAAATATGGCATTCAGGTCGTGGAAATCTTATCTAACTATAGAATATACTATAAGAAAGCTAAGTAGTCGTATTGGGATATGTAACCTTCGTGTGTGGCCCTAGAACAATGGATTGCAGACAATTACCTATTGTATTCGTAATAGTGAAGCACCAGCGGGGCGCCGGGAGACAATGGGTAGTGAGTATAGTTGTATAGAAATACACTATTGTTGAAATGACATATGATGACAGGTAATGGTTGTTGTACTATTGTATGTATAGTAGTGACACAAAAGAGAATAATAAAAGATGTCAAAGTTGAAAAGATAAATGATTTTAAAAAACTTTGGAAAACTTGTTGAACAAAGGGTAGTTTGTTATAAAGAATAATAAAAGAGAAACCTGGCAGGTGTATGTATAAAATAATAAAAGAGAAACCTTGCAGCTGTATGCGTTAAAGAATAATAATTTAGGTGCTGAACAATAGCGGATTGTTATAAAAAGAGTTTTTAACCCGGCGGCGGCGGAAACGCGGACGCGGCACGGGAAGGCGCGGGGGCGCGAACGGAAAATACACGCGTGCGCGGGCGCGAGCGCGTGACGTCATTTGAAATTTTTATTTAAATATTGGTTTTAAAAAATAGGCATGTATAGTTTTGTTAGCGATGGAGAACCGTCAGTTTGTAGAAGACGTTGATGTGAAGCATAAGTTAGACGGTGAGAATGAATATCCAGATTCTCCAGATTGTACATTTGATGAAAATGAATTAGAAAGATATGAAAACGATAATATAAAAGTTTATGCAAGTGATAGTGAGGCGGGAATAGATAATGAAGTGTATGAATTTTCGCAAGATAACTCAGATTTTGAGGCGGAATCAAATGACGAAGTGGTATCAAATGTGGATACGCCGCCATGTTCACCTGATTTATCAGAATTAAGTTGGAACTGTGAATGTGGTGTTAACTATGTGGATGTGAATTGTGTAAGAGATTGCATATTGAAATGGAAACCAAATGACTATTTAATATGCTATGCATGTTATTGGCATGATACATGCGAATGGTCTCATGAATGTTTTTATTGTAATGACGACGTTTTAGACATTCGTGTTTGGTCTGTGTTAGTGAATCCGCGTGTACAGGAGGAATTATTTGACATTTATGCAGAAACACATACAGTTATTACACCATTAACAAGAGATTATTTTAATATTACATTTGGTGAACTATCAGTGGATGTGAATGTACGAAAAGAACTTTTAAGTATTTTTCTTGAAAAAGACAGATCGAACGACTATAGTGAAGTGTGTTAAGAAAACGTACTGTACATAATGTATTTTGAAAATAATTTTTGTGTATCATGTAGTGAAGAACATATTAGTGAAGTTTGTGTTTTAAAAACTATAAGTGCATACTTACGCTTTAATAATAATATTTCTTGTGAACAATGTTTGATGCATCTTGAACATCAATGTTTATTTCATCATGATATTGGAACTTTTGCTGTAGGATATTTATCCAACGATATAACTCTTATTGATTTATTTGAAGTGTTTGAAGAACACCATAGTGAAATTTCAAGTATAAACTTTACACGCAAAGTGCGTGATTGTTTAAAGAACACCGAATTTGTTGGACAAATTATACCATTTTTCTTAGATCGTAAACATAAAATTTCACCATGTGTTAATGAATACATTATTGACATACAAGGTTTTAAGATTTCAAATAATGAATTTATTATACGTGAATTTTGTTTAACTGCGTGTGATGATACAGTAAATTTGCATTGTTTAATAAAATCACCAGTAGAATACAATGTACTTCCATTAGGTTGTCAAAAACAAATTGAATGGTTAACATTAAACTTACATGGATTAACTTGGAATGATAAATGCGGTTATACTGTATCACACATACGTAACCTTATATATCAACTTTGTAAACAAGATGCAACCTTTTATTGTAAAGGTGCAGAAAAAACACTTTGGATTAAAAATATTTTTGCACTAGCTAATGTTATTGATTTGGAAAGTAAACAGTGTCCACCATTAAACACAATGCAAGCAAACGTATTTAATGATTATTGTGCTTTTCATGAACAAAATATTAAACTTGATAAAAAATCAGGATGTGCATTTCGTAATGCACAACAGTTATGTTATTGGTGGAAGTTTCAACGTACTATAACATTAACTAATGCATTTGCAAAGTTGTAAAAAGGATATATGATATGTTCTTGTAAATAAAAATACAAGATTTTAAATTGTAAATAAAAAATTTTTATTAAACTAATCTACTTGTTTTTTCTTTTTCATTATATTGGATACATGATTGAATACAATTTTATCATTTTGTTTAAGATTATTTGTTTTGAACAAATTTAAACATTCGTTAAAGCTTTTCTTTCGTACAATATGATGCAGAAAGTACAACACAAATTGTCCACACAAGATTGAATTATCATCTTGATATGCGGAACTATTTGTAAAATATATTTTACAATTTTTATTTAAAAAAGTTTTTATTTCTTTTGGAAATGGTAATGCTAGGCTATCGAAATAGTATCCTCTTTGATTTTCATCAATGAATACACACACCCAATGTGTTCCACTTGAAGATGAATTGCTTAAATTTATAATAAGTCCAGCCGGTGGTTGCACAGTTTTTGGTATTCTATCAATAGGATAAATGCCATGTACATTTGCACCAGTAACTTTATCACGAAGTAACACTTTTATTAAATCATCCGTGTACATAACTTTTGTTTTTTAAATTCACATCACTTCACTTCACTTTACATCACTTTATACGCGTATATGTTGGAAGACCTAGTGGAGTATATGGAATATTTTCATAAAACGAAATAACATGTTTAAAATATTCATGACAGATTTTTTTATAACTTTTCCAATAACGATGAATGGTGCTAACGCATAAAAAATACTTTTGACAAACTTCATAGTATGATACCTTGTTATGAGCTCTTTGAATAATCAAGCACAAATATTACAATATACAATGTTTAACACACTTTGTACCAGTAGGACACATGTAATTCATATGCTTAGAAGTGAACAGTTATACTTCTTTTATTAAAATGATACTTTTAAAAAGTATTATCAGTATATATATTTCTATCTTTATCAATTTGAATTAAAGAATCAAACTGAGCGTAAACAATACATGTTATAGGCTCAGTTAAATTTTCAGAAAAGGAAACTTTAACATTTACAGGCGCATCACGCACAAGGTCCCAAGTGCAGTCATCTAATGTTGCTGTAGGTGATAGAATAAATGCATAAAGAGTATAGCCGTGTGGATATTCTTCAGGAGTAATAGTATGTGCATCATCTTTATAATATAAACCAGTACCGGAAAACAGAGAATGGTAACTTAGAAGGTACAAATTGTTTTTAAAATCGGGGGTGAGGGGACTGGGAGGAAAAGATTTTGATCCAACTTGTAGCTGCAGTTTGTTAACGTTAAAGTGTTGAAAATGAAATGGATTTAGTTCAGATTTTCCATTAAATGCCGAATTGGAAACAAACCCGATAACAACACCTTTAGGTACGTTACCCAGAAAAATATTATCAAGATTGTATGAATTAACGTTTGCAGGAATAGTATACGATCTTGTTTGTACTCTTGTAAGGGGATATTTTGCTGTTTCATGATTCATATTAGTATTGATTTCCATTGCCAAATGAGGTGCAACATCAATGCGACGTATATGTAGAGTAACATCTTCAAGTTTTACTTTATAAGAAGTATTTACAGGAGATAATAAACAAAAAGCATCTTTACTACGATGTAATTTTATACGAAGACCTACTTTATTTACAAGTGCTCTTGGTAATCCAGCAATATCTGTATACAGACGACCATACATTTCAAACGATTTACTATTTTTAATATAATTAGCACGTTGTTGAAAACCTACATTAGCATTACCTATGGTATCAAATTGTTTAGCGGTATCTTTATACCACATACCTAATTTCAAATGTGTATCAGAAGCATCACGGGAATAATTTAATAATGTTTCAAGGTACGCACGATAAGGATAAAATCCTGATGAAGAAGTAATTAATTTATCATTTAATGAAATGTCAATTTGACTAAATAACGAATGTAGAAAATTATTTGTTGGTGCTACAACATCAGTGTCAGCTAATGGTGTATCATCAGGTTTTGTAATTTTACAACGTACGTAAAGATAAAGATATGCAGTATGAATAAATTCTCCTGTTTCACCGGGAATAAAAAATTCAATAGGTCCATCAGAACTTAATGTTGAAATTGGACGGTATTCAGCATTAAAGCAAGATTCAATTGCAGTTTGTGTCATTGGAGTACTAAATAAATCGAAATCATTGGTACAACATTCAACACTGTTTGAATTAAGTAGTGCCATTATGAAAATATATCTGTAACACGACTTATTTTTCTTTTTACTTTTCTTTTGCTTTTGCTTTTGTTTGTACGCTTACGTTTAGTTGGAGGTCCAAACCGAACAATTGCCGGAGCTTTACGCTTGCGTGGCCGTCTCTTACCACTTCCAGTTAATAACTGACCAACTTTGTTAACAGCTTTTGTCTTTAATGTTTCACCAGCTTCTTTTACACGTGCACGAACAGATTCTTTAAATGGTTTATCTTCTAATACATCACCCGCTACTTGTATTCCCGTTTGTAATGCTTGTCGACCTAAAGTTTTTGCACCCTGTTTAAGAAATGGTAATGCAAAACGAAATAATCCTTGAAAGAAACTACCTATACCATGTCCCCGTTGATATACAGGTCCTGAAAAGTATGGGATACCATGTCCGTAATGCCGTCTAAATTTCATGTTTAAAATATAATTAATTAATTACTTTTTATTAGGAGAGCGCTTAAAATGAAGTGTAACACTTAGTGTCCCAGAACGAAATGGCAAATTTCGTCCTGCATGGTCTTTTAATAGTATTTCAATACTGTTAAATGAAAACTTTGCAAGTGGTAGATAATGAATATCTTGAAATGTTAATGTTTTTACTTTACCGTATTTTACATTTGATGTTGTTGCAATACGTAATAAAGGTGCTTTTGTATCACCTAAAAACTGATATTGTATGATATCAGTATAAATAAAAATTTGATGAGGATATCCAATATCAACATATGGTTGTTTAAATCCACGTTTATACAAAACAAGATCTTTATGTTGACGAAGTCCTAATTGCATTGCTAATGTTGCTGATAATAAGGCATATTCAACACGATCACTACAATCTACTTGTACAATATTTGATATAGAAAATTTTATATCTTTTGATATTTTATTTAATTCATCAATGATATGATGTGCAGAGTGATAATATCCACTTACAATTTTACCTTTTTGTGCTTCTTCATTTTTTATTTTATACCACATAACATTTTCTCCATCGTTAACATTATAACATGTTAAAGGAACATGTAGTTCACTTAATCCTACATGCCAATCGGTTTCTGATAATTGAATATTATTTTTTAGTTGATTAATAAAATGTGTTGGACTATTTGTAGGATATACATCAGTACTTGCGTTTGATACAAGTGTAATGTAAAAACTATCATCAATACTTTCAGAAATCATTTTCGTTTAAAGTGAAGTGTTAAGTTTGAAGTTCCAAATTCAAATGGCAATTTTAAACCGTGCTCATCTTTTAAGTTTACTTCAATCGTATTAAAATAAGATTTTACAACTTTAACATATTGTGGTGTGTGAAATAGAAAACATTTTACATCACCGTGCTCAATATTATAGGCACTAACTTTACGAAGTACTGGTCCAATATTTTCTTGTTGTTTTACAATATCAACACATACATTAAAAACGTTTGGTATATTATATTCTAAATTGCATGAAAATTTTGCACGTGTTACGGTTGGAACATCTTCATTAACTGGTTTTACAAAAACAGCATCTGTAAACTCTGTTGTATTTTCATTTATAAATCCAAGTAAATGTTGCAATCCGCGTGTCATTCCAATAACACAAAAATCTTTTAATTTTAAAGAATGTCTAATTCCAACTTGATTTTTATTTTTATAATATTTTAACATTCGTAATTCTTCAGGAATCATTTCTAAAATGGATGAAATAGAAGTATAGTATCCTGGTGTAATATCAACATGTACAATTTCAAGTTCATCATTAACGATGGTTTCAATTACAATTTTTTCATTTTTACCTACATTATAAAAACTAAAAGGAACATTAAGTTGTGTTAATGCAACATACCATTCTCCTTCACTTAAGTGAATAGGTTGTGCTAACTTTACTATAAATGAAGAAGTTGTATTATCAGTAAAAATTTCAGTACTAGCATTTGAAGGAAGAGTAACATAGAAATCATGTTCTATCATTGAACTCATTTTGAAGACTGAACAGAATTTGTTTTAATCCATGAATTCATACTTGATGGATATCCTAACCACTTTACATACATCATATCTTTTTTTCGTTTTAGTACTTTTTCAATTAAAAATGTTTTGTTTGAATTTACATTTACTTTTTGTAATTCTTCTGTGTAAAATATTCCTTTAATTTCCTCATCATTCCAATCTTTTAATTTATATGTAATAGGATTTGTCGGAATACATTTATCAACAATAAAAATTTCTTGTGACCATTTTGGTAAATATCCCTTTTCTAATTTATGTTTATATTTACTAACACGCACATAATCACCAGGGTGAAATTTACATGTTAATTTCTTTTTATTCGTTTTATCACCGTACAACGTATTTAAAACTTGATCAACATTAGAGTAATTTACATTTGACGGTGCCATTTTAATACTACTATGATACGAATGATTATAATTTTTTACAAATTGATCTAACACATCTATATAACGGTATGTATTTTTAGCCGTAAAATAACGATACAATTTTTCTTTTAATGTTCTTATAAAGCGTTCAGCTAATGCACATTTAATTTCTGAATGTACACTATAATGATTAATTTCGTATTCTTTAAATAAACGTTTTACATGCCGATTATAAAATTCTGTACCTAAATCCGTTTGTACATTAAACACAGGTAGTTTAAAATTTTTTAAAATTTTTTTGATTGCTTTTGCCATTTCAGGACCTGTTTTTGTTTTTAAGGGAACACAATACGCATACCGTGAAAAAATATCGATACAACATAATATATACTTATAATTTTTGTTATACTTTGCAATATTTTGCATATCTGCTAAATCCATTTGTAATGTTTCATTTGGTGCACTAACATAATATTGTTTACGTTCAAATACTTTACGTGCTGGTGCATGTAATGTATATGCATCTTGAGATGCTAACCAATTTTTAATTTTCTTTTTTGATAATTTTGTTTTTGTTTGTAATGTTTTAATACTTGATAAAGAAGCAGGATTTGTATAATCATAATATAATTTTGACAATTTTCCCATTTTTTATTTACATTTTATATTCTTTCCAATTTTTAAAAATATTTGTTACTAGTGTTGGACTTTGTGATTTTTTAACTTTGCTATGTGATTTCACTATAGGAGTAGAAATAAATTCACGTGGTACATTAAGATCATCCAATAAATTTTTAAACTCGTGAATGCCTATAGGATTTCTTGAATATTTTCGTGTACGAACAACATCATTTATTAAATCAATAATATTAGAACCTGGTATTATTTTTCCTTGAATACGTACTGTTCCTGATTGATCCCAATGAATTTTATCAGAACTTGTTAACTGTTTTAATAATAGATCTGTTTTCCTTCGTTGTGTTTTTGGTACTGATTGTAAAATGTCTGATACAAAGGGTAAAATAGAATTATTTTTTTCTTCTTCTTGAGATAATGATGATGATGATGTTTGAGGAACATCTTTTTCAATAATAGGTAATGTAATTGGATTTTGTGAAACTGATGAAGTATAATTTAAATATTGTTGTAATGCTTGCTGATACAATTTCCATTTTTCTTCAATACTAAGATTACGACGTTGTAAAATACTATTCATTTCTTCGTCTAAACGCGATTGATGTGAATCTATTGATTTTATATTTGCATGCATTTGTTGCATTGCATTTTCAGGCACTAATATCATTTTACGAAATTCCGACATACTTATCTTCCAAACAAACTACTTGCTACTGCACCAAGTAATGGTCCTAAGATTAATGGTAAAAATGCCCCACCTTTCTGCAATAAAATTTTCTTTTTCTTATTAAGTGCTGTACGCTGTGCAGATAAAGCACGCAAGATCTTTTTATGTCTACGTAAACGTTGCTTCTGACGCGAATTCAACGGAATGTTTCCTTTTATTGTGTTTTTAGCAACTTGTGAAATAGTACGTATTAAATCACCAGATGCATGTCGTATAATTTGTTTTCGCTTTGCGCTTTTGCATTTGCACAAAGCACGGAGAGTATCAAAGTGTTGTTTCACCTTCAACATCTTGAACTAAACTAAACGTAAACGACTGAATTACTGTCTTTTACATTTGCATATACATGCAGTGTTTCATTAGGAAAAATATTTGTACGTAATCGTAATGCATCATTTGTTTTTTGAGTCAAGTCAAATAACAAATAAGTGTGAGGTTCACGTGTTACATCTTCGAACACATTCACAACTTGTTTACTATATCGTGGCATAATTTGTCTTGCTAAATATTGTATTTGTAATTTATCACGAGGATTTTTAAATACTATAATATAATGTGCATTTAAACTTATATCACGAGCATGTTTTCCTTTTGGAAATAAATTTTGAACAATAAATATTACTGTTAATTTTTTATGATGTGCATATTTTGTAAATAAGTTTGCAACATCACCATTGGTTTCAGACATTAAGTCATCTAATATTAATAATGAATTTTCTTGTATTTCAAAATTATTCATATCTGGAATTCCTTCTATAAATCGAATTTCTGAACTTGCATCTAAATTTGGTATGACTGCACCATAACACCAAACAATTTCATTAAATTTCATAGTAAACATATGATCACGTTCATTTAATAATCGATTTACAAAACATGTTTTACCGGCACGTGAAGGACCAGCAATTAAAATGGTTGATGGATGTTGAAACTTTAACATCTTGTATTAAACTGAATGCATACAATAGATACTTTACTTTATATACACTCACTCACACAATTAACAACATAAATTAAAAATAAATTAAAAAATAAGTTAAACAATAAATATTAAAGCTTGAAATGACTAGAATATGAATGAATGACTAGAATAAATGAATGACTAGAATGAAATGTATACTTTGGTTTACAATTTATAAGTTTGCACAGCAAACGATGGAATAAATAAATAAATAAAATAGTGATACTCTAATGTTAATAAATAAATAAATAAATAAATAAATAAAAACAATCACTTATAAGCCAAGCTAAAATTATTATTGTACATATCCATGAGGTAAACTTTTTGTCTTTGGTATTGGTTCGTCACTTTGTGTATCGTCAATACGTTTACGTTTTTTGTTTACCTCTTGGTGTGTTTTTGTCTCTTTACGTGAAAAGATAGTGAAGCCCTGTTTCCGCACAATACTATTTGGATTTTCTATAATTGTACAATTAATATTTCCTGTCACTAATCCATAGAAACTCTCAAAGTTTATTCTTTGAGAGGTCCTATCATTTAGTGTAATTCCCCGAATTTTGAAAATATTCCGAAATTCCCCTGCGGCATTTTTAAGCCGCATACTATAATTTTTTGGCCCTAATCCTATAAATGTTACAAACTCCCACCCTTCTTCAATTTCATTAGTGAGATCACCCAAATAGCTTCCAAGCTTTAACGGAGGTTCCCTATCTTTTTTACACGTAAACATAATACTGTCTGTGTCACAATAAATTACGTCTTTAGGTCCTACAGTCACAAGTAAATCATATAATTGTAGCCTGGCCCATGAAGTAATAAAACCGGCAAGGACAACATTGGAAAATTGCAGAGGTACATTTTCGGTTTCCAAGTCTTTATATGTTAGAATAAGATGTTCATCACCAACTGGAATAACACTATGAACCTCATATCTCGGTGTAGCAAGGTACCTATGGAACTCTGCCCCACTATCAATAATTACACACTGTGTCATATCTGTGCGCTGTCCCCATTTTCCGTATAAGGAATTGAGGTACAACTTCGCGCATTGTCTAAGTCCAGGGTTCGTCCTAATATTATCTTTATTTAATTTTATGCCTTCGTGAGCATAGTAATCGTCAATATACTTATTTTTGTCTTCTTCAGTTTTACACCAAGCAGGATAGCCTGAAGCTTCCTGCTTCATCTGAAGAAACGTATTCACATAGTCCCGGAATAAACTAGGTGAATTCCGATCTTCAGAACCCATGAGTTCGAATTCCCATATTTCATAAATTTTGACGATTTTATATCCGTTTTCAAGAGCACGGTGAAGCTCTGGTGTACAAAAAGTTCCAGTTAATGCGCGTTCAGTATCACTATGTGTGCAATTATCAATAGTTTCTCCTTCCATACATAGCCTACAAAGTCCAAATATTAATCGGCTTTGTGCTACATACGGCAAGATGGGAAAAAAGAGTTGTTTAGGAGCCAATACAGTACATTTTACAATCCCATGAATTTTTCCCACATCTGGGAAAACCGGCCCCTTATGCATCTTAGGTGCCCCCACCGGAAGAGGTTTCCTTGCCATGACGTAGGGGTATAACGATGTAATATCATAATAAAGAATGGATTCATCGTCCGCACAATTCACATAAGAACGAAATACTTCAGTACGGCCTCCGTTGTAGCAACTCTTAGGAATAAGAAAGTCGGCAGTAGTATCACAATGTTCTTTAAGGAACTTTTGTAAATCTACATCTGTGCGTACTTTATTATCCCAAGAGCACTCCCATATTTCATACAAATTCATTTTCAGAATTTCTGTGAAATATTTTCGACGGATTTCCGTATGTTCGTACCTTTTTTCAAATGTGTTGTACGGACCATGTGCATTGTCTATTATGGCATTACGGTTATTTGGAAAACACGTTTTACAGGCATGCCAGTAACATCCCATAAATTCGAACACGGCATTAAGCTCTGCATTGTATCCGTCAACATTATACCTTCCAAAAGATTGTTCTCCGTTTCGTCCAGCATGCTGGATTTCTATACCCAATTGGTGTTCCATATACTTTAGCCATTTCATTGATTTTTCACTGGTTTTTGTTTTATAATGGTACCCCAAAGGTGGTATAACAGAAATACTTTCTTCTGGAAGATATGATGTACGATATGTTTGCATGGCTAAACTTGCAATCGTAGACGATACTAGAAAACATTGTAATCCACCCGTTTTCTCTTCTATAATATTACTAAATTTAATAACAGCTTCTGTGAGAATTCTCACATCATTTTCACAATACTCCAGCATTTCCTTTTGCAAATTAAATTGCTCTCCCAATTGCACCCGTTCTTGGTGCCATCCCTCCAACCGCTTTCTTTCTTCACCAGTTCGCGATTCAGGATCATAGTACTCTATTCCGGGATATGGTCCTACATAATTTTGGTTCTCTACTGTGTTAAACAAGTATGGGAAATCTCCCTTCTTTAAATTTTCTGAAAGGCCTAACGTTTTAGGTAATTTTGATAATTTTACACCAAGAAACAAATAACTATCTCTAAAAATGATTTTATTATGAATAGAAATACTAAAAATCTTTTGACCCTGAATTAAAGTTTTTGGAATGATATGCTGGGACTCAATGATAGATCTCAAACAGAAAATGTTATCAAATCGGCTACCATTATGACTTATGACACATACTTTACTAAATAGGGGTCTATTTAATAAAATATGTGTAATAAATTCATCAATGGTTTTAAAAGAAAACGAGCGGTTACCGTTTTCATCACCGCATGTACTGCAGGCTTCATCAATGCCGTTATTCATACATTTATGACATACATGTCTAACGCATACCAAGCAAACAACGTGTTCCCGCTCCCCACGCTCATTTTCCGGTTTGAGCATGGTTTCTACGTCAAAGACAATATAAAGAAACCTCTTAATATGAGTAGGTTTTACTTTCTTCACATAACATGAGTGACCTTCCTGTACATGTTCACGACACGTACTGCAAAAGTATTCACCACATGTATGATCAGATTTACGTCTTCTTAAATCATAGAGTGCATTACAGTTGATGCAAACTTTCACATATTCACACACATTCTTGCCAATTTTATTACCTTTTAAGTGATTGTCGAAACATTCACCCCTAGTAAAATATCTATTGCATGCATTGCATTTCATTTTATACATCGTAACATCAAGTTTATGCATATGTTCGCAAGATGAACACATTAACTCACACTTATGAAAACGATTCAAACCATTAAAACCCTTTAAACAATGCAAGCAGTACTTTTCTTTTCTTAAAAATGACGTTATAGTACGAATAGGACGAAAATGTCCAATACTTCCCCTTTCATTGTAATAAATATAGATTGGTTTTGCATTTTGTAACTCTGGTCTTTGTACTTCTGTTTCCGGATAACGTACTCTAAATTCACGTTTGCTTTCGGGTACTTTTTCATAAATAATAATTTGATAGTTTGGAGTTAAATGTTTCTGAAACAATTCTACGTCATTCAAATCGCAACCATCTTTAACGCTAACACCTGCCTCAGTACAAAGCTTAATAGCTCTACCTTTTAATGTATCTCGAGTTGGATCTGTTAAATGAGTCAAATTTCCACGTGTTTCGGTATGCTTTGCTATACCCCAAGCAATACTTTTAGGTAAGCAAAGTTTGTCATTATCGGTTCCCGGAAGCTCAACCAAATGTTGTACTAAAAATTCATTTAACGGCAAATATTTGTTTAGTGTGGAATTATTATCTCGTGTTCTTCCAGCACCAAACATGGAATTTACTATATGAAATCGAAAGAGGACATGATTACCTAAAAGGAAGTCTTCATTACTATTTAACACTCTAGTAATGGAAGCTAAAACGGACTTAGCAGAAATATCTTTGCGGCGTCTCCATGGAACATACACTGCTTTCTTATCCTTACTATTGGAGGAATCAATGTACATTCCAACAAAATCATTAGGTCTCGCATTGTTCAATACATTATCCAATGCGAAGTTCATTAGGTTTTCAATATAGGCCGCAGGATTTCTAATTTCTTCATTTCCCATTGGCCTTACCGCAATTTCATGTCCCACCAAGTTAAACTTAGTGAAACTTTTTCTGCTTTCATGTACTACTTCGAAATTACCTTCCCCTGTATTTTGAACATCTGTATGTCCGCTACGTTCACTTGGAGGAACGTAACCGGAAGTACTTGGTTGTGGAGAGCCCATTCCGTAACCACGAGTATCCCGTGAACATTGTACACTTGATACCTGTACTTCATTATTTACAACATCCACAGGATTTTGTCCGTTTTCACATAACTCGTTTAATAAAGCCTCCACATAATCAGATGTTCCAAACTCATCGGAATTTACTAAAACTGCGGAATTTTGATTTGATTGTGTACCATCTGCTGCTTCATTTTGTATTTGTTCATTAATAATTTCATCAATTAAATTAAAATCTTCTTCTTGAAGTATGTTTTCCAAGGGTTGACTTTCTTGGTGGACCGAGGTTACGGAATTTTCAACAGATGGCGACACATTATTATGAAGCGAAATAAAACGCGATCCATAATTACAAAATTCGGCTACCTCTGCTGCATTCATCCTATCACCTTGTGAGCAATTAAAATAATTAAAATGAATGAATTTATCATATGCCCACTGGTACATGATTTGCTCACGGAAAAATCCGTGTGCAAATAACTCAACAATGTCTGCACTAGACATTGCATATTGCAATATAAGTGCTTGATTATCATGATAAAAATTAAAAAGAGCTGATAACAAGGTATCATACCTTTCACTGCCACGAAATCCCTGGCGTTGCTTATCCATAATACGCCACCAGGTCTCCAACACGCGCTCCTTCGTGTTCAGGCCTTCTATGACACCAGCCAGGTAAATTTCGTCAATTTCGTTAAACTCGTTTACGTATGATGCACCAAGAAATTCCATCTGTAAAATATAAAAACAAAAATTAGTATACATTAAAATAAATACATCAATATATAAAAATATAGTGTTATTCAGTTAACAATATTATTTAGTTTGCTTCTAAGAAGCTCTACTTATTTCTTCAGTTCTGCAAGAACTTCGTTGTTAAAATAGAGTGTGATCATTATTAAAATTCTACAAGAACTTCGTTGTTAAAATAGAGTGTGATCATCATTAAAATTCTGCAAAAAGTTCGTTCTTAAAATGCAGTGTAAACATTTTTAAAATTCTGCAAGAACTTTGTTCATAAAATAAAGTGTGAATCTATTAAGAAACATGTTTTGCACAATGGTAAAACAAATTTCGTTTGTTTTAAATAAAATATTATTGTAAATATTTATCACATTACAATTTTTAAAAATAATACTTTATATACAAATATTTAATCAAAGTATAAAAAACATAATCATTCAAATATGTATAGTATGTAAATATACTTACGATGATCTTCTATGTAAATCTGTTGTGTATTCTAAAGTTGAGATAAAATCAGGATTTCTTCCTTACTTCCTTTCTTCTTCTTTTGTTTTTTCTTCTTATCTTGTTTTGAATTTCAACAACTGCAACAATACAGTTAATATTACTACTCTTTTGTAAATATAATATTTTAATATTTCTTTTATTATATGTTTCTATGAATTTATTCACTAACTAAGTAAATATTGTGTTGAAGGTACGGTTACCAGCATACATATGATAATATTTCCTTTGCAGCGGGGGTATATATACACAATGCCTAACAAAAAAAAAACAATAAAACCAGTTTAAACCTGTTTAAACACCTGCAGCAAAGCAAACAAAAGAAATTCCTAGCACTACTAACAAAGGAATTTTTTAAACCCAGTAACATAAGGTACAAATTACATCATATTGTGTAATATTACTGTTACTAAATTTAAAATATGTTAAAGCACCTGTGTACGAAACTACAAAACCAAATGCTTTTGGGTACGAGATTACAAACCAAATGCTTTTGGGTACGAGACTACAAACTGTGTTGTAGCCTATACAGGTAATAGTGTTATACTCCATGTTAATATTATAATTATTATTTTTAACGGTAATTAAATTATAATTCATGCATAGTATACGTATACTAAACGTGTACGGTAAATCATAATACATTTTTATGTTTATGTTTGGAACCGTTTGTGCAATACATGTATAATCATGTACACAAATTGTAAATAAACTCTTAGGATTATGTTCGGCAATGTTCGGGAAACTTCGGTTAAGTTCGAAACCATTTGTGTGGTACATTAACCAATATGTATAAAATTGTAGATACATTTTTTGTTTGTTCGGCAATGTTCGGAAAAGTTCGGTTAAGTTCGTGTTAACTTGTTTAAATTTTTAATTATTACTGTTTTTAAAAATAATGTATACTAAATTAATGCACATTAAAATCCATCCGCCATATTTGTTTCTTCAAACAACGACACCTGTACCATAACATTCACATTAGTGTGTATAAAACTGTGCGTGTGTGTACATGTGCCATAGCAAGTTACCGAGTGTTGTTTGTTTTTATAACCGGCAATACTCCGCACAGTTTCCGGGCGGTAATATTTTACGCGTCCCGCGTCGCAAAAACTTTTTTCGGCCGCATATACCGCGCGGCGCGTACCGGTCGCGGTAAAAAACGCGCGGCGCGTACCGGTCGCGGTAAAAAACGCGCAAAAATGGTATTTATTTTAGTAATATTATTCATTTTACCTATTCATATAAAAATATACCCTTTAATAAACATATTTCCAAAGTTTGAAAAAAATCGACGCCATATTGTTTATGCAAATTCATTAAATTTTTATTTTCAAGTTACATTGTTCTAATCTGTATAGTCGTGTTCCTTAGGTCCTAACGATTAAGAAAATATCTTTCTTTTCTTTCTACGACCAATAGTTTGGCCAAAAAAGCGAAAAAATAAAAACTATACTTTTGAAACACACTGTATATAAATTTCAAAAAAATAAAAATTGTTCAAATGTATCATGTATGGTGTCTTTCTATATAGATTTTGACCTGATAAATCGATTTCTGTTGTCCATTTTCACCTACGATGAACCGTTTAGGATTTATGACCATTTAAAATTATTTTCAAGTTACAATGTTCTAAGCTATATAGTCGTGTTCCTTAGGTCCTAACGATTAAGAAAATATCTTTCTTTTCTTTCTACGACCAATAGTTTGGCCAAAAAAAGCGAAAAAATAAAAAACTATACTTTTGAAACACACTGTATATAAATTTCAAAAAAATAAAAATTGTTCAAATGTATCATGTA
Source organism: Thermobia domestica (assembly GCF_964235325.1). Taxonomy (NCBI): domain Eukaryota; kingdom Metazoa; phylum Arthropoda; class Insecta; order Zygentoma; family Lepismatidae; genus Thermobia; species Thermobia domestica. The sequence continues at coordinate 205,079,888 of NC_137463.1, read as the reverse complement.
GGGTGTCTTTCTATATAGATTTTGACCTGATAAATCGATTTCTGTTGTCCATTTTCACCTACGATGAACCGTTTAGGATTTATGACCATTTAAAATTATTTTCAAGTTACAATGTTCTAAGCTATATAGTCATGTTCCTTAGGTCCTAACAATTAAGAAAATATCTTTCTTTTCTTTCTACGACCAATAGTTTGGCCAAAAAAGCGAAAAAATAAAAAACTGTACTTTTGAAACACACTGTATATAAATTTCAAAAAAATAAAAATTGTTCAAATGTATCATGTAGGGTGTCTTTCTATATAGATTTTGACCTGATAAATCGATTTCTGTTGTCCATTTTCACCTACGATGAACCGTTTAGGATTTATGACCATTTAAAATTATTTTCAAGTTACAATGTTCTAAGCTATATAGTCATGTTCCTTGGGTCCTAACGATTAAGAAAATATCTTTCTTTTCTTTCTACGACCAATAGTTTGGCCAAAAAAAGCGAAAAAATAAAAAACTATACTTTTGGAACACACTGTATATAAATTTCAAAAAAATAAAAATTGTTCAAATGTATCATGTAGGGTGTCTTTCTATATAGATTTTGACCTGATAAATCGATTTCTGGTGTCCATTTTCACCTACGATGAACCGTTTAGGAGCCACGCACATTTAAAATTATTTTCAAGTTACATTGTTTTAATCTGTATACTAGTGTTCGTTAGGTCCTAACATTCAAGAAAATACCTTTCTTTTGTTTCTACAACCAATAGTTGGCCGTCAAAAGCAAAAAATGTAATGTTAGAACCCTACATGTCCACCCACCACTGTTGGCCCCCCACAAAAAATTGTTTAATTTTATCATGTAAGGTGTCTTTCTATATAAATTTCGACCTGACAAATCGATTTCTGTAGTCCATTTTATCGTACAATCAATCGTTTAGGAGCTATGCCCATTTAAAGTTATTATACGGAAAAAAATCTTAGTCTTTATGCATCAACGCCACCTATATACAAACACGTGTCAGTACCATTCATGCTTTTGTGCGGTTAGCATCACATCGTATGGGTCTCGTCTTATTTAAACAACCGGGAATGCCTTATACGTTTACCGACGAAATCATTTTGTCGTTTCCCTCCATATATTAGTGCTTCGTATGTGCTTCAAACATCAAACAAAACAGTTTATCCTAGGTAAGTATCATCATTTTAACATTTCTATACTTTACATGTGTTTTTTAGTACACATCATAACATTATAATCTAACTTTACATATTTAAAAAGAAAAAAAAATAGTCACTCAAACCCGTTTACATATTCAGTTAAAATTTCAATAAACGCGTGCATATACGCCACTGATATCAACAGATAAATTATTCGTTTTCGTTCATGTATTTGTTTTCTCTTGGCTTACACAAACTTGCAGTTTCTGTGTTCAACATCACGCTTTTTCCCCTCCTTTTAAAAGACCGTAAATTCCATTGCATTCAACTAGGAATAAAAAAAAGGCCTGAAGCAGGTTAACCCCGCGCCTTCCCCCTGTCTTCCGCTCAGCAGCACACGTATGCATGCTTCGCTCTACCTCTCTCTCTCTCCCTATCTTTTTGCTCGTGTCTATATTGCTCTTACTCTTCAAGTCAAACAACAAACAAAATTTCCCCCGCACGTCTCCTCTCCTCTTACGCACCCAACGCATTTATCCAAGCTTGCTCTCTCTCTCTCTCTCTCTCTCTCTCACGCACACTATTGGTCTTTTCGTCAAAGTACAAGCACCAAAATCCTCCCACCCTCTCCTCTCCTCTTACGCACCAAACTCAATTATCCAACCTTGCAAACATTCTCTTTCTCTCTCTCTCTCTTTATCGCATACACTCTTTCCGTAAAACAGCCTTCGCGTCTCTATTCCTGTTTCCTTCAAACTAGAAACACCCCCTCCCGCCCTCGCTTCATAGCATGCATTCAGCGTATATGCATGCTTCCCATATTATTTCTCTCTCTCTCTCGCTGTCTTATGGTAGGTAACCTATCCGTTCACTATTGGGCTTCTTGGTGTTTTAAATATCCACAAAATGCACAACATTTCTGGTTTCCGTATTTCAATCTTCACAAATAAGTCTCATAACAACGGTTCTATCTCACATTTGTTCAATAAATAAAAGCCAACACAAGTTATTTTAATGCATGTAAATACATTTAAAATCAAAGTTCAATATTTATTTATATAAATGGTAAATTTTAACTTACTTTTTTTCCTTCCGGTAATTCCAAAATTATTCTCCAAACAACACACTCACAGAAAAAATACACAAGGCAAGTTTCCACAACGCCAAAAGCACACTATATAATCTGCTCTCATTTCAAACTTCGTTATATATATTCGTTAACCTGGGTGGTTCCAGCGTTCACACACACACACACACACACACACACATTTCCGTTTTTTCACAAAAACAAGTACAAAGCTATTCTTTAAAGTTAACAAAAATCTTTTCCAGAAAAATGACTTTTTTTTTTCTTTCTTTCTTTTTTCATTCTAACAGGGCATGCTAAATGGAACATTTTTCTGTCTGACAAGTCAGAAAAATCTTTTTTTTTTTCTTTTCTAAAAAGAGCTACGTTCAAGTCGAAATTACAGGGAGTCTCATCCGTCAACAATAAATGTCACATACGTTTTCTCAAATAACTTTCTACATCCTAACAACTTAAAAGATCTTTTTTCTTTCTTTCTTTCTTTTCTAAAAAGACTTAGACATGTACGTGTGTCGCAACCAACATCACGTTTTCTCATCCACACACAAAAAAAAAAGTTTCGCTTTCTATTGTAGTAATTTTAACTATTCCCACGTTAATTTAAACTGGTCCTTTGGTCAAAAGGACACTACACTTTCCCTATGCAATCTTGTGCCATGTATCTCAGTATGGGGCAATGTAACACGTAACTATCTCTTTCTTACATTCTCTCTCCTTCAGTATAATGAGCGGTACCTCTCCATAGGGTGCATGTTACAGTGCCCCCAATTAACCCATGTCCAGAGCACAGTTCGCCCCCCTTCACCTCCAAAAAAAAAAAAAAACTTGGAACACACACATACAAGCAGGTGTCTCCTATTTCTTTCTTTTCCATGCATTAAAAATCACAGTCCCCTCATTAAGCAATGTCCAAAAAACTGGACCCACCCAAAAATATAGCACACCTGTGTATATGTTTCTTTCTTTCTTTCTTTAGTACACATCAAAGAATTCTCTCCCTACCTATGCCATTCTTAGGTTACATGACTTTCTCACGTCCTGCTGTTACACTATTTTCAAACACCCATATCTCACTTTCAACTCGTACTTTCTTACTTCCTTAATTGACAGAATGATGGAATTACGTGACACTTACAAGAAGCTTTTCAATTTTAAATTCTATCCTTTTTCTTTGATGTTTCTCATGTTTCTAAAACTCATTTCACATGTCTGTCTCACCTCCTACGGTTCAAGTATTGTGCAACATCCATATGTCACATTAAATTGACACTTTGTTACTTCCTTAATTGACACAAAGATGAAAATACGTGACAGCTTCAAAAGAAGCATCTGGTACGATTACAATGGTGTTTGTCGGCTATCTATTGTCTATAATACCTCACACGAAGGTTACATATCCCAATACGACTACTAAGCTATTTGGATAGAAAAATCATGAAAATGAAAAAAGCCAAAATTTCCAAAATTCTCGGTTTTTTTCCAAAAAAGCCGGCTTTTTATGTGAAAAAAACCATCGATTCAAAAAAGCCGGCTTTTTTGCATCTCTACTCATCACTGAAGACTACCCTGTCCCTAAAATCATTATTTTCCAGGAATGCCAACATGTCTACGCTAAGCACAGTGCGAAGTTTTTTGTAATCTTCAGTGAGTGCCTGCACAAGTTGCAGCTTGTAAGCCTTGAATTTCAAACGCTTACAAAGTACAACCCAGACTGTTGAGCGGGGCAATGCTAACTCACGGCCAGCTTTCCGAATTGATTTCGTGGTGCTGAGTTGGAGGGATTGCCGAATTCTATCCACTGTCTTGTCTAAATGAAAAAAAAAAAAAAAAGGCCGATGTTTTTGCCTTTGTAGGCAGCTTATCTCCATGAGTTCTGTACGTTAACATTTGATGGAGTTCTTGTTAGATGGATCGACCCCAAACTGTCGCCGAAAGTTGCGTTGAACTATGATAACGGACATTGTCTTTGTGTATTTCACAGCACACAATGCCTTCTGTTGTTGTGGGGGTGCCATCTTGAAAAAGGTGTGATCTTGGAAACAGCGAGTATTTCAATCGAAATTTGGAGTATCTGACACCTCTCCCTACACTGGGTAGCAAGAAAAAAATAAAGAAAATATACAATCTTTTTCAAACACCCTGTATAGGCCTATATACAATCCGTATGTTATATGACATGGAATATACGGGACGGGCTGCAAGGCTGAAATCTCTGATAAAGAACCATGGTGCTTTAGCATGACTCCAATGTTGCAAGGAATATGCAAAATGCAAGGAATATGCTCCCACGTTCTAGAATTTTAATGAATAACATAATCAAAAATATAAAAATGTAAAATTCACAAAATGCTGTTACATGAACCATTGTTTCCGAGACCTCTTGTAAAGTGTGTAAATTTAGATACCCAATAATTATGACAATATAAAGTGCGTGCCGAAGTCTAGATGATAGGATGAACAGACGTAAAAAAAAAAAAAAAAAAAAAACACTCGACAAACTCGATTATTTTATGATTGAATATTTTGTAGAAGGGTTGGTCTTTCTTATAAAACACTGTTGAAGTCCATACAAGAAATTACTAATATACTACGTATCTACGAGCAAACAACAAGACATTTTGCGTCTCATTTATATTTTTCTTAGGACACGTACGACTTTCTGGAAAAAAAAAAAAGGTACATTGTCATCAAAAAGAGAATATCTGTCTATTCATCCTACAATTGGAAAGGTTTAGAAATGGTTATTAATTTATTTAATAGACTTTTTTAAATACTACTTGGCTCACTTTCCATATTGCTTTTTTAATCTACTCATTAACATTCAAAAAGGTGGGAGTGAGCTGAGCGAAGAATCATAAGTGGCCCCATCACGGCGAAATTAAAATGCCGCTAATTTTACAGTAGGCCTAATTATGTGATATCTTCAAATAGATAAAAGATTATCAAAATTTGGAACAAGAGCTCCCTAGACAATATTATTTTACATGAGATACCATTATTAAGAATTACTTACCTGCTTTCAATTTCCAGCCACTTAGAAAATCGGCATTTATAAATGGCTGCAAACGGAAAGTTACTAAGTGACTCGTGATAACAGTATCTCATGCAAAATAATATTGTATAGCGCGCTCTTCTTACATATTTCGATTATCTTTTATCTATTTGAAGATATCACATAATTACTGTAAAATTGGCGGTATTTTAATTTCGCAGTGATTAGGTCTTTTAACTATAGTGACCGCCGCCGACTTGTAAAGCCTGGGCTCTACACGATTCATAAAACTGCTTTCCCTCCCGTGTGATGGGTCGAAAGAATTCGGAACGATTCGTGGAGCTGCCTTCCGAACGGACACTTGAGAAAAAGTGAAATAGCAGAAGTACACTAACAACGTTTCCAAAATTAGAGGACATAGCAAACGAGCGAAAAAGAAAAACAAAGAACTATAACACGAACATTAACAATCAATCGAACTAAACAGCAGCAATAATAACAGTAAACATATAAAACAGCGACAGCAACAATATCAACAAAACGAAACTTAGCAGCAATCCGACAACACTGCACCCTCAATACATGTTCTTCGTACAGCGCAAGGTATGTAAAATAACCGTAAGGTATAGCACGAGAGATGACACTAGCAAACATTCGTGGGTGGGTATTGACGAACAGGACACAGCCCAGCGTTCTATTGGGTAGTGAAATTTGTAAATCTAGGTCAAGCTTCACGACTCATCGCGATCACTATAGCAGATTCTACAGTATATATTGTTGTTTACCTCCTGATTATCATATCTTTTAATAATAATTATATAATGAGGATAATTTTTAGTAGGGCTCCAAGAAGGTATGCCCCAATAAAATACTATTGGCTACGGACCTGGTCTGCGCGGGGGGAAGACAATCGGGTGGTGGGCGTTAGTACTTTCGTACTAGATCCAGGGCCGGCGAGAGCGATCGCGGGCCCCGGGGCTGAGCAATCCCGGGCCCCTTACATTTTTCCTTATGACTTTTTACGCACTTACCACTTTGGACGGGTATGAAATAAGTCTAAAATGAACATTAAGACTTATTTTGAACTCTTTATTAGACCATTAATGCGTTTAATTTACATGTTAAACAGTATTGCTATATCTCCAAATAACTGAATATAAGAACTCTGAACCTATGTTCACTGTTCGCTGGAAGAAAAACTTCATTAATTCACTATTTATGATTTTGTTTAGACCGTATACTTGTTGGTTCTAAGATTTTTGAAGGCTTCAAAACTAAACTGAATAATATATATATATATATATATATATATATATATATATATATATATATATATATATATATATATATATATATATATATATATATATATATATATATTTAAATACAATGGTATCAAAATATAGAAAAAAAAGTAACTTATCTATTTGTAATAGCAAAAGTTCTCCCCTAATGCTCAATCAAATGCTCAAAACAAACTAATTGTGAAGGAAATACAAATAGAAAGTATTAAATAGTTAATAAAAGTTGAGAAAGTAAATGTTCTCAACCATCCAACCTACCCTGTACTATGCATATCTTTGCACAAATTGTTGCTATAAATAATTATATAGAAGTAAGCTATGCAGCTAGTCTTCCTTAACTAGAGACATGAGGCATTAGGCCTAATTTAGTTACTTCAATGAAATATTGCTCAAATTAACTATAGTGTGATTAATAATGTGATATTAATAGTAATTGTCTGTAGGAGAAATTTATTATATGTATTACTACTATACAACTGTTACAGTTACAATGTATCCTTTTCCACGTATAGTTACAGCAAAATTTCCTTTCTGGCTTCTTTTTTTTTTTTTTTTTTTTTTTTTTTTTTTGGCGAATTCATCAATGATAGAATCCAGTTTGATCACTTAAGTTCTGTCTCCACTGCCAACAAGCCTAAGCTTGATAATCTGTGTTGACACATTGTAGAGAGTAAAACATTTTTTACTCTATTTAACAGAGAAAGAACGCTCTGCACTAACAACGGTAGCAGGGATTGTGGCGAATATACGAAGGGCCACTGTCAGATTTGGAAATAAAGTTTCTAGATTCAAAGTTGTGATGTTATTTAGGAGATCCCATGGTGAAAGCGTTTTCTCACCAAAATTGGCCGAATATATCAATTTCAGGCTATGCAGTTCATCAGAAAGATCATCTCCTAAATCTTTTGGCTATCGCTGAATTAGTGCAGCTGCTTGTTCTTGGATCTGGTCACCTGTCATTTCTTTGCAAGACCACAGTACACAAAAATTGTTACACAAAGAGCGCACTGGTTGGAAGCGAACTGAGTAAAAAATATACAACATTTAGTAATTTTTTATCCTTGGCCGCCGGGCCCCCTTTGGGGCCCTGGGCCCCAGGGCTCTGGCCCCTCCTGCCCTCCCCTCTCGCCGACCCTGACTAGATCTAGTATATTTTACAACACTACTGTTCTAGTACGTTCACCATCAAATCTAGTACTTTTTTCCATCTCTTCTTTTTTAATAAATACATTTGGAAGAGAAAAAAGAATCTCATGAAAATTTGGCAATATACAAAAATTTCTCTGTTCCTGGTAACTTTTTTTTTTTTTTTTTTTTTCAACAGTGGTATTTGCAAGAGCGGAAGTGGGACATAGGTGCCATTTTGTTGCCTCCTCCAACTAGAATAATAACCTGCGCAAGCGTAGGACACTATCGTTGTCTGAATGATTGAATATAATACAAAATTAAAAAAAAAAAAAAATATTTATGGCTAGCAAAGTAGTTTTAATAACACGTTAATAATATCTTTAATTAAGAATTTCTCGATCATTACTCGACGAAAAATAGACGTCCTCGAGGAAAAATAGTAATATGTTCCGTTTCTACTATTACTAAAGCGCCCTTTGATATTAGTCATTTTCGGTGATTTTTATATATCCCTTCCCCCCCCCATGTTGCGGGGCACTGCTTGATAAAAATGATCCCAGCTCCGAATGTTATGTATGTTGAAAATTTGATCGAGATTGGTCAGGTGGTTCAAGAGTTATTAAGTTTTATCTATTTTTATATATCTCTTCCCTCCCCTCCTCTACCCTAAGTTCTACCGTCAAAGGTATATGTTAAAAACCACCCCAGGTCCAAACCTCATCTATGTTGATAATATGATTAAGATCGGTTCGGTGGTTTAAGCTTGATGAAGACAGCCAGTTTTAGTTATTTATTTATTTTTACATGTATTTTTACCCTTCCCCTAACCTACATTGTGCCGTCAAAGTAAAATGATGAAGACATCCCAGGTCCGAACCTTATCTATGTTGAAAGTTTGATCGAGATCAGTCGGGTGGTTCAAGAGTTATCAAGTTTTATTCATTTTCATATATTTACCCTCCTCCCCTCCCCTCCCGTAAGTTCTACCATCAAAATGAAATAATAAAAAAACTTCCCAGGTTCGAACTTCATTTATGTTGAAAATTTGATTGAGATCGATCGGGTGGTTCTAGTGTTATTAACTCACGAACATGATCATTATATTTTTATATTTATTGATTTGCCTATATCTCCCCCTCATCCCCAACTTCTTCGTTATTCCGTCAAAGTGAAATGGTAAAATCCATCCCAGTGACGAACGTCATCTATGTTGAAAATTTGATCGAGATTGGTCGTTTGGTCCAAGAGTTATTAAATTTTATTTATTCTTTTATAATTCCCCTCCTACCTCTTACATTAAGTTCTACCGTCAAAGTGAATAGCTAAAAACACTACTTCTACGTCAAAAATTTGATCGAGATCGGTCGGGTAGTTCAAGAGATTAAGAGCCACAAACATAGTCACTTTCAATTTGGATCTGAAGTTTTTTGTTCTCATACACCGCTATTAATATATAGATAAATGGTTACTGTAAACAATATTACGTATTTGGCGATTCGTTTAAATGTAGGCTATTAAGGAATTAAAACTCGATTTGCTCAATACGCCCATTTTATACTTCTTGTTTTCTCCCGATATCCTCTATATTTGTCATGCTTGTGTTACTTTAGTGATTTTACAGTGAGATCTAATACAACAATTAAGCAGGGATTCCGCCAGGATTTTTAGTTTGGGTGTGTAAAATCATAATTGGGAGGATGTAAGTGGTTAGCACGGTTTGTATCGATTTTTGACTGTAAAAAAATTAAAGGGGGGCTGGCGGAAATCTTCTAATAAGATATTAATATCATAAAATGTGATAAATAGGGTGAAACGGGAGCAGATAAAATTTTAGCACTTTTTCCCGGATCTAGTACGTTTTTCCCTGCATAGCTTAGTACGAAATATTTTTGCTGGATGATCACCCTGGTCGTTACTAGGACTGATTCTCAGAAGTGGTTAAATACTCATCTGTCAATTTGTTACTAATACAACTCATTCGAAGTAATCTATTCTTATTTTCATTCGTCAGAATAGAAACCATATCGTGGACTGGATAGAACCTTTCAGGGGGCGCATTTGGCCTGCGGGCTGTAGTTTGCACACCAAAATTCGTTCAGATCCAGCCAATAGTTACCGAGAAATAAAGTACCACATACAAACCGAGCTCGGGCCACAAAATGTAGACGATGGTCTACTCGTCCTCAAATTTGGTTTAGATCTTGCCGAGAAATAAAGTACCACAGGCACATACATACACCTGAAATGAAAGTGTAAGTTCCAGTATGCTAACCCCGAGAGCTAAAAATAAAGTAAATGCTTTAAGCCTTTAAAAGTATTACTGTGCTACTTATACTTAGCTTATATATAGCTACTGTATATATGTAGGTCTTGAAACTTCAGGTGTAATCACTGTTTTTTCAAACAGATCAAATTTATACAGGTGTCTATCGCTAAAGCAAAACATAGCGGTCGCCAATGCCAACCGGAAATTTCGCGCCATATAAACATATAATATGCTTGTTTGTGAGCCCCCGTTGATGTTTCTGTTTACGCCACTGGAGTTACTGACATACTTCGCTAAGTTACAGAGATCAAGACGCAAGTTTAATTTTTATCCCAAAAAGTGGAATTCTTGTTTTTTTTCAATAGTAAGTATAATGCAAAGACTTTATTAATTTTTGCCACATGTGAAATAAGTGTTGTGACGCTAGATATAAAAATTACCAAAAACTTTCATTATTCGGAGTTAAATTTAAGTAAATATGAAACAATGTTTCCGTGCTTCTACAGTGATTAATAGAAGCTTGTGTCAATCAGCCTCTACTCGAAAGAACAGCGTGTTTACATAACTTATTTAATCACTTTTTGCTTTTTTTTCTATAAGCGGTGTGACTACTTACCGCCAAATCGAAACACCGCCATTCGTCGATAACATCCAAATAACACTGGGGTAGAGACTAGTCCTTGCGCGTCGTTCTGTGGCCCCCTAGTGAACGCGATCACGTTGACGTTGTCTTCGCCGCCATTTCCCCTAAGGAGGAAAACGATCACTGAATATTGAAGGTAAATGTATGTTAACTTTGAGTGAATATTTTCTTTTAAGTTTGTAAATGTTGTTATATGATACTGAGTGTGTGTGTTTGAGAGAAAGGCGTAACACTATAGTGCAGTGGCTTTTGTTTTTGAAGATATAATATGGTCATCAAAAATGGTAGCCCTTTCCATCATTTTAAGACGATATTTCGCGCCGGCCGGCGTGGTTTAGTTGTAATGCAGTGAGAACAGCCTATGGTGTGACGTTCTATTGCAAAACATGTTCTGTGTTTAAGAGTAAGAACGAAAGATTATTGTGTAGATATCTTCGTCAGTTACAACAGTGTCAAAAAGGTGTGTGTGAGTGATATAAGTGATCTCAAATCGAGCAACAACAGATGAGCACAACGTGAAAAATCTTTAGTGTTTCGTAAAATATTGTTCATACCGTTGGAACTGACCATCAATAATTGGTATGGTGTGGTGTTGAATTTGTGGATTGTGACATAAAATTTCTTTTCATGGATTATGTGTAGGATATTACAAATGGTCTAGCGCGGAATTCGAGCATGGATCTATTATTTAACAATCGGGAAATGTGGGACGTGTAGTGTAATGAAACGATTGGGTTTAATAATTCTTACCACTTAAAGCTATTAACATCGACTATTTGAACCTATATGATAAGTAAACAAATAATTTAAATGTGTGTGAAGTACCTATATTTCTGAAAAACACTTCGTTTACCACGTGAGGAAGGTACAGGAGACATACTGTATATCATCGCGGGTTGTTACAAAACACAACTGAGAATAAGATACGTTTATTTCGTTCCTAAAAACGCGAATTGTTTCATACGATGTGAGTGCATAAGGTAATCATTTTAAACGTATTTTACTAAATCTTGACGCGTGTTTGTATCCGGTATGTTGAATTCATATGTGTTTGAACATATTTAACTCAGGATTAGTGGCGTGAGGCACATAGGAAATCCCGAGAATTATTTTCTATTGAATTGTATAATAGCACTTCGGGTACTTACGCTCTCATAATGAAGGAATCTTTCTGCTAGTTCTCGGTCCTAGATTGCTCATTAATAAATTAATTTAGGTTATAGTTAAGGAGCCGTACTTCCCATTTAGGGAAGGACGAGAAACGTCATACTTTCAGGAATTATTCAATGACTATCTAGGATGTTAAAAAGTAGGTAATAGACAGAGTTCTTGCCCTTGTACTTAGGGTGTTTAGGTAGTGCAACATAGTTAAGGAGCCGTACTTCCCATTTAGGGAAGGACGAGAAACGCCATACTTTCAGGAATTATTCATTGACTATCTAGGACGTTAAAAAGTAGGTAATAGACTGAGTTCTTGCCCTTGTACTTAGGGTGTTTAGGTAGTGCAACAGTAAGATGTATCCTCGTGCACGGGAGATGAGAAGTAGCTGTTCTTTAACTATTACCAAACTTTACAATTCCCGCTTCAATGGTATCCTTATGCAGACGACAAATTACCCTCTATCAACTGTAACAAAATGGGTTCAAACTTCCCAAAGCTAACCCAACTCTAATCATATCTACCTCACCGTACTCTATCCTATCCTACTCTACTATTCCTTTTAAAGCGGTCCTACTTATCGATGGGCACCTGGTGCGTGAATTATAAGGTTTACCCGACTTTTCTTATACATGCTTGTCAACATATATTACATACATCACGTATCAAGGGTAATACAGTAAATTAAGGTAATAGTTAAGAACAGCTACTTCTCATCTCCCGTGCACGAGGATACATCTTACTGTTGCACTACCTAAACACCCTAAGTACAAGGGCAAGAACTCAGTCTATTACCTACTTTTTAACGTCCTAGATAGTCAATGAATAATTCCTGAAAGTATGGCGTTTCTCGTCCTTCCCTAAATGGGAAGTACGGCTCCTTAACTATAACCTAAAGTTTACCCGAAAATGGAATTATTTCAAGTACATGCACTATGGTGCTGGAAATTTGCATACTTACACAACTGTGTTGTAAATAATCGGATACGAAATTATGGACCGCCTTGCAGATTAGTTTTCAAGAGGTATAGATAATTGGAACCGTATATATTATACGATTCGGCATTACTGTTGTATCGCCGGATCAATTTGAAAATCGAAAAAAAGTACCAAGATGTACTGCATTCGGTTATATTTGGTTGAATTACATTACGTTACTAGGCGTGTAGTTTTACTATACGGATCCATAAGATTAGTAGTAGTAGTAGTAGGAACGGGTAAGGAGCCCCGCAGGGTTAGTTGTGTTCCGTTCTCATGAACCCACATGGAATGGAGAAATTGAAGACTTGCCCAAATTTTTCTTAGTCCTTTTGCAATCTATGGATCCGTATAGTAAAAAAATGTACTTCTCCGCGAAATAGTCCATCCGCCTCCACATACATTGCCGCTTATAACATCAACAACAACCGAAAAATACAACAATTTTCTTAACTTTTACTATTCCCCTTACCTGACTTCCATTCATTCTTCACAAACTGAAATAAATTCTCTAATTGACCCGGTAAATTTCCTAAAGTTGGTCCGGCGAAACAGCAGTTAACCCTACGATTGTGTTTCTGTCGTCGAGATTAGTATGTAAGAAACATTTTTACACCACAGTGTTCCTGAAGTGAAAGTACTCAAAAAGATGCTGGTCAAGTTTGGGCACACCGCATTTTGCACAATTTACAGATAAAATTCAACGCCGCATGGGAAGACGTGCTTATAAGGAACAAATTTCTACAAGCAGAAGAGTTAAGCGATAAAATAGAACTGTATTTTATGTTTGCAAATTTAGGTTTTAGGGTTACTAGTGTAAAATTGTATTACAAGTGCTATACGACAGTTGAAATAAGCGGATGGGTATGAAAAATGACTAATAGGTACTGTTTTCCGCGGGCAAAGTGCCGGTGTTTCGTAAAGTGTACAAGCTATATTTTGAATTTGAGCATGGGTTATTAGTGTGATATCATTAGAGGTGCTATAGAAACACTCAACACTTTGAAAACCCGTGTTTTCAGTACCCTCGCATACGCGTATACCCACGGTCGCTGGCGCGCGTAGGACTAGATTTGACCTATCCGAGCTCTGTATTTCATTCGTGGTTCTGAGTGGCCATTTATTGCTTTTTTTCCTCTTGTTTTTGTGATAATTGTTTGGACGCTGTGTTTATACGGAAGTCGTGAAAGAGTTATTTCAGTAATTGCACTGCCGGTACTTCTATCCACCCCCCCCAGTAAATTTTATCTGCGTTTATTCGGGTGGTGTTATGTCGCCGCCGCGCATCATTTGAAGAACAGAATGAAGGGAGTTAGTGAAAATTATCTAGGGTGACTGCGCCAGTAATTGGTCTTTTTAAACCATATAAGCGGTTTTAATGAAATATATTAGGAGTTACTCAAGATACCGAACGCGTACGATGATTTTCCATCACTCCGATTTATGCAAGACAAAACAACCACCACCATTTTAGGTAAGTGTTTCATATGAGTAACAAAAGTATATTTGTGGATAGACTGATATGTACCAGTAATGGGCTACGCATTTTCTTAAAAATCCAGTAGTGGGCCACTTATGAAATTATAACGCTCTGCTTTAATTTGAAAGGGAAATAAACGTAAATTACTCTGTCTTTTGAGGAAACATATGTAAGTAAACTTACTGAACCGTTAGTGAACATTTTCTCAGCCCAGCGATCATTCTAAGAAGGAATGGTAAGGCATGGCCCATCACTAGATCAAGTAATTTTGCAGTGTGCCACCATCCTAGACAAATCGTGAAACATAGCCCACAACTGGAACTTTTCAGAGCAAAAATTCACTACTATGATGTACTATTTTTTCATGATCTTGATATTTTCAATTATTCAAGTTCCAAAGGCATTTCTCTTTTTCACCAGTAATGGGCGCCTGTGGCCCATTACTAGGTAAGTTGCTTTTATTTGAACCTAAAGAGGGCCAGTACGCTGGACTGTACCAACAATTAGTTACATACACAATATAGGCAGCAATTCGTCTATTTGTTCATAATTAATAATCTGAATCACTATTTTACTTAGTATAAGGATTAACTTAATAATTTTTGATTCAACTTACCTCTTCGCTTATCAGAATGCTTAAACAGGTTCCCTGCGACCTGCACCATGCTGTGCCTCCTGCAAATTTGTGGCTTTTGTTTCATACTATTAGCAGAGTAAAAAGAAAGACTATGATTGGAAGAATTGGCCCCCTCACTTAACTTTTGCAGCCAACAGCCAGAGTTAATGCTTCTTTCTGGTACTTGTTTTAAAAGCAATTGAAACATGTGGTCCATTACTAGTGCATGGCCCATTGGAACACACACCCTATTTTTTTTTAATCATGTGGTGTGCTTAAACTTCACCTGCACGCCCCATGATTGTTTCTCAAGTTCTGAAAGTCGGATCGCGATTTATATATCATTCTGTTCATTTCATCGTGATCTATAATAGTTCTGAAAAATTCTTGCCCTAACGCTTCTCAAGTGAAGGTATCGAGACTGTAATTACCTGAACTTCTGAAAATCGGATCGCATTTATTTTTTTTAAGCACCATTGTATTGTTTTCATCGAGAGCTATAATAATTGGGGGAAACATCTGTAGTGCCACACAGGGTTGGCTGGTTTGAACCAGCTGGTTTTTTTTTAAAGTTTAAACCAAACGAAAAAAGAATGAAAAATGCTTTAAATCGTGTGAACTTCATGGTGACGTTTCCACATATCAAACCATCTGCATTAGTTTTATCACCTTTTAATCAAGGTGTCCCATGTTCAATTCTCGGTCGAACCACAACCCTTCTTTCATGTGTAAACCAAGTGACGGTTTGGTTGTCACTTTAAAGCGAAAGTCTTATTGATAACCTCAGTATTACATAAAGGTGTTAAGCGTAAACATACGAAACGAAGCCAAATTGTATATTTTTTTTTTGCCTGAATGTCTGTTGTTTTACAAAGAAGCCAAGGTTAAATATATTGATAGACATTGGCAAAATTTATCGACTGCCTACGTAGCTTCCAACATTAGCTTGGGTTGGACTTAGTTTTAATTTTATTGAATGATATCTACATACTACATTTGGAATTTAATACCCCAGTTTTAGTGTACTGATTATGGTACGTTGACCTTAAAATTTTACATGCAAAGCAATAACGGGATTTGCTTTGCATTTAAAGTAATAACAGGATTTTCCCAATGGATAAGGCGGGAGTTTCCCGATTTATATTAATTCTGTATGATGGTTTCACTTGTGCAACTATTTATCTTTTTGTCCTGAAACGACTCTTGACAGTTATATTAACAAGTATGTAAAGATCAGTACAACGTATTTTTATGAGGAGTCCTTCGTGAGTGAGTCGGCAGACTCATTGCATTTATGGCCAGTCCCAGTTTCGAGTATAAATGGAGAACAGTTTATCTCGGATGTAAGCCGGGAAGTCGTTTGGGTTCCGCTTTAAGCTTATATGAGCCCTTACAGCATAACCCTATTGTTGCATAATAATAGCAAGGCGAAACAAACTTATTTCTGTCCATATGTAATATAAATACGTAGAGCAGATTTTTTTAAAGTTTAAACAAAAAAAAGTTTTTTTTCTCAATAAAAACGATGGTTTTTGCCAACCATGGAGCCACAACACTTAACTCCAACTTCTCAAGCAGTCCTAGTTACCAATATGCAGCTGGAGCGTGTACTGTGAAGTTTACCCGACTGTAGTAGCTACACTATAAAGCAATGCTATTGACAATTTTCAATTCGTATTTAATATTTGGTATACTTCAACTTCATTATGACACGCACGAATGGCAATTTGAGTCTTGAAGTCTTTAAGTGGTTGTTTATAGTAAGTAGCATAGTACTTGTAAGGTAATTGAGTTTACTTTTTTAGAAACTTGTATTAATCTATACTATGAAGTAGAGCAAAATTAAAATTGTCCTATTCTATGGGACCATATGTGTTTTTTATCAGAAAAATCGGCTGTACTACCTTACACGGCCACGGTGGCTTAGTAATCTCTGGTTCGATCTCAGCCCGCCCCGAGTGGGCTTTATAGTGGATGAAACCTGTGTGGGTGGTTTTTCTCGGGGTTCTTCAGTTTCTTTCCATTTCCTTCATTCCACCATTATCACCCATCTCATAAGTCTCCCTTAGCCTCGCTGTATAAACATAGGATGTTAATAATATGGGAGGAGTTGCAATCCTAGCTGCAAATTCACTTTAATAGTATTTAGAAAGCAATGGGTGTAAGTACGACGTGCAGACATGCGTCATAAAAGCAGTGCAAAATCCACAAACCAACTTGCGCCAAGTGGTAACTAAACGCAAAAAGTGTAACCGAGTCAGGGTAGTCCAGGTTTGGTCATCCGTGGGGTGCAAGCGCGCAGAGACGGTGGGTATGCTTCTTTGTTCTTCTTTGTTTCCAAGTACGCTACTGCAAACGAGAGAAAATGGTTCCTTATTCTCCTATCACAAACCCATGCCATTTCATTTTTAATCTCATGGTTTCCCCGCTTCAGTTTATTTATTAATTTCTTAGCACAAAATTACGTATAATTTTTTTTGTTTAATTAGTTGACAACATTTCTGCACTGCAGTCTGCATTGTTTACAAAGGGTGCAAAGGTTCGTGAAAATCAGAATAGAGTTGAACGGAACCTGAGCTTAGAATTTAACTTCCTCTACGTTTGTCCTCCGTTAATACTAGTTTTCTTTACTACGAGCACATTACGTCATGTTACAACACACTTAAATTATCATTAATTAAACCTGAATTCGAATTTCTAAATATTATTAGTACTTTCAGTTCTTTTTCAAATCTTGATTTAGGAAACTAGTCGAATTTAGATTTTTTTGAACTCTTAAAGATTAAAACCACTACTGCTAAAGTACTCAAGGCCATTAATTCTACTTTCAAATTTTAGATTCCCCTGCACCCTGTGTTAACAGTAGAGATGTTGTACGTGCAGATAATTTGAAGTTGATTTGTGTATAGTTTATTAATACTAAAATTTGTAAATGCCGAAAATTAGGATCTGTACAAGAATTTGTTGTTAATGTTTACTAAAGACCAATGGTCCTAAATACAGCATAATACTGGTTTTAAAAGAGGGCTTTTATATTATTGTTATTATGAGATAATTTAATATGTGTTTGCAAGAAATTATTTATAATAAAGCATCACATACGATACTCTTATATTGGCCAAACAGTAAGATGGACATTTGCTAGAGGGAAAGATTATGCACACATCTGTGTTTTAATGGGTAAAAGAGGAAGTTCCGACATGAAGTTTGTAGTAGCTGGTATCCACAATTACATTACGGAAAAAGAGGGACAATTCGGTAGTACTTTTTACCAAACGCAATGCTATCCGTTGAAGGGAGGTCAGCAGGAATGAGGGTAAGAATGTTAAATTTATAAATGTTGGGTTCAACTAACATTGCACTGTAGTGAGATAGTGATACTTTTAAAATTGCACTGGTTTAATACAAACTTGTAAGCACACGATAGTAATGATTTTTTTTTCTTTTCATTCATTTTCAGAAAAGACATTCAATTTCTGTAACCACAGCTTGAATCAGATTATTTAAACTTGATCTTCTGGAGAACTCGGAGCATTATTAATCACAAGTGTGATTATTGTAATACACGAGCAGAACGTGAAACGGTTAATCTTACGAGTAATTTCAAGAAGCTGTAATCAATTCTTCATAGTTGATTACTATTCTGCTACAACCAGACAAAAAAAGATATCCTATTTACGAATCTCAAATAGTGTAACCGCATTAAAATCTGTCATTGCGTTTCTAAGAGTAAGATCGTATCCTCCCACTCTGTTTTGCGACCATCACTGTTTAGTGACTTCCTGATATTCCATAATTTAATATTTACTAACAAAAATATTACGGAGGTGAAGTAAGAGTAAGTTGAATTTTCAATTTTCTGTTATTTTCAGAAATGGCAGAGGGGAATGGGGAAGTAACTATGGAGCAAGATGATAAGTCAAAAGTAAAGGATGAACCAATGGACCAAAATGCTGAAGAACACACAGAAGATTATAGCAAGTTAATAGAATACGGCTTAGATGACAAAGTAGCAGCCAAGTTAGATGAAATATACAAAACAGGTAAGTATCTGATTTGAATTCAAATTATTTAAGATTCGTAAGTACATATGAAAACTCGTGCTGAATTTTTATATGATTAGGCTTCCACGTGAAACAATAGGTCCGTCTCGTTTATGGTGTCAGTACTTAAGTTATGTACATTAAGCTCAAACCAGAAACAGGCTACACGCTCATGACGTCCTCGTGCCTTCGGAATTCTCTTTGCAGATGAATGTGTCTGTTTGCTACAGGTTGTAATCTTTCACTGTGGCGATTGTATCCCCCAAGGCTCGACCTTCGGGTGTCGTTCCATAGTAAACAGCACACAAATGCCCAGGAATACCATCAAAAATTCAGTTTGTTGCTAGAACAGTACTCCCTCCAGTCTTTGTGTTTTATACAGATGTTTACAAAGTAAGAATTACGATGGCTGTCTTTGAACTTATACCGTGTTTTCTTGTATCCTAACTGAATTATGATCTGTTCATGTCAAATGTGTATTCGGGGAAGGTGAAGTTCAAGCATTCGTAGCTATTTTCGAGCTGCTGAGATTTGGCATATATTAATTTAATCTTTAGTTGGTTACGTTAATAGCACTTCCAAGTACATGTTATGCTTACTTGTGCATATTCATGTTCCACAAGAGTGCAATAGTAATATGTAGAATCACGACCGGGTGTGGTATATAACACATCTGGTGCTAGCATCTGCATACATAGCTAATCAATATAGAAACTAGCCAGTGGCGTGATTCAGCAATTTTTGCCTTTTTTTTCTGTTTCTCTCACTCCATTTAACCATTTTTTTTTTCTACGAAAGTTTATTTGATAGTTAATTTTGTATGTGAGCAACTGATTGGAACATATACATAAGTAACTTAAATCATTAAGTGAATATACACTTCGTATTGGTTTAATTGTTCTGTAGAGTGCTGAAAGCAGCAGTGCTTCACAATACAATAATGGCACATAATCCAAATACTTTACAAATGGGTCAAGGTGCCCATAATGTAGCAATGTATACGTCGTAAGAAAACAGTAATTTATCTATGATCTTTTATAAGAGCACGGATAACCTCTATTATGCACTAACGGTCAGATCCAAATTAATCAGTTATAAATTGAGTCAAAAAGTTCTTTCGGATCAGATTAAGACTATACGTTTGTTTCATACAGATTGCTATAGACACGCAAAATTAATGTGGTGAAGCGGAATTCTCATTCCTTTGGTAAAATTTGTATAATAGGATATTTAAGGGCTCTCATCAGTTCCATATCTGCTTTTTTACTTTTTCAAAACCGATGTAATTTTCTAGGAAGTACAAATTACTACTTAGTAACTTCTGTTCTTAAAAATACGGTTCTTGAGAGATCTGGAAGTCAGGGAAAATTGTACTTATCTTCATGGACGCCCGAAGAAAATTTTCTAGAGGATGATTCCAATCCCTGGTTGCTATATTACGATTGGTATTTTTTTTTATTTGTATTAAGAAAATCTTAAGGAATTTAATAGATTTTCTTGAGCCAAGGGCGAAGGGGGATCGGGCCGTACGTGCTCTCCCCTTCGGGCGTCCATGCTTACCTTAGAAGTTAGGAAAGATTGCAGGTTTTGCTTGGGAACTTGTTAATTTGGTTAGAAACCGGTAATTCAAACATAGGAGCCAAATGAAGCAAGTAGGAAGCATTGATCTAAGTAATCGTTATACTTACAAGGAAAGAACATGAAAATGTCATCCGGACATCCGAATCAAACCTAGTCCATTCTATATACATAACATGCTACACACATTTCTTATCCCCTATAGAATTTTTCTAGATACATTTGGATTGTATGCTTTCACCCGGGGCCACTCCAGAGGGGTCCAAAGTTGATGAGAGGGATTTCTGGAGGGAATTTTGCCGATATTCTCCCAATTTTCCCTTGTGAAGTACGTTATGGGCGCCAATACGTAGCACCTATAGAAAAAGCTTGTTTTATGCTGAAGAGAATGAGCTATAAACCGTCGACAGTATTGATGTAATAGCTATTTCAAGGCAAGTCTACGATTTTCTTATATTAACAGGGTTAATGGACCCCAGGAACTTACTCCGTTGTCCATGGCACCTAATTTTGTATGCATGAACTATCTTTATTATGTATATCGAATGGACTAGGTTTGATTCGGATGTCCGGATGACATGTTCATGTTCTTTCCTTGTAAGTATAACGATTACTTAGATCAACTGCTTGCACCTAATTTTTTTGTGCACCAACCATACCTTAATGTCCGGATGACATGATTATGCCAGTGCCTTGTTACTAATTGCATTTAACGTTTCTTTTACACTTCAATATTCTGTACGATATAACTTTTTTTTAGTAAAATTTAACAAATTTATAACAAAATTATTTAAAAAAATGCATAGATAAACGCAGTTACGTTGATAATAACTTCAATATAATGTTGCTTAGGTATTACCGGTATTTATTTTATTTATTTATTTATTTAACATTTCAACATTTTGTACAATATAATTTTTACACATTTAATATAAACAATAATTTCTAAGATGACGGGGTGTCTACTAATACTGGAAATATTCTGGAATTTTGATCCACATACTGGAAAAATTATGAAATATACAGATATATCATCATTGAGGTCCGGATTTGTATGTAAAACATTTTTTTTTCAAACACGTACAAACCCGAAACAAAGTTTATTATCCCAATTAAGAGTCTGCAAGTGTAAATTACAAATTTTATTTCACATAAGAAAACATTTTCTGAAAAGAGTTATGTAAATAAATATTGTGGACATTCTTGTAATAAATACATATTTTAAATAATTTTCCGTTATTTTATTCTAAATTTCACGACGAATTGCTCTTTTCTCTTTCTCTCGAAAGAAATTAACATCGGGAAAAGAATAGGCTACATAAATCTATCCATCGTAGTTACAAGCGTTTTCCCACCTGCAGAAACAGTGTCGTTATAAATTCTGCTTATCAGCGCTGATATAACTTCTGCCAAACGAAGAACTTCTAAATGAGCACTTTGTACTTTGAAGCCAAAATTGAGGGGAGGACTACCGTAGGTAAAGGGAAGGTAATCGTAGGCACAGTACTATATTTTATATTACTAAAGGAGAATGGTTTCATTGCAGTGCGTTATGATTGCTTTCACCACCACGTGATTTGTCAGTCGTGGTGTTGCTAGGCCTTCCAGTCCGGCTTCAAAATTCCACCTTAATTGTCACCCTTTTACCGGAAGCTTTTTCATGCCAAACGTTTCTTCGTAACATTATCGCGTTTCAGTGTAGACATTTGACACAAATGCCTTATATATCTATGTCTATCTATCTATCTATCATATATACAGAGCTAAGTTGTGAGACACTTGTTAATTGAGTCATTGTTGTACGGTGGTCGAGTTCGTATTTTTGGATCTGAATTAACAATGTCTAAAGTGAAATCCAGTGTGTGTGAACGTTCAGAAAACTATGTATTGGAATTTAAAAACATACCACCCACCGTAAAATTTTATTTTGTTAATCGTGTTCGAAACGTGTTAGTACAGATCAACGTTGTCAGGTAGTAAACATATCGCTGCTCTTCACATGTTTCATCGCGACAAGCTCTCATCAGAGTACCTACTGCACCCTCATCTTCCAGCGTCACAACATATACACGGTACTGTTTAGATTTATGTAAAGCGTTCGTTTCTGCTGACATACCCCTGTATAAGGTAAACAATCCCGAGCTCCGAAATTTCTTACCAAATATACGAACTTAAGTCCTCCAAATGAGTCAACGCTTGTGTAAAACTATCTACCTAAGTGCTATGAAGAAACATCAACACACATTAGGTCCCTAGTGGAAAAGAAATAAAATGGATGAACATTGATGAAACTAGTGATTCTGTTAATGTTAGAAAAGTAGGAACTATTATGGAAGATGTAGTGAAAAATGATGAAATAATTTCCAAACATTTCTTGCTGGCCTCAGAACTTTCAATTTCGAATCACGTGACAATTGCCAGGCTGTTCACTGAACCTTCGTACATTTTGTGGCCGAATGGTGTGAAATGTGACAATGTTTTGCTTTTCCTGACTGATGGTGCTCTTTATGTGAGGAAAGCTGGTGAAGCTCTTTCTGTATGCTATCCTAATATGATTTACGTGACATGTGTCGTACACGCCCTATATCGACTGTGAAAAAAATCCGAACGCGTTATCCTGAAGTTGACAAGTTAGTTTCAAATGGGGTAAAAGAAAATTGTAAAATTGCCAGCTTCAATTGAACTTTTCACAGAAACAAATCCCGATCTTTCATTTCAACCAACACCCGTAATCACTCGGTGAAGTACCTGGCATAATGCAGTACTATATTATGCGGGGAATTTTGAAGCGTTTGTATCTGTAGTAGCTAAACTAAACCCAGATGATGCTTCATCGATTGAAGTTCTGACAATGGCTTGAAATGTGACTTTGCTTTCATATTGCCAACTTCGGTTTCTTGACTCACTCTATAAAGAAACTAGAAACTACGGGAAATTTATTGAGTACTTCGGTTAAAGTAGTACAGTGCACTGAAAGAAAGCTGAATGTTCTTTCTGCTTCGAAAGCTGAAGTCATAAGATAAATAATAAGGAATTGTTTCAGAAAAACATTGGCTATAAAATCTCATGTAAAATATCTGAAGTATTGGAAGGTCAAAACACAGGTGTAGTTGATGGAGTGAATATTCGGTATATGCCCCTTTTCCAATACGTGTGGTGAACATTATGTGATGTACAACGTTCGTTTTCTCGATATAAGGCATTATTCCATGACTAGGCTTAGCTTTACGATAGACAATTTGGAAAACATGTTATTCACTGCGATACATATGGAATTTCAACATCTGATAGGAGCTATTGGTAAGCACCAGTGTTTATTTTTCTTATGTGGGGTGTTTTCCCATACTTTTCCTTGTTATTTTTTGGTAAATATTTTTAATTTTTAGCACATAAAAATAAATATTTAACAGTTTTGTTAGCACAAAAATCAGGGCCCTAATTATCATTCTTTATAATCTACCCTGTATTTTTGAACTCCAAAAGTCCAGGGAATAACAATCTTGCATTATAACTAGAATAGACTAATACACGATTATTTATAGAAATTATAACTGAATAATACATGTATATAATTAATACAAATAATGCTCTTGGCTCACTGTATCAGGCCTCGGAGCAGGGTGTCTACGATCGATGAAAGTCATGAATTGAGGTTGTCGGTCAAAGGAAAGTAGTGAAATTGAGCTTCAGATCATGAAAAAAGTGATTTTATAGAACAACAATACTTACGCAATACAGTATAGTTACTGAAATAATAAATTGTGATTTTCTCTAATGATCCGGCGTTAAGAAGTGACGCCATTTCTCTTGAGGTTGCAAATAGTCGCTAGCTTCCCCCTTTCTACTAATATTGTTTTCAGTTTCAGCTTTTTTTCCTTCCTTCCTTCCTTTCTTTCAGTACCTCACGTATAACAACAATGGATGCATTATATTATATGCAATGCTTCAATACAGTATACAGGCTGCAAACTAGTCAGTAAAAGTATGCCCAATGATGGGAAACTGAGGACCAGTTTTAATGATGCTTGGTATGGATGTGGCACATTGCTTGTTTAAAGATTTCAACGCTTTCATGAGCAACTATATATACCTAATCATTTGTATTTCAAAGAAATCAAGGCTAACTAAATATATTAAATATAAAATATGAATTTGATGGTAAAAAAAAAAACCTGAAATCAAGTGTGTGATTATTCCTAAAAAATAATCATTGTATTAGGTACTGGAATTTTGCTGATAGTTATACTGAATATACTGAAAGTATACTGGAATTTTGAAATTGAAACTCAGCAGGGTTGGCTGGTTTAAACCAAAAACCGAAAAATGTTCGTAAAATCTTGATGGACACACATTTGTGGGTTATCACGTTTCACTCCCGTATATTATTCGTATTATATTCAGACCTAAATTCCCCATTCATTACTCAAAGGGATTATACTACAAAAGCAACTTTTGTTTTTTTTGTATAAGTTTATGAATGTTTCTTAGGTGATTTTTTTAATAGTTTATTATTATTATGCAGTTGCAATCAAAGAAAAATTCTAAATATTGTTTCGTTCCAATAATTTACTATTGATAAAATATATTGAAATGCCGTACTTGGGGGGGGGGGGGGAGAAGAGGGGTGTCATACTAACCGCACGAGAGGCATTTACTGAAATCAGAAGTATCTTTGATATCTATTTATGTAGAAATGGGTTTAAGTGGACTCAAATAATTCGTATCTTTATTCACTTTTCGTACTGATACGCCAATTAAGTCGTCGTATTTCTTTAAATTGGACTAATGAAAGTCGTAGTGAACTAACTTGGACTAAATTAATTCTTCTGTACTCTGCAGTATTTTGAAATTGTCCATATGTAAATCTGTATAATGGTTTCAGTTATTCAACCGTTTATCTTTTTGTCCTTCTGAAATGACTCTTGACAATTATATTAACAAGTATGTAAAGATCAGTACAACGTATTTTTATTAGGAATCCTTCGTGAGTGAGTCGGCAGACGTATCGCAGTTGTGGGCCATTAGTCCCGGTTTCGAGTCCAAATGAAGGACAATTTCCCTCGGATGTAAGCCGAGAAGCGGTTGGATTCCGCTTTAAGGTTATGTGACCCCTTCCAACATAACCCGGTTGTTGCATAATAACACCAAGGCGAAACAAACTTATTTCTGTTCATATGTGATATAAATACATAGAGCAAATTATTTAAACCAAAAAAACCGGGTTTAAAAAAAACCTGATTTTTTGTTTTATTCAATAAAAACCATGGTTTTTGCCAACCCTGAAACTCGGTAGACACCCTGGATGAACAAAAAACGGAGGTTGGAGAATAGGCATTGTCGCTGTAATATTACTCGTATAGGTTTTTTACGGAAATATCAAGGAATATGGAGTTTCACCTTTAAATCAGGGAGAATTGTTGAATTTACCTAAGATTTTTTTTTCTTTTTGCTTATTTGTTGATATAAACCGATAATTCAAAATCGGGAGCACAGTAAAGCAAATGGAGCAAGTCTTTAAGTAATTGTGCTACTTAGTTTATCATTTAATTTTTACGTTTTAATTTTGTACGATATTACTTATATATATAAAATAAGTTTGTATGAAAAGTATTATTCAGGAGCGACTCCGTAATATAGTCACAAATTCACGTCATTTCGAATTAATACGAAGAAAAATATTTATAAAAGCACAAACAATTACGAACGTTTATTCTTATACACAAATGAGGAAAGCTCGAACAAAATCTTCAGTTATTTTAATATGGAATCTCCAACCAAGATGTATGTGAGATATATTTGCATCAAGCATAGTCACAGTGCTTGATGTTAGATTCTGATCACATGTTTCATCTTGGCTCTTTTTACCGTATGATACTACAGAACAGTCCTTTTACACTCCTGGCCTTACGTACAATGTAATCACACTTCCTTGCTGCGTCTTTTCATACCTCCTTGCTGCGAATGGGAGAGAAAGTAGAGCGAAGCATTCGTCTCAGCTCTTTCGTTCGGTGCTTGTAAGGAGGGAGGGACTCAGAAGAGGAATTCCTGTTCTGCTTATCGCAGAAGGAATGAGTCATTTGTTCTAAGGGCGAGAGAGTGCTTCGTAATACGTTTTCAATGTGAAGGATCG
The DNA here is from genome assembly GCF_964235325.1 of Thermobia domestica. Classification (NCBI taxonomy): domain Eukaryota; kingdom Metazoa; phylum Arthropoda; class Insecta; order Zygentoma; family Lepismatidae; genus Thermobia; species Thermobia domestica. The sequence goes on along the minus strand of NC_137463.1, from coordinate 205,053,332 downwards.
TGCTTGTTTTACGATACTGATAAAGTATGAAGAAAAAAAAAAAAAAAACGCACTTCAGGATTTCGAAATTTGACCTCTAATATGTGTGTGTTTATTAAAGCATTTAAGAAAGGAATGAATTTTCTTGAAGTGTATTTTAAAATGACTCAACCTGAAATGTTAACTGTGAAAGCATGCATGTGAAGCCGCAGATAAATATATGATACATCGTTAACTCAAATAAATGACTATAAAATTTCATTGAGTAGAGAATAGGATAATGTCGAAATGTATTTCAAACTTAAAGAATAGTCCACATGATGATGAATTTCTATTGTTTTTACTAGCCTGAAGGTGAGAATTATTATGAATTTAGGTCAGTTCATGTAAAGTAGATTTAAGGCGGGGATGCGCAGTAAATCCAATTCCCAGTAGATTTGCGGAAATAATTCATATTTTAGCGTTCTTCGTAGATATGACTAAAACGCGTCTTCAGCATGGACCTCGGAGTTTCAATTCCCAGTAGGAGCACTTGCGGTTTTAAGATTCTGCGTTAAGATATCGGTTTATGTCTCACCTCTGAAAATGAATTCCGAAACGATCGAAATGGAGTACAGAAGGTTGTTCGCTGTATTTCGATTCGGTACTACCACGTGGCGTATTATGCTGGAACTGGTCTATCGGCGGGATCATGTTGTCTGACCTTGTAGGTGCGTGAGTGTTATCACATGGCGCCGAAAATCAACCGGTATTGGGAGGGTTATGTAGTGGTCTTTTTCCATGCTAAGTTTTCGTACGTACGCATTGTGAAACTGTCGAGGGAATGGGTTAACACTGGGGATGACTGCGAAAGCTATTATGGCCCGTTACAACAGGCTTCTCTTGCAAAACATCCACCCACGAAAAACGCTAGAAGAAGGGCTGCAAGTAAAGTGACGCCCGCAGTGCTAAGGGGGATCCGTCGATTGGTGTGCCAAGGAAATTCCCCGACTCAGCGTGATATGGGCAAGAGATTTCACCTTACACTGTCAACTGTGAACAAAACAATTCGCAAGCGCCCTAGGTTAAATTGTGTGTCAAAGCCCGTGTGTACCACCTGCAACCGCGTCACATTGCCGAACGTAAGATGAACTGCAGGAAACTGGCGGATTCCAAATGGAAGAAAGTTGTCACAATGTTCATACGTTCATCTCTCTGCTGGCGGTCACATTCGAACGATCATATACTGGAACATTGACGGCAGGGGGCGAAGCAACTTTGTTCGTCTGGGCAGGGAAAGTTTCCCCTTGTGGCTTAATGGTTGTTACGGAATTCGGATATGAGTGTATGTTGATGATACACAAGGTGGACAAAAACTGAAAGTGAATGCAAGATACTTCCAAGAATCCATTCTGACACCTGTCGTTCGTAGAGACATCCCGCGATTTTATGGACAAACAAAACATAATACATTGACAAGGCTTTGTGATAATATATACACAACATACAATCATGTAACAATTTCAACACAATTGTGTATTTTATATATATCATCACAGCCTTGCTCAGCGTGTTGTGTTTAGTTTGACACTATGGAAACAAGGCCTAATAGAATGATTTTATGGGATGAACGCGAATCAGGTGGTAATCCATATAGCCAAGGCTTCGAGTCATACCACCAGAACATCACTACGTTATTAGGAAATGGAAGAGAAATTAGGAATTCTTGTCATTCCGTTTGAAGACCTTCCTGTGAAAAGCCCAGATGCCATTCCAATGGGTTTTCGTACATTCGGACTGTTGAAACGGAATGTCTTACAGAGAGGAGTGTGACAGAATTCCCATGCCTGTCCTGGGCCGGAGCTTTCTGTAATGGAAACTGCGATGCCGTGTGATAATCCACAATACTGGGGGTCAGGGTTTGAAAAAAACCAACCCACCTGGGCCCATGTGGGTTTTTTCGGGTTTTATTGGGTTTTTTCGGGTTTAATTGGGTTTTTTCGAAATATTTCAATCTCTTTGGGGTAAAAATGTTAAAATAAGATCTACATTTCATGAGTGTCATTGTCACAACTTGCAACAACTTTCTATTCACTGCTGTTTTGAAAACAATGCCGCCATTTTGAAATTTTATATTGGATCGCCGAAAAAATCTATACAGCAAATTTAGAATGTCTTGTGCTTCTACCCTCAAATTATCAACTTAAAAAGTCCGAAAATTGCACCTTGTAGCATGGATACCTGCTATTTTGAAAAATGGACGCCATTTTGAAATTTTATGCCGCCAAAATATATACAGCTAATTTAGTTTCTCGTGCTTCTACTTTGAAAATTTCAGCTTGAAAGACCTAAAATTGCGCTTTGTACCGTGGATATCAGCAGCGGCGCAAATATGTCTTCAACATTTGGGGGACGGGTAAGACGGTATATATATATATATATATATATATATATATGCGATGTACAAAATATTTATGAAGGCGAAAATAATGCTCAGGAGGATTACCCATGTCGGTCCCGGCGTCCTCCACAGGGAAGATAAAATATGACATTATTATTGCTTTATAACTTTAAAATCCGACCGGCAACATTGAAAACTGTTTACAAGAGATGGTCCAAATATGATCATTCCCTGTAAACAGCTTTCAATGTTGCCAGTCTGATTTCAAAGTTGTAAAGCAATAATAATATCGTCATATGTTATGTCCCCTGTGTAAGACTCCGGGACAACATGGGTAGGGGAGCAGAGTTGTCTTCAACATTGGGAGGCAGTCAGATTTGAGGCTTATTCTGGGAGGTATCAATTTCATCTCACTTTTCTTTGTGACAGTTGGACACAAATCATCACATTTCTTCCTAAAAGACACATTTCCAATCGGATTATTGAGGAGGACAGTTCCAAGATTGTAGGGGATATGTCCCCATCATCCCCCCGGGATTTTCGCCAGTGGATATCAGCTATTTTTTTTTAAGCGCGTCATTTTGTAATTTTACGTTGGTATGCTGCCAAAATCTAAACAGAAAATTTAGAGTGTCTCTATTTTGTATCCTGAAAATTTAAAAGACCGAAAGTTGAACACTGTGTGGTAAAGGCAGACAAATTAACAAATGTAGATCGAGTCATCCTAGGAGCCTCAGTGACGTTCGCCAAATATGAATACCAAATAGCTATATTAATTTAAAACAAAGACATAATTCATCAAAATGTCTTAAATATTTTTCAACGTAAAATAAATGGTCTTATTGTTGAAGTTCACTTTCGATGCTTTGTGCATTCAATTACGGGAATTACCCGAGCACTTGTTGCAAGACCGTTCTTTTCCGAAAATTAATTTAAAACAATTAACAAAGATAGGCCTATAATTCATATTTTATAAAGTAAATGTTTCAAAATGTCTAAAATGAAATGAAATATCCTCCAGCGTAAAATAAACAGATTTATTGTTGAAGTATTCACTTTCGATGCTTTATGGGTTCAATTGCGGGAATTTCCCGTACACTTCTTTCACGACGGGTTTTCCCTGAAAATACAGCTTGCTTTACTGTACATCGAAACTTCCATTAATACTTTAGTTTGAATGCAGCACTTGAAATAGTAAGCGTTACGTAGTCTTCGGAGCTCCGATGATAAGCATTAAGCTTCTTAATTTTGACAAGAATTTTTACGTTATTGCTAGTGTTGATTCTACAGAATGCTTATTTGAAGGCTAGCAACAAATGACTGAACAACTTAATTGTTGTTGGAAAACCAAATTTTACTGAATACTTTTGTTACCATCAAAGGTTAGAAATAATACTAATAGTTTTACTAATGTATTTACATATTTACTGTTAGTACCGGCACCTATGACCTTAAACCCATCAACGTATGAGGGATAACGTCTCTCGGCGGCGCCGAGTTAGGTAACACACTATTCACGGAAAGTATTTTCTAAAATACACAATCGCTTATTTTACTTCAAATAGGCTATAAGCATAATGCGCACATTAATTTGTTCTACAATATTCTCAAGCTAAGGTGAGGTTTTTAATTTATTTATTCATTCATTCAGTGCATTTAGAGCTTTATAAAGGTGTTGAATATTGTTGTCTATCTTAAAATCTTAACATGAAAGCATATAATTCGCCCAAAGAAAGTTTAAAATCTGATAAAAATAACTTTCAATGTGATCACCTTAGTTGTACCAATAATACACTAGCAAAAAAGTCAAAAACCCAGGTGGGTTTTAAGATGGGTTTTTTCAGGTGGGTCCAACCCGAAAAAACCCGGTGGGTTTTTTCGGGCTGGGCCCATTTGGGCAAACCCTGCTGGGGGTCCAATAGAACATGATCGGTGGTGGTGGCGCGGTATCTCTTAAGGTCAATACCCGTCAAAAATGATCAGATATAAAGCGAACAACTTTCTGTATTGAATTTCAGTGCAACATGAAAGTATTATCATATCCTTATTTTACAAGTTAATAATATAAATGTGTGAGAAATGAAGATAGTTAACTTTTTACCATTCTTTAAGAGTACATAGGTTGTGTATCAGTTTCAAAGTACACTCCCATAGGTAATTATTTTTATATAGTTGATTAAGATATTGAGATTGAAGAAATAGGCTGAGCAGTTTTCTCAACGTCAGTTGTTTTGTACTTGAGTGGCTTGAATTCGTTGTGCTGAGTAAAATTCATACCTTATTTTCTGTTTTTCCTTTTTCAAGTATATCATGTGACTTACCTAGTTCGTTTTTAATGCCCAGAACAGCTTTGTACACGGAGATGCGGAAGGGTTTAATTTACGTAGTTAGCACTCTTTAAAAAAAGTCTGTCAGTAGGAAAAATCTAATTAAATTACATTTTCCAGTATTGTTTACTATTATTATTAATACTGTTAAAATTATACCTTTTATCGTTGCAGGCAAGCTAGCTCATGCGGATTTGGACGAAAGAGCCTTGGATGCTTTGAAAGAATTTCCTGTAGATGGTGCTCTTAATGTATTGACGCAGTTCCTTGATTCAAACTTAGAACACGTATCGAATAAATCGGCTTATTTGTGTGGCGTAATGAAGACTTACAGACAGAAGAGTAGAGCAGGCCAGGGGTCGCAGTTAAATACAGTGGCTAAAGCGCCTGATGAAGAGAAGATCAAGGTGAGCACTGTTAGTAGTTATTTCTCTTCTTACTTTGTTGTATCGGTGTTGTAACGCAGTGTATTCGAGCTCTGCATGAGCAGCTTTTCAGGCGTGCATGGAGGGCTTTGTACTCGTCTGTATTCGGGGATTTTATGATAGAAGCGAGTAAATTGAATTACCATAGGAAAGAAGTTACCTTCGTCGTATTGGAATGATTATCTAGGAACTAGGAAAATCGTCAGAGTGGCGACAGACCTGGAAGATTGGGAGTAGTTAAGAATTTCTGCTAAAAGTCCGGAAATTTCAATTTGTTAAAGTGAGATTTTAAAAATATCTGAAATGAAAATTTTAAGACAATTTCAGATGTAGTTGAGTGCTTGCTTTTTAATTGGCAACTCCCAACTTAAAAACTTACCCGTGTTCTCCAATAATGATGTGTAACAAGCTTACGTTCTGTAGTTGTGCACATTACAGGTTTGATGTATTTGAAACTCATTTAAATAAATAATAAAAAAGAAGTTAAATCACTTAATGCAGTATTTCTGACCATTTTTGGCACTAATCGAATGTCCAGTATAAAAGTAACATCTTAATCCGTGCTATGTGACGATAGGGTGTTGATAATACGAATTTAAACAAAGTAATTTGTTTATATTTATTTATTAAAGTTAACTGATGATGAATTTTTGACAATGTGCTTAATTTAATCGTTTCATATGGCGCAGGAGACTAGGGAAGAAAGGTGACATTCAGTATTCAAACTTTGTTGAGAATTTTACATATCATGGTTTATGTACAGTTTGAAATAAAATTTTGATCATAATATCTACCTGAGACTGGATTTTATCATATTACTGTAATTAAAATGCGTATCTTAAGGGGTGGGGGATTTAAAATTTGCCCCCCCTCCCAAAAAAAAACAACTGTAGGAGCGTCTTAAGTTGAAGCTCGATATAAGCTTTTATATATATATATATATATATATATATATATATATATATATATACAAACATACAGGGTGATTCAATAAGAACGTACCAGGCCTATATCGCAGCTAATACTACACGTAAAGCCTTCAAACAAAAAATTGCATTGCCAAATCGTATGTGTAGAATGCAAGAAAAATAGTAGCGAGACCAGTGGCGTCTCTTGAATACCTCCAACGGGGGGCAACTTCAAAATTTGAATGGAAAGTGGTATAACTGTTGGAATCGTTCGAAAGGACATTAAATGTCATGCAACTTTTAGAGGACAAACTTTGTCATATCCTTTCCCATTTAGCCGCTAGAGGCGTTGTTGCAGACTTGTACCTGACTACCCGTAGCAGGCCTTTATCTCAGCTAATAATGCACATAGAGCCGTCAAACAAACAATTGAACTACCAAATCGTATGTGTAGACGTCAATAAAAATAGTAGCGATACCAGTGGCGTATCGTGAATATATCCAACGGGGGTCGTCTGCCAAATTTGACATGGAAACAGAGGTTGGTTGTGCCTCTATTGAAACAAGCGCACAATGGGAGAAACGTCGAGAGGAAACACGTTGGCATATTTCTTCCTCTGTGGCAGCAACACGATCGCATTACGAGATCAAAGTTAGATGATGCGAGGATTTCTGCATGCGGAACCAAAGGGAAGAGTAAGTACTGGTCTGAAACGAACGGGACGTACAATTACATACGCGGAATCACATCGTGTAAGTGGCGACAACAATGGCGTCAGCAACAGACCACAACGGGGGGGGGGGGGGGTACATACTGTAACAATAAGCAGAGGTACATTTGCTGCTATTGAATGAAGCTCTAAATAGGGAACCAATGACATACACAATATTTGAAGAGAGTGGTTTCCGTATGGCTGCGACAGAAGCGCAGTGGATGGAAAGAACTATGATGAGGGACAATGTACGATGCTATAACCAAACGGAAGAAGAAACTATTGGTTGCAACGAAGAAAGACGAACCGAATTTACTGTTGCCAAAGCATGGAACAAAATATGGGGACAGAAAGCTGAGGCGTTGCAAACAAGCCATTGGAGAAAGATGAGTAAAGTGCTAAAGAATCAGCTTACCTTCTGCTGAGTGTAGTCGACGCCCCCTGGCTTTCACAAATGTTCAAAGTGATGTACCCGAACAGCAATACAGCGATTTATTCGCTGTACGTAATTGTGAGCAACAGCTTCCAACTCGGCCACGTTGATGGTCCGGAATGCGGTTGTAATGCGGTCTTTTATGTTGCGAATTGTAGTTGGTCGGTTGACATACACAAGATCCTTAATTCGACCCCAGAAAAAATAGTCCATACAAGTAAGGTCGGGCGGCCGCGGAAAAAACTGTGGATTGGAGCCTCTTCCGATCCAGCATTGCAGAAATAGAACATTTAGCTCTTCCCCTACACATGGCAGTATTATGGGCTGGACAGCCATCTAATTGAAACCACAGCGTCTGACGTATATGGAGCGGTACGTTTTCCAATAGCGGCTGTAGATGATGTCGCAAGAAATCACGAAACATTGCACCTGTTAAATGACAAACCATGGCCCAATGACCTGAGTCCCTACAATGCCACTCCACACATTAATGCGCCATCGGTGTTGCCGATTGACTTCTCTCATCCAGTGAGGGTTCTCCGCTGCCCAGTAATGTGCGTTGTGGAGATTCACGTTGCCATCACTGCAGAATGTCGCTTCATCAGTCTATAAAATGAAGTGAATGAAATTCGGATGTTCTCTCACGCGATTGACCACCCAGTTGCAGAGGAGAAGCCGTAAATTACAGTCCGCATCACTTATTTCTTGATGCACAGAGGTGGTACGGGTGAAAATACGCAGGACACTACCTTGACTGATACCACGATCTCGTGCGATCTGTCGCGAAGATACATGATGATTTACTGCAATAGCGGCAAGTACATCAATGGCAATGTCTTCATTTTATACGACTCTTCTCCGGACACCATAGCGTCCAAGCATGTTGCCCGTCTGCCGCAATCGTGCTGCTAATCTCCGCAGCAGATTGTGGCCAATAGCTTGTCACTGTGGATACCGTTCAGCGTATAATCGAGCTGCAGCCGTATAATTTTCCCGGCATTCCCCTAAAATCATGAGCATTTGGAATGCCTCCAAATTCGTATACCGCATGAATGTTATTGACTACCGAAACTTCCTACTACAATCACTCAAACATCAACACAATCAAAGAGGTTTCACTGTTTGTGGAAGTTTCGTATTCGTCCCGTCACGAGCTTGTAATGCACAGGGGTAGTAGAACTCAATGCACGACACCTTGTGCAGTACACGGACCACTTTAACTCACTGCAGAGGTTAATCACTCGGACTCTACACGCTTGTGTTACCTGTTTATGCTACAGCATCGCTCCTTCTGCCCTGTCTGACATAGCAGCAATCTCCTGTTCGCAGCCGCATAGACTATGTCTTGAGCAAGGTCATGTACGTGTTAGCTACTGGATCTACAAGAGTACCCACACAACCACTGGCAGCGATAAATGAGTGTGCTGTTTGAAACAACGACAAACAAGCCCACAACACATGCTCTCGGATTTGGGAGATACTTCATATTGTATGTACGCACACAAGATACATCGCGCGTCATTGTGGGTCTGGGTTACCCTTGGCTTAGGCCCCGAGTTAATCCTGCAAAGGCGTCGGCGGTTGTTTTCCAGGGCATGGTTTGCACGTTCCCTCCCGGCATTCGCCGCTTTAATGTTATTTCCAACAACTAAGTTGCGTACTTGTTATTTTCAAAGCTATTTTTCACACTGAATAAGGGAAATATTTAAAGTATTGAAGTGAGTAACAAGCGATTTAGCCAATTTATACTAGCTGGTACTACTATCGGTTTGAAAGTAAGATTCTGGAAGAACAGATACTAGGTACAGTACGCTATTATAGATATGTGGTCGACGCACTTTTCTTGTATAAGGATAATTCACAGCTAATTTATTACCGAATGACTTGAATTGTATTCATAGTAATTTGAGATTTACAATTAAGAAAGAAAAGCAAAGTAGAATTACAGTGTATCGGCTGTAGGCTTACTGGTGTCCAAAGCAAGCCTACAGTCGATACACAGTACTCCATTATAAATCTGCTTATTCTGCAAGCAGCAAAGCAAATATTAGGAAGAATTTCTTTTTAGTGCCATTCGACTGACCTCTCGAAAAACAGATTTACAGATAGAGATAGAATATTTATTGAAACTTGGTAGTATGAATGGACACCAAGTCCAATTATTAATTGGTATAACTAGGTTAAAAGGAATTTACGTTCCGATAGACCTGGAACCGACACGAAGAACTTAACATAGATAAGATTGCCTATTTTTCCCAGATTGATAATTTCACGCAATACGATTTTTCGTACAGCTTTGAAATCATTCAAAGCCTTAGAAAAGAGTACTACGCAGTTTTAGAGTTATTACACGGACCCCATTGAAAAATTGGGTATTTATGAAATAAAATGCAGTTTCCATGACAGTCACATAAGCAACACCAAAATAAATCTGAAGGTCCGTGTCAAGGAACATATTACAGATCCAAAAGCAGAAAGCATGGTATCAGGTCTGTCGAAACTTCTAAAAGAAACACAACACAAGGTAAAAGATTAGACATTTTATTGAGGGCCAGAAGTAAAGTAGAAAGACTCGCATTTTAAAATAAGTCGTCGCAAGATGTGGCTGCCACGAGTTCGAACTCTACTCAGGGAGTGGATGTTATGTATGATCTTCACCTGTAGTTCATTGTTTATTTCTCGTCGACTCCTTTAGCCCAAAGCGCAGAATGTGAGACGTAAAACTTGAAAATATATTGTAGAATATGAATTATTATTTCTTATTTTTACTGGATGAAAATCAGGGATGACTTACCTTAAACAGGAAGGTCAGTAGTAAAGGCAACTATTAGTGAAATATTGGCATGCTTAATGTTTGTTATGCTGCGAGTGATTTTATAAGAATAAAATTAATTGTAGAGAAGCATGAGTCGTGTATGAATTAGTTTTCTTATCAGTATGTATCAGTGTGCTAGTTGAAATGATAGCTGAATATATGTTTTATTTTCTTTCAAATTTTTCAATGTATAAACATAAGAATCGTAGTAGACATCCCCGACTATTGGAAAATCATACCTAATTTGCTTCCTCAGGCAATGTGTGCAACATTTCAGCTTCAATAATGAGTACATCACAAGCAAAACTGCAAATTCGAATTCGTTATTTAGTTTTATTGCGGGGAGTTCATAGCTTGACTAAGTTGGCGTCACTAAGATACCCATATTTTGTATCACTTAACCTGTATTCTCCTTCTTTAGAGAGGAGGGTTCGTAAGCAGGCGAGATGTTGTTTAAAGTTAGTATTTTGTAACTGGTTATAAACTGTTGCACCACTCCACCTGTGGAAGCTTAGCAGGTAGAATGTTTGTAGTACTATATAGAAACTCTTCACGCATCAGACAACAGTATATCTGACTAGTAAAAGAGTCCAAATGGATGAATCGAGTTGCGGGATGAGACAGTTATCTTGATAGAGGATATGAAAATATGTATATATGCAAAGTTATAACGACTGAGCGCCATAAGAAACGGAGGGGGGAGGGTTAAAGTTGGTGGGAGAAGGACTATGCTATGTTATTAAATACATCAAATAAACTGTTGAATCGTGAAAATAGTGAAAGATAGATAACGCAAACGGTGGTAGTTTCACATATTGGGAAAATAAGAATGGGCAGAGTAGATCACGAACCTCCGCCGCCATCTTGAAATCCGCCATTTTGAAATTGTTATATTTTTTGAAATGGATAGGTAGTAATGTGATATATCAATTAGGGCTAGCATGTTCTCAAAAAGTCAATTATAAACTTTACTGATCGTTATCTGCACTTATTTGGAAGATTTAGGATCATCTTTATAGTTATTTACGAAAATCTAGGAGACAGATATTCGTATATTGAAAGTCTGGATTATCACGAATATACATGTAAGTTGAACATATCTACAAACCAAGAAAACTAACAGTGAAATTTGATATCCAACTTGTATATTATTACATTATTATCAAATTTCACTGTTAGTTTTCTTGGTTTGTAGATATGTTCAACTTACATGTATATTCGTGATAATCCAGACTTTCAATATACGAATATTAGTCTCCTAGATTTTCGTAAATAACTATAAAGATGATCCTAAATCTTCCAAATAAGTGCAGATAACGATCAGTAAAGTTCATAATTGACTTTTTGAGAACACACTGGCCCTAATTGATTTATCACATGACTACCTTTCCATTTTAAAAAAATATCAATTTCAAGATGGCGGCGGAGGTTCGTGATCTACTCTGTCCATTTTATTTTCCCAATATATGAAACTACCACCATTTGCGTTATCTATCTTTCACTATTTTCACGATTCAACAGTTCATTTGATGTATTTAATAGGATAGCATAGCCCTTCTTCCATCAACTTTGACCCCCTCCCCCTCCGTTTCTTAAGGCGCTCAGCCGCTATAACTTTGCACATATATATATTTTCATATCCTCTATCAAGATAACTAAGTCTCATCCCGCAACTCGATTCATCCGTTTGGACCCTTTACTTGTAAGTACTGTTTTGTTGGTAAAGAACAATATTAAATGAAAAAAAAATAATAAATGTACTAGTATTATTCGATACTTTCCCTTTTGACTAAAACTTTTATTTTAGTGATTGCATTACGTAGAACTGGTCTTAAATGTAACATAAAAATCCCAGCATTACATATGTCGTAGTTCCTGATGCGTATGAGGAAAACTTCCTTATACGCGTAGTCCACGTCACTGTATGTTCAGACGTTTGGACATCAACGTTTTACGTAAAACTAGTAGCAATACCCGTCGTGCTCTTCCTCTTTCCTAAACAGATATTTATTTATTTCTTCCATGGTAAGTTTTTCTAGTTGAAGGAGATAGTCGTATTCTTTGAACCAGGAACTGTTCTCTTATACCAAACATTGTTTGAAAATAAATGTGTGTTAATAAAGAATTAATGAAATCACTACCTTAGCGTATTTGTTTTATTTAATCGTGATAATTTCGATTCACACTATAATTATCTTCTAGACATGAATTTTGAATTAACTTGTTGAGTTGCTGAGAGTGGGTCTTCAAACAGCAGAGTAAATTAATAAACTTTAAATTAACAAAACACTTATGCTTACAGTATGAATTACGTTATTTTCAAATCCACATCACCATCTTACAATATTGCCAATAATATTTGTGCAGTTGTTAAAAGGTATGAAAGGTTGATGAGCCAATTTCCAGTATGAAAAATCCCAAAGTTTGTTCTTGTGTATTCGAAGTTTCTAAGCTTATAATATAGTTCCAGTTTTTATTAAGTGAGCCCGAGTCCAGATTAAATTTCGGTTCTTTTTAGTCCTAGGAAAGATAGATTCGTAAGTACATCTTTCAATTTGCGAAGACATCTTAATGAAGCAACTGTTCCTTTTTAATCACGTGCTTGATGTAAATGAATGTGTGGATAGACTTGATGCTGCAAGATCATAATCCTTAGCATCTCTGAAGTGCTCTTTAATCCTAAAACTACTACATTCCTTTTGGACATTTGAGTGTAAGTATGGAGGTATTGACATGTCACAGTTAATTCCTGGAAAATTTAGTTGTTCACATAATTTTTGTATCCCGTAAGGTTGCTTTGTAATTTTATTGGAGATTGAGCGCAACTTTGAAACTATATTTGCAGTTTTTCTAAATCTATAGGAAAGTTTAGGTAACAATGGAATGGAGATACTATTTCTTTCCTTGGTACCAAGAAAGTAAATAATAGTTCTGAAAAACGGATCTCCATACCATTGTGGGCAAAACTTTCCTATAGATTTAAGAAAATGCCAAATAAATATGGTTTCAAAATAGCTCTCATTCTCCATTGAAATTAGAAAGGAACCTTACGGGATATATATATATATATATATATAGAAAGAAAGACTGTAATATTCTTCAGAAATTTACCTTGTGACGTGTCAGCGCCTCCGAACCTACAATGGAATAACCAAAGAAAATGTACGTTATGATTAAAGAGCATTTAAGAAATGCTGAGGATTGTGATCTTGCAGTACCAGGGCCACTATTTATATTTTGAACCTTGGCAGTACTGACTGTGGTTAGGCGTTAGTTTTTGTGTGCATAGAAACGTTTGAGATTGTTGACCATAGCGTACTTCAAATGTTTTGTCAGTAGCTTTATTTGTGTTGTTTACGTTGACTTGAAGATTGCGTGACAACAGAAGAATGGAATTAACTCGTGAAAGTTTTCGTGCGATGATTTATTACGATTTTCGACGTGGATTATCAAGACAAGAGTGCATCGATCAATTTACTTCCACATTTGACGATGAAGCCCCATCCTTTGCCACTGTGGAACTCTGGTATAACGATTTTACTCGTGGCCACCATTCGATCACTGACGACATTCGCGAAGGTCGTCCAAAATCAGTTGTTATTCAAGAAAACATTGATGCTGTGCAAAACCTAATACTGGAAGATCGTCACGTGTCTCATTGTGAGATTGAGGCAACCCTAGGCATTAGTTTCACCAGCATATATAAAATATTACATGATTATTTAGTGTGAGAAAGGTTTGTTCTCGTTGGATCCCACATAATTTGACACTCAAAAAAGCTCGCGTCGATTGGTGCACACAAATGCTCAACAAATACAATGGCGGTGCTTCAAAAAACGCATATAAGATTATAACAGTTACGAATCATGGATATATGAATATGGGCCGAAACGTAAACAGCAGTTGACTGCATGGGTGTTTCAAGATTAACCAAACCCCACAAAATTTATTCACGCTCGAAACACATCGAAACAAATGGTCGCCTGTTTTTTCGGGGAAACTGGTCATGTGGCAACTATGCCTTTAGAAGAACCTAGAACGGTCAACTCTGAATGATAACACAATTTGTTTGCCGGAGATCTTAGGTCAAATACGGAAAACGAACAAGCTCCGTCGGATCATTCTTTAAGACAATGCCAGCTCTTACACATCTCGTCTAACAACCGACTATTTGAACACACAAAAAATCGAATTGATGGGTCATCCGCCGTACAGTCCTGATTTGGCACTCAGTGACGATTTCTTGTTTCCGAATGTCAAGAATAAATTGCGTGGACAACTATTTTCGTCGGCGGAAGAAGCCATTGATGCGTTCAAAAACCATATTATGGAGGTGTCTCAAGAAGATTGGAAAAAATACTTTGACAAATGGTTCGAACGAATGCAAAAGTGTATTGATCATAAAGGAGAATATTTCGAAAAACAATAAATGAATTTTCAATGGCAAATTTGTTTTTTTGTTGTTAGACTCAAAATATAGTTAGTGGCCTTCGTATCAGATCTATCTAAACATTTATTCATATTGAAGCACATGATTAAAAGGTACATTTATAGTCCATAAGACTTCTTCGCAATGTGAAAGTTATACTTACCAATCTTCCTTTACTAGAACTAAAAAGAACGAAATTTAATCTGGACCAGCCTCCTCTAATAAAAACTGGAACTATCAAGCTTAGCAGCCTTGGAGAACCGGTTCCAGACCTGGATCCAATAGCTCCTCAAAGACCCGTGAAGGATGAACAAAGTTCACCTTCAAACACTGCAAAGTGGATCACGGGCATGTGCACTCCCCGCCCAGACACGCTTGTGGCTCCCAGAAAAAAATTTTTTGGTCCACCATTGGATGTTCAGCCAAATGAGTTTGCCAGTTACCCAGTTTGTTTAGCCAAATGAGACAAGCCGCCGCCTCCTGTCCCTTCCACCATTTTATCTAGCACACTGTTCACAGCCTACCAGCATCTCGTGTTTAGCATAGGGATGGCCACAAGTTCAGTTCCGGATCCGTTCAGAGCCGAAATCCGGTTCCAGCTATCCCTATTTTTAGCTGCATTGTAAGATAGCGATGTGGATTTGAAAATAAAATAGTTCTTCACAGTGTAAGTTTCAGTGATTTTAATATTAAAGCGTATTTAGTCTGCACTGCTAGTGTTTGAAGTTCCACCTTATATTTGTGGAGTGGGAAGAAATGGCATTCCAGTTGGAAGAGGAAGTTGGATATCATCAAAAATGTAATACATCATCAACTCAAGAATTAATGCAAGGTGCACGTCTGGAAGATGTCACTGTGCTATCGAAATTATCATGATTAAATAAAACGCAAATACGCTAAGATGTGTGATTTTATCAATTGACGTAAGAGCGTATTCAGGGTGTCTATCGGTCACGAAATCAGAAAACGGTCATAAAAGTCAAGAAATTTAGCTTTTGGGTCACGAATTTTTTTTATCTATCTATATATAAGCACATACTGGAAAATTTTGTTCTATAAAGCGTCAAAATTCACCACCAAAAATGTCTATATGATGGGATTTAGACGCTACTAAATTGCAAGCAAAGCATTCTTCTATCACATGCATGAAAATTGGGCCTAATTTGCACCCAAATTTGCTGCTGATAATGTTAGGAAATTTTATGGTTCGGTTACACATACACCCTGGTATTACCCATAAAATGAAAACATTTATTATAAATGTGTGTTAATTGTTAAAAGTTTCCTCTTCCTTTTGCTTTGAATTTCAGAAGTCATGCAAATGAATGAATGCGATACTATATTTACTGATAGTTGTTCTAAAGTGCATGAGCTTATCTGATATTTCGACTCACTCTGGAGTCATGTTCGCAGGTTTTTTTTTTTTTTTTTTTTACTGAAACTCTATATCATCATCGTTGTCAGCTTACTTAAGTCATGTGAAGAATGAACCTTAACTCCATTAGATTTCTTGAACTTTATGCGCTTTTACAGTTCATTTACAATTGTCGATCCTCTGACACGAATAAGAACTGCCCTAGAAATAGCATTTCGGACTTTTTTTTTTTTTTTAATCGCTCAGTTTTTTGGGAAATTGTTTCCGTTTCCAACTATTAAAAGAAAGAAGGAAAAAAAATATCTGACCACGTCAGGATCCGCATTGACAAATGTTTTTCCTATTGGTCTGCATCATGTAAAAGCATATAATCTCTTTCCAGCCTTAGAATGAAATGGATGTAAACAAACCCACCTGACTACCACTGGATCGATGACCAGTGATTGGTTGTTGGTCTCACTGTACTAATATTCTACCGCAATATAATCCCTACTAAAATAATAATTTCAAATGAAAATATCCGAATTTATCCTGTATTTTGTGATAATAAACGCAATATATGTAATGTTATCTTTGTATTTTCAGTGTAATTGTAAATATCTTTTATTATACTTCTGGGCAATGCGTAAAATATGTACTAACTAGTGTGAAGAGATAGAATCAAAAATTGATTCTAATATGTGGATTGGATGAGTCTTTATTCTTAAGTTGCTATGACGACGAGTGCCAAAATAAGAAGATAATGTTCAAAGGCAATAAACAAAATTGTTTTATGTGATTATCGGTACCTTATCCTTATAAAAATTTGGTGGGCCTTCTTCACAGGATCATTTTTCGTTATGAAAATTTGGTAGTTTACCGCCAGGACATTAGGAGATTTGGATGAAGTTCAGTAGACAATCTCCTAAATAATAAAATTTAAGTGTACAGATTGACGTTAAGGTTACATAGCTTTGATAAATATCAATACGGAGTATACATTATTAAGGAGTGGCACAACAATTTTCAGAACTATCAAAATGAGTCGTACTGACGTTGGAAATGCAACAGAATCAAATGGTAATAGGGAGATGGACCTAACTGACCTAATTAAACAGCAGATTGGACAACATGCAAGGTTTTGGTGATCAAATGAAACAAATTGACCGAATGGATCAACGAATGAACGAACTTGACAGTAAAATTGATCAACAGATGGGACAATTAAAGCAAGATGACACAACTTAATAGTAAAATCGACCAGACAGCACTGCGAATTGAACAAAGTGATCTTAAAATGGAACAAATTATACATAGATTCACTGAAATGCAAAATTCCATCGAAGTGGTAGAAACTATAGTTAATGGTCACTCCGCCCGAATGAATGAACACAATAATCAGATTAGAGAGTAGCAAGAAGTGAATTCTATCAAAGAAAATGTTATGGTTGCTAATGAGAATCCTGTTGATGCTCACACGAACGGTGATGGAATTCTTACTGATATTAGGCAAGCATCCCAGTATCATCATCATCGGAGTAACGTGAAGGAAAGTCATGATTCCGCTGAATATTCGACAAGTACTGATAGTGACATTTGTGTGGGCCAGCGTCGAAGAAGCAATCGTTCCTCGCATCGTAGCAGAAATCATACCGTGAATTCCCGCCAGGTGAAGAATAGAAACAAAGGTAAATTTTTTCGTGTCAGTGAAAAATCTCTCACAAAGTTGAGTGGCAGGTCTGCTGATATACCGGCTAGCACATTTATAGAAAAATTCGAAGATGACTGTGATCTAATGGGGGTGGACGAATGTAAACTCCTAAAAAAAATTCTGCATGTTCTATTGTCTCCCTGCTCCACTTGGTTTAAGGCTATCAAAGTTAATCTACGTAGTTACTCTGATTTCAAAAATGCGTTATTGGTCAACTTTGAAAATGGCTGTTAGCCAATAGGGATGCATTAATTCGTAAAAGACGTTATCATCCTAAATTGGATAGGAGTATTACGGATTTTGTGATATCAGCTAATAACGAATTGAAATCTATTAATCCTTTTCATCCTGAATCCAAAGTTATAGCATCCATACGTATCTTACTACCTTTTAAATTACAGCAAATGTTAATTTCTGCCCAGTGCGTCAGTTGCAACCATCTTATCATGATTGTTCAAAATTTTGAAAGCCAATCCATGATGCAAAACAATAGAGGGCACGCTAGTCTTAATCGTAATCACGTTAATTATGCCTCTGTCTGAAATATTAATGTCCAACAAGAGGGTATTTCAAGCGTGCGAAGTAATAATGGCTTTCATTCTAATAGGAGAACAAATGAATTAAATGCTACCGGTACTCGAACTGAACCTAATCGCAGGAGCTACAATAGAAATAGTAATCGTGGCACTTTTTCACGAAACAGGTTCACAGGTGGCAGAAGTTACCAATATAGAAATCGGAATGCTGTAACAGTATATAGCAGGCAAGAAAATACACAGAACTGTGGAATACAGTGTAATATAACAGAATTATCAGATTGTCGTAATTTAAACTAGATCCAGCTGGCGCGGAGGGAGTCAAAATCACGTCAGCGTCTGATGTGCCCGAACCTTCTTCTGAAAATGAAACTAATCTTAAAATTTTAGATACTTATGATAAATATCAATATATTCCTATAGCAAATTGCCATTGGATGTTTGATGATGAAATAGAAGAGGTAGGCACCTCTGAAGATGATTTTGTTTTTTCTAAAAACGTTTAGTACTTCTAAAATACAAGTCAAAATTAATGGGATTCCTCTTCAGGCTCTAATTGATACCGGAGCTACAGTATCACTTCTGTCTTATTCATTTTGGCGTGAACTTACAAAAGATTATTCTAATTTCAGATTGCAAAAGGTAGATAATTTGGTATTAATCGATTATACAGGCAAACATAAGAAAAGGGTAATGGGTAAAACACAATTAGTAATTACCATACGATTCCTATTTTAGTCATTAACGAATTAAGTGAAAATGTATTAATAGGATTAATTTCTTAACCCAGTTACGTGCTGTTTTAGACTTTGAGAATAAAACATTTGCAACACGTACACTAGATGACAAAATTATTCAAGAATTAATCCCCGTTAGTGACAGCGTTGCTTGCCAATGTGAACCGTTTATTACTAATATTTTAAGTACCAACTCAGATATTCAGAAGAAAACCAATGTTAAGGAACAATCTATTTTAGGAAACAATGATTATTCGTTTCATAAGAGTTAATAACATTATAAAGCACATAAATATTACTGATAAAAATTTTGTATTACAATTTAGAGATATTCTTTATAAACATAAAAAGGTATTTTCGCTTAGACCTGGATGTTGCAAAGATTTTGTGTATAACATTGAAGTCGATACCAAAGATCCCATTGTTACGAAGCCTTATATCGTGCCATACCGATTTAGAGAAAATGTGCGCCAACAAATATTTGAAATGCTGTGATGGTATAATTCGACCCTCTCAGAGCATCCATTTGAATTCTTTGCATGTGGTCCCCAAAAGGATAGCAAACGTCTGAGAATAGTTTTGGACTTAAGAAAATTGAATTCCCATGTAAGATTACAAGTGAAATATCCACCTGTAAACGAAAGTCTCAGCTTATTGCAAGGAAACGCAATATTTGGGAATCTGGATCTCCTAATGGCGTATAATCAGGTAATGTTGGGAGAAGATTAAAAACCATTCACTGCCTTTTCGTTCGAAGGTCAATTGTACGAGTATAATCATGTTTTCTTTGGATTAATTAATGGTAGTGCTGCTCTGGCTAAATCAAGCGTTAGGGCAGGATTTACGTAATAATGTTGTTTATTATGCCGACGACATTTTGATTATGGGAAAAACACCTAAGGATTATTTGGAAAGTTTGGGTATTGTTTTGGAGCGATTAGAAAACTCAGGTCTGACTTTTAATCTTGAAAAATCAAAAATTTTCAAGGAATCAATCGAATTTTTAGGATATTTTATTGATGTCAGTGGAATGTGTTTTAGTGATTGCAAAATACAGGCCATTAAAGATTTACCTGTTCCCACCAATGTCAAGGAAACACGACAAATTCTTGGTCTATTTAATTGGTTTAGAAGATCTATTCCTCGGTTTGCTGAAATAGCCGAACCCTTATTTTCAATAACCAAGAAGGGAATACCGTGGCAATTTGTACTTTGCAAGAACAGTTTCCATCAATGAAAATTGTGCATTGTGAAAAATATCCATTTAAATCATCCATTTTAATTTGATTGTCCATTTTTGTACAATGTGACGGCTCATTGTCTGGAATTTTTGGCATACTTTGACAGCTGAATCCTCTCACAAATGAACCAGCTGTCATGCATTGTGTCAGTCGAACGTTAAAGAATGCTGAAAATTAATATACTACTACAGGAATTGAATTACTTGCTGTGCGTTTCTCATTGCGAAAATTTGCTCCATATCTTAGTGGATGTCATGTTACTGTTATCACTGATCACAATTCTCTACGTCATCTTAAGAAAGTACAAGGATATAACAGTCGTTTATTAAGATGGTCTTTAGAACTTCAATCTTTTGATTTTGACGTTCAACATATAAAGGGGGTTGATAATGTTCCAGTTGATAACTTGTCTAGATTGTTTCCAAATGAGAATCATTAGGTATTATCTATAAATGTATTTAAAGCCTTACAAGAGGAAATATCCAAAATTTCTTTGAAGAAGTTGCAAGAACATCAGAGATTATGAAGAATATGCTAAAATTATACATCATTTGACATCTTGTTCTAGAAATTGCGATTGTCCTCGTACTTGGAGTGCTTTGTATCTAATATCTAATGGTGTGTTAGTAATTATATTAAATATGAACATAGGAATAAAATTTGTTCCGCCGATATTGGTACCTCGCATATTAAAGGCATACCATGATGATTTTTGACATTTTGGATATCTGAAAGTGTATTCTTTAATCAGTAAATCTTTCTGTTGGAAATCTCTCAGGTCACAAATTAAAAGTTATATCAACGATTGTGAGGAATGTATGAAAATCAAACACAATTATCAATCGCTATATAAACCTATGATGTCAGTAATGCCTGAACGACCTCATTCTTTTATTTCTGTAGATTTGTATGAACCTCTTCCGAGAGCGGCCACAGGCGAAACTTTCCTTTTCACGGTTATGGACATTTTTACTAGATATTTAGTAGCCTACCCTTTGCGCAAAGCAACTTCCTTAGCAATTGTTAACCGAATTTTAAATGTATATATACCACATTGTGGTCCTGTAGAACACATACTTTGTGATAATTGTGGGCAATTTCGAAGCAACTTGCAATGAACGACGCCAATATTAAAGTGCATTTTGTAACTCCTTACCATCCCAATAGTTCTATAGTGGAAAACATACAGAAATCTTGATATGTTATTTACATTATTGTCATGATAAGCATTCTGACTGGATTAAGTATGTTACTGAAATTACATACTTTTTGAACTATTCAGTGTCAGATACGCTGGGTGTAGCGCCAGCTAATATCCATAATGGAACCGATTTCATACAACCGACTGAGCAACATTTTGGTATTACACTCAATGAGAATAATGATATGGATTATTCACATCTTGTGAGTATGGTACACTTTCGCAGGACGCAAAAATTTAGAACTCGCAATCAGAAAATAGAAGAACAACAGTTAGGTAAAACTAAGATTCAAACTAACGATTTAGTCTGTAAAATTACATCCACAAAGTGATGCATCTTTAAAAAGAATATATGTTTTGTGACTTATATGCTGGACCTTATCTATGTATAAGACAAGTTAATCCTGAAGTTTTCGAACTAATGGACGTGAAGACTGGAAAACTTTTGGGGTTGCGTAATATTGACGAACTTAAGTTATGGCATCCTTCAAAGTATACTAAGAGTAAATGGATGCAATTAGTTAAAATATTTGTTCCTTCTAAAATTGTGACTAAAGTTAATGTAAATGAACTATAACAGATAGCACTAATTCTTAAAATGGGAAACAAAGAACTTTAGAGATATATAATCTGTCAGGTTCTATTCTAGTTTATGATATTTAATATGAAATGAATGAATTTGTTGGATATGTAACATAAGCTAATTGTTGTAATATATTTAATTAATTTTGTGTTATGCTTTATTGTAAATGTCGTTATGATCTGTATCGTTCATATTTTTATTTAAATTCTGTACATTTCATGATTATGGTAAGATCTTGTGTTTTTGCTCAGAGTGGAACTAATTTTTGTTCTGATATTAATTGTCATGTTTTATCTTGAATGTTATTGTTGAAAATGTGTGTTTGATCCTTTTTCGTATAAAGAACAACCATATGAATATCATAAATATATCTTTCAGAATCTTCAATATGCCCAAGTAAATAATTTTTAACTTGTAACAAACATTTAATTGACCCGAAAAGGACTTAAAATTAAATAACTTGTAAATCAAATTTCGAATGTGTCTTATCGTCGTTGGAATGTATAAATAAATGAAGTCGATGATAAAATTTAAAATAAATATGATGATAATATTGTTTTAAAAATAAATGATATATGTATATTTATATGAATTGTAATTTTTATATATATACGGTGTGCATTCGAAAACTCTTAATGATTAATATGCATTACTTAACGGTCCAGGATTCTTTTCTTTTCTTTTGTAAATTCAATAAAAGAAAGTCCTATATTTCGGGCGACATATGTAACGATATCTCTGTATTTTCAGTGTAATTCTAAATATCTTTTATTATACTTCTGGGCAATGTGTAACTTTAAAATATGTATTAACTATTGTGAAGAAGAAGAAGAAAGTACAAAAAAGAGATAATCAAAAATTGATTCTAATATGTGGGTTGAATGAGTTCTTATTCTTAGGTTGCTATGACGACGAATAATCAATAAATTATTATTCCAGAACAATCTTTTGAGGTGTAGTTATTTTAATATGTGCCAAAATAAAAAGGTAATGTTCAAAAGCAATAAACAAAAATGTTGTGTGATTATCGTTACCTCATCGTTATAAAAATTTGATGGACCTTCTTCGCAGGATCATTTATCGTTATATCTTGATTTCAACCTCACCCCTCCTTGGACATATAGTATTTATTGTGCATGCGTATGCGTTCGCGCGCCGACCCCACTCATTTGAAATTGTAGAGTGCAGAGTGTTCCATGGCGAAAAAGTGTTACAATGGATTATGATAATTTATGTTATAAAACACAAAAGAGAACAGCAGGAACAGGCAATCTCGTTTATATAACGGTTTAAGAAAATATGTATTTCCAACATAACAGTAGTTAGTGTGTTAATTATATGCAAACCAAAAGAGCCTTACACTTTGGAAATTATGCGACGACTATAAGCTAGCAGATCTTGCTGTTCACGTCTCTCGCTGTCAAAGCACGTGTGAGCCGCGGAGTAATTCGTTTCGCTTTGTTTACATCTACTTTGTTCTAAGGCTGGAAAGACTTTAGTCCAAATTTAATCTTCCATACAGCGTTGATGAATAGGTTCCGTTACATCTTTTATACAATAGCAAAAGTAAATATTCAAATAACAGGTAATAATGAATAAATGCGGTATATTCGTTCAGTCGATTATGTATTTTCTAAATTCGTTCACTCGTTTTATTAGTTAGCTGTAAACACTTGCAATGCC